>NC_072853.1:158795682-159097965 GCF_028858705.1 Grus americana
GAAGTTATTTCCAAAGCTACCTAGCTCAGAGATGCAAAAGTCTTCCTTTTGGAGCAAAAGGGGACAAGCTAGCTCTGGACAACTTCATTTAGATATTGTCTTGTTGACCTTATTTCTGGTTCCACGTACCAGGTTGGGCTGGCTGTGTGAATGGTTACATGAGGGAGGCTCCAGGCCTAGAAGGGTACAGGGATCTCACAGGGCTTTGAAGTCCTCGACTCTAGTTTAGGAACAGCAGATAAAGCAAGTTAGAGGTTGATGCCTTGTCTTGGAGAACCAGGTGGTCCACACTGGAGCTGACTCTGAACTTGACAACATTACACTAGGCTTTCTCAAGTGGGGTGGAATGTATATGTATTTAGTACTGGGTTTATTTCTCTTACAGGAATAGATTGAGAACCCCATGAAGATGGGTCCAGTTTGTCTGGAAAGTAGCCCAGAGTTCTTAATTTTATTGATTCACACTCAACAGTGCAAAGCCTACAGTTACTGAGTCTTGGCAGCACTTAAAAAGGCTGACGCGTATTGTCATTTCCATAGCATCGGCTATCCTAATTGGCAAGGTTTACATGGTCCACCTAATCCTGTGTTTTTGTGATTACTTAACTTCAGGACCATAGCTCTATGAAAGCTTCTGGGACTGAAAATTGCTAATCTTGCATGACATGCTAGAGTATAATAGTTCTTTGTGAAGTCCTAATCCAGTGCTTCTTGTACGATGATCATAATAGAGCAGTGTTGGAGAGGGCAGAGGGCTCTAGAGTGAAGGGGCTCTGTTTTACTGAATGCAGAGTTCTTATCTCTCAGAATTCACCTATTTCCCAAAGCCAGAAAGCAGCAAAATGTTTCTCCAAGGTTTTTATCAGGCATCACTTGGTGTTTAAATGATTATAAGCATGTTATGAAAATTGATCTGTTCTCAACTTGCTTTATAGTTGGAACTAAATCATTATTGATTTCATATTTTTATATTAAATTATATATCACAGCTTTAAAGTGCCGAATGCATGAATAAATAGAACCCATTTTTAAAGTGAGTTGTTACATGTATTCTCCCAGAAGGTGGCAGCTGGGGAGCTCATACTACTAAGTAGTACACTCAGGCTACTACAGTATGAATACTCTGTGTAGAGGAGTAAAAAGGGGGAACTACACCGCCACACGCCATTCACATCATAAAGCTTGAACTGGGAGTTGCATCAGAATGCTGTCCTGAACATTTTTAATTGTATGAACATCTTTTTCCACAGAAAAAGGATAAAATCAGAATTTTTAAGATATCTATTTTTATTTGGTTTATATGTATATATAAAATATATATGTACACGTATAAAATAAATAGATATGAAGGAAGCCAAAGGTGTCTGCAGAGGGAAGACATGGGAAGCCAAGGCAAAGTAGAGTGGGGTAGCTCTAGGCGGCAGAAGTCCAAAGAGGACACCAGTGTGGCTGGTGGGTCTGGGTTGAGAGGCTCCAGCGTCAGGTCATAGACCTTCTGTCAGAGGGCAGACAGATGCGTGGTGATCCAAAATGGTCAGAACAAACTGAGATGTAAAAGCGGGGAGAGCAGGTGCCTGTCATGGTGGTAGATGCAAATTCCTGCAGAATTTTCAGAATGAGAGGTTGTTTTTTCTTTTTTTTTGGACTGACTCTTGAAACTAAAGGAAAGTTTGTTTGAAATGATGACACGGTATGTGTGAGAAAGTGGGCGGCAGCTCCCAAAATCTGAAAAGCTGGGACTCGCCGAGGTCAGAAGGAATTTTGCAGCTGTTGAGACTGCAGGCAGCTCAGTGATTATATAGTGTGGTAGTCTGACTTTTCCTTCTTCTGTGTGTATTTTGAGTCAGTCTTGAAGCACTTGCGGCTTTACAGAGATGGCTGTCCTTTCCTGGAGTAACACCTGATCACGTTTTCTTTAGAATGCCTTTTAAAAAATTGAAAATGCAGTATTTCATTGTTTGTGGGGGAAAAAATTCTTCACACAGAATAAGGGGGGGGGGGTGTTAATTAAAAATATAACCAAAAAGGTTGTTATTTCTGAAGGAGTGAGCTATGTATTTAGCAAATTAGATTAAACCTTCTCTGCTAGATCAGTTTCTTGAACATTTAAAAGTGTGAGCAACAGAAAGTGTAGCTGTTTCAGAAATAATTATGAAAGGTCCAGCAGAACAGTCTTTGCTATGCATCAAAATGAGAAAAATACATTTCAACGGCCATTTCTAGCCCCTTCAAGCATATGTTAGCCGGAGATATGAAATACGAAGTTTTGACAGATATTGTGTACTTAAATAAAAATGTCATGCATTTTTGTGCACTGAAAATAATATTAAAAAAATGACCTTGCTTGTGATGAGCAGCTCTGGTGTTGCTGGAATATTAGGGTGAGCTTTGAGAACGGTTTTGTATAAACAAAGCTATATGAAAAGATTTGCTAAATCAGAGGCAATAGCTTCAAATTCTGGTTTCATTTGTCCTCCCTCTTTATTAAGAACAATTATAATTAACAGTTTCTGCTGGAGACTCTCAATTTTAGCTTTAAACCTTCACAGGAATCTCCAGAAGAGCACAACTGTTCTCCGTTCTATGAAATTTAATTGACTTTAACACAGTTCCTGCTAATAAAATAGAAAAGTAATATATCAGTAGGTGTCCTCCCTTGTTGCTTTCTCTTATTACAGCAATCCCACGTTGGACTGCGAGCACAATTTGATTCGCAAGTAAATCAGGAACAGTTTCTTAAAGGGCGATTTGTGAGGCACACCACTGCTGCAGAAAGTAGCTTTGATTAGTGAGTAGTTGACATCCTTTCCTGGAAAACCTCAGGTTACAGGGAGCATTTTGCAGTACTTCAGGTGGAGAAATTAAAAGGCTATTGATCTCTTGTTCGTTAACAATCTTATTACACTTTTGCTAGACTGGCTGCCTAATGCCCTGTCAAAATTCACGCTTGGCTGCCTGTCATACATCTGCATACTTTCCAGCATCAGCCCTGTAGGATAATATGACATTTTTTACTTTCTGTCTCAAACTGTTGTGCAATCTTGTCCTGTGATATTTACACTTATCTAGAAGCAGTTGCATATCAGCACTTAGTGAGAGACTCCCTAGGCACACTTGAGTTGTACAAATGTTAGGGCCCCACACTTACAATAAATATTCTAACACTCATACAGTATTAATAATACAAATTCATAATATTTATAATACATCCCAGGGGAGAGGAAGGGAGGCTCGCTTGAGTGTATTACACATAATTTCAAAAAGATTTGGAAACAGCTGCTTTCTTTCCTAGCTCGTGGCAGCTGATGGATGCTGCTGCCGTTGGAGACGGTGCTGTCTGACATCAGGTAATATATGTGCTGCCGAGGAGCTACAGCATCCCTCGGGATACAGGGAGCCTCGTGGCACGGTCGTTCAGTGTGATCCAATGCAAGTGCAAGTCATTAGCGCTGTAAGAATAGCAGCTGTAGGAAAGCCAGTACACCCATTGCCAAATCCAATGGCAATTTCGCTTCTAAAAGTTCGTTGGAAGAAAACGGTTTGTGAGTCAAACCTGTTGAAAAATACTGTGTCATTCTTATTTCCCCAAGGAAGATAAATTGCACTTCGATCAATGACAAATCAGAAACATCAGTCACTTTTGAGAGCAAAATCTTTGTGAGCACATGCCATATTTTTATTCTGAGTTCTATCAGACAAACCCAAACCTTAGCTCTGCTGCCCTTACAGTAACGGTACAGTAACCAGTGAAATGTCCCGTCAACAATCAGGATTAGGGTTTATGGAAAAGATGCTAAATGGGGTTAGGGCTTCAATCCTTTGAAAAGCCTAGCCTAAGTCTGCGTGAGGTTTCAGCTTCTAAAGGCTGGTATGATCACAAGCATTCAGAGCATCTGCTAGGTGACCCAGGAGGAGACAGTGGTCTGTATAAGCACAAGCAGTGAACAAATTCATACGTTCTACCATCTCAAAACACCTGCCCCTTTCAGTTTACAGAAAGGCTTTGTAGTCAGGATAGCAATATGCATTCTGGCCTTCTCTAACCTAATTAAAATTGGTTTATCAGGTTTGCAGAGTACTTTAAAATAAAAGGTGTTCTGCTAGCTACGCTCCAATTGGCTGCGTGCTGGTTCTTGTCCCTAGGCCAGGCCGTAGCTCAAGGACGTCTTGTTAAGTCCACCTGCAGGTAGTTTTAGACGTTTTAGCTTTTTTATTTCGACCACCTCATGTTCCTCCTAATCCCCCCATTATGCATTACTGTGTGCTTTTTAAGTAGGAAGAGTTGATGCTGCATTATTTTTAGCTAAGCTCAGAGGGTCCAGGTTAGGGTTTTATTTGATAACGGTTAGGATGCAGCAGCTGAGTGACTTTGTCAAAGAGGTCTTTCAAAAAACACCAAAATGCAGTCCGTGATATTTAGTTACTTGAGAAAAATTCTAAACTATAGGAAACCCAGCAAAAGTAGCTGTAGCTCCTGGGATATCAATGACATCGTAACCTAATTAATATATCATTGTGTATAAGCATCACAGGTGAGAACGAAACCAATGCCTTTATAATATCTTGTGACTATGCTCACATGGGTTGCTCACATGAGTTGCACTGGCTCAGTCTTCTGTATTAAAATTGTAGCTGCATTTTGATAGGGATTTAACATGTATAGAAAATATTTCTATGTAACTCGATTATATGTAACTATTTGGCAGTAACTAGCAGCTAACTCTAAAGCAAAGTAGATTGATTTGGCTGTTGTTATTGGGGGAGCTGGATTTCTTTGGGAGCCACAATATGCAGAGGTCTTCCCAAAATATCAATGAATTTCCAGCCTACCAACTGAATTGAGTTTGGTACAAAGGTTCTGCAAAGTTCTGTTTGCCCTTCCTCCTAAAAGAGTATAAACATCTGTAAATGTTTATAAAGTGTGTATAAATCTTTTAAAAAGAGGATAAAGCATATAAATGTAGTCTCTCTCCATTTTTTTTCTTTTGTGAAGGGGCAAGGGCTGATTCACTCATCCAGTTAGTTTTTCAGAGAGGCTTTGGACAGGGAGAAGGAAAGGGAGAAAGTTTCCATAGGTGAAGAGGAGGATGTTGATTTTTCTTTTGCCATTTTTACTGTATTGCAGGGTGGGAATTACTTAGCTGGAAATAATCAAGACACCAAGATAACGGTGTCTTAATGCAAAATGCATTAAAAAGCCCCATTTCTGCTGCGTTTAAAGGACACGGTTCAGAGAAAATGTCTGAGCATTCTTTTTGTCTGGACCATCATGACACAGTGCTCCACCACTGTGGAGACTGGGAACCACCCATGCAGTTCCACTGCCCAAATCCCAGAAGCAGGAGTGCAGCAGACGCTGCTCCTGCAAGCACCAATGTTGAATGTTCTTTTCTGGGCTGGCAGAGGATGAGAGCATAAAGGTGGGGGGGAAAAAAAAAAAAAAAAAGGTTTTATGCCCAAACTGAACAAGTGTAGAAAGGTGGTATTATTTGTAGCACCTACCATAGGCGTGTGTGTGTGCGCGCCATCACAAATCACTGAAAGGATTACTTAATCAGACAGCTGAAAAGGGAAAACCTGTACCTGGCTTTCAGCATAGTGATGGTCCTGGAAATGCCTTTATATCTCCTCAGATTTATCACTGGGAAAGTCCCTTTACTCTCATTTTCTGCTAGTCTCAGGGCTTGGTTCTTAATGCAGCCCTATAAAAACACAAACCTGTAATACATCCCTGATTTCAGCTGTAAAAGGCTTTTGTTCCTATAGTGGCCTCCCCTTGCTGAAAATCTGCTCTGTGTGAGCTTTCTCAGTGTGTAATTACTTGAGGATCTATAGGTAAGACTTTTCAGTACTTAAATAACTAGTATATGAAAACTCCATGGTGAGGCCTTTCATAAATCAGAGGAGGCTTTGGTACAATTGATTTGATGATGCAGTTCACTCTAGGGGCTGTGGATGGTGGAGTCTAATGAAGAATATTGAAAAGGTTACAGAACTTTCTCTTGCTTTATGTGCTTTTTGTCTTGAGGCTGATGCCCGAATGGTAGAAACAGCCAAGTTACTAAACCCCACATAACCCCATTCAGTTCTATTTAAAATACCAATCTCTTTAATTTTGTTTCAAAACACACATTTGTCACGTTTTTTCTTTCAGCAGTGTAAAAATTATTGTTTCTGGCTAACCAGTACTGGTTTCTGTTTCTCACACTAACTAATGTTTTTTCTCGTGCACTTACTGCAAAAATCCAATTTAGACCTGTGCTGTACTAAAGGTGTGCATGAAAGAACATACTACTCAGAAATACTTTGGCTGCTGTTTCTTATTTCTAATGTTTTCCTCCCATCTTCCCTCCCGTGCAAGGAGTTAGCCCAGCTTGCCGGAGTTCTGCATTGCATTGTAAGGGCAACATTTGCAGCAAAATGGGTAACAGTAAACAATTTTCAACATGGCATTTTAGCTTGAAATTCTCTGAAGGCTTCTTATTTCTCTGTTAAGAGAGAGCAAGCACAGTGTTATTCTAGATTGGGCCGGTGTTCCCACAAAAACTCAGTGCAGCCCTTTCTGTGGAGGGCAGGGCGTGTAACTCAGCAAGCCTGCAGGCAGCAAAGCTTTCCCCTAGTGCACGTGTTTGGTCCTTGCAGAATTATATGTTTGGAATTAAATAAAATATACAGTAATGCTAACTTGAATGTCTTAATTTGGTCAAAAAGGACTCATATTTCCTTCAATCCTTCCTTTCTTGTTTTTGGTTTGTTATTTTCAAGCTAGCAGAAAAGACTAAGGCTGTCTTATTCTGATTTGGTTAAAGAAACCTTCAGCTAGCAGCGATAAGCTTATGGCACAAAGGCACATGCCATTGCACTCATACTGCTTTTATATAGCAATCACGTTGTGCCAGAAGTAATAATGTCTTGGTAAGCTAATTTCAAAATGATGATAATGACATTGATCTCCTTTCTAAAGTGCTTTGAGATTTACTGATGAATGTCTCGATGCAAGAAATAGATATAAATTATCATCAAAAGCATTCATGTACAGAAACTCCAAAGAAAATTATCAGAAAATTTAAGTTCCAAAGTTCAGTACTGCTATGGAAATTCTCTGTGCTGCCGTTACCAGCAGCAGAGGGTGAAGATGAAAACGCGCAAGGCCAGCGCAGTAACCCTGTGTGTGAGCCCCCCCTGCTGCCCGTGACTGCCAGCGCCGGGCCAGCCTCCCCCCCGGTCCCCGCAGAGCTTAGTTAGGGGGTTTCAGGAGAAGCAAGGTTGGGGGGTGCATAGTGGTTGGGATGAGGATTAAATCTGCTCAAGAGAGATGTCAAACTGGGAAAGGATACTTTTTTTTTTTTTTGCTTTCACCCAAAACTCTAAAATATGTTTCTAAGAAAGGAAGATTCGACAAACCTTATTAAAGCTAATAATATTGTTTGCACGTTGTAACTATTATTTTCAGAATTTCGTCAAATGTAAACCAGTATTCGAAATACGCATATCCCTTTGCATTTATGCAACTTTAACAGAAATTTTTAATTTCACTGTTTTTTAAAATCTTAGCAGAGATTATTTTTAATGCAACGTTTCAAATAGCAAAGATTTTTGTAATGAAAGTGCAGGTGTAAGGATTTATACTCTGCAGCCGTGCAGCTTCTTTGCTCATTTTCACCTGCTCAGCAGGAGACGAGAGTGGGAGTGAGTGCTACAACAAGAACTACAGCACATTATACCTTTTGTGCAAAAGTATCGATATCTAGGCAAGGCAGTGGAGGATCAAGTCCCCTGGGAGGTAGCCAGGAAAACAGACATAATCCAAAAGTTGTGCTCCTTCAGTTGAAGTGAGAGGTGGGCTGCTCATGAAAATTATCTTTCAGACTAGATATAAAATTTAGCGTATATGGTTAGAAATGAGACCGTGACACATTTTGCAGTGCTTGGATGTGCTGTTTTATAACTGATGCCAATATGAGGCACAGTACAAGCGTAAATGCTCTGGTTTGGTAATTTTGCAGAATTACTATTTGTTTGTGATTTTGCCTTCCTGGTTTAATTTGTAATATGTGCTGAAGAAAAAATAATTTCTCATTTCAATCAAGACACGAAGGAGATTGGAAGGAATCCCATATATAAGTAGATCTGTATTTCTGTCTGTCTGCTCTGACATCTAACATCTGTCCACTGATTTGGTATGAATGAACTACTGTAGAAGAGCTACAAATGAATCAACATAGTTAGATGGGCAAAGAAATGATAAACCACTTACTTTATTTGAACAATGAAAAGCCAATGGAAGGAGGAAAATACAGAGCTAGGTTGCCCACTGCTGAGACTGATGAGCTGCAATGTTAACGATGTAGGGATGGTGATGGCGCATTTGGGGTAGGAACATGAAACTGGGAAGACCGTAGGAAGTGAAGCAAAAATCAGTCTGCTGGCATGCAGTAACAAAGTGCTGTCCTTCCTGGGAAGCCAGTCCTGAACTTCTGTGTCATTCCCTGAAGGCTAGAGACCTTACCTGGAGTTTAGAGACTTTGGGATTGGCTGAGGGCACTGTGGGAGAACAAGGTAAAGCTTGTTCAACGATCAGCTTTAAAATAAAAAAAATAGGTCACTTAAGGTTACATTCTCAGAGGGACTCTATAGACATTCAAGACAAACCATACGCTGTTAAACTGTGAAAGTGATTACGTTGTACCTGCCTAAGATAGCCCTGGAAATGCTGTTTTAAAGTAGACTTCACATCTTCTTCCAAAGAATTGTGTAGGTTTGCTCTAAATTGTTAAATAGTTCCTGTGAATCAGTTTGAAAGCTGCTGAACTTCAGCAGTGTTTGAACATGTGGAATGCTTACGTAGCCTTCCAGATGAAAAGGACATTATGGGTTTTATCTGAAAGTCAATGGTAATATTAGTCAAGACTTGTGGGCTTTGGCTTAGACTAAGCTGTTGTTTATAAGTAGTCAAAATAAGGAAATGACTGCCATTGCTCGGCAAAATTCAGCACTCTTGTACGACTTAGGAACCCCTTCATGGCTTCACTAACATAGATACCAAATATGAGGTCAAGGTTCTATAATCTCCTTCAGATGTATCTGCTGTTAGCTGAAAGCCCTGAAACTTTCATGATGTGAAACTTGTGGCAATAAAGTGTCAAGCTGTCACACGTAAAACTTTCAGCAAATTGGGAATCCATCACAACTGCTTAAGAAAAGTCTTTGAAGGCTACTGTTGACCTTGGATTTATAACTGTCATGTTTTTGACATTCCCTTTCTTATTTAAGGTGTATATTCACTTTGCACTGTCTTCATCACAAATACAAGATGAGATTGATGAGACCCATCCATTAATTCCAGCTTTTTTTCGTGACACATGTCTTACGCATCTCCTGTCCCATCTCCAGCCTGTGCTTTTCATATTAAGTAATAGTCTGAACTTGCATAAAAGCACTTGACTGGCAGAGATACAAGGGGAACTTGGTCTTTCTAGATAATATAGCATAACCTCTTGATTTTTAAATGTGATTCAGGGATGAAAAGTGGTGATATTTCTATTTACTCACTGAAAGTCATTGGAACTTGTGCTAAATTTAAAGTAGTACCTAACCCCTTTGAAGGACTGGGCTCAGAGTCCTCATTGCCTTGTCAGATTAAGTCTCCAGTAATCTGTGACTTGATTCCCATCCTGTTTCACACCCAGATAATAATTTTTAATTCAGCATTGTTATTCCTCTTCTAAACTTGTCTCGGGCATCTATCCTGAAGCCTCAGCAATTAGATAAGATAACTGAGCTGAAACAAGAGTCCTTCTTCTGTTGAACCTGCTGCAGGACACACTGTAGCACGTGCCCATAAGGAAAATCTGGAAACAACACAAACAATACAAAGACCAGAAAGAAAATAATAAAAATAAAAAGGAGGTATCTTCTTTATCTTAGCCAAATCCTGAAATAAACCTAATTTGCTGACACCCTCATCTTAATCACGCTGCAGAATCTGAAGGACACTTCTGGGATAGGTTTAGTAAAGGGTTAAGGGTACAGTGAATCTGCCGGTTTTGCTTTCTGACCTGTCAGTAAATACTTTTTTGTAAAGGCTGATGGGAAGCAACCGCTGTGCTGTCAGTGAGCTAGACATGCTGGTCGTGGCACAACCTGCTAGGACGCTGAGCAGATAAAACGCTGGTTTTAGGAACACGTTCTTTACCCTTCTCTTAGGTGAAATAAGGAAATCCTGGCTGACCAGAGGACAAAGAAGATGAGCATAGGGAAATTGCTTTTATGTCACCTCGGTTCATCTGTTTGATATTTTTCTGCAAAGAGTTAAACAAAGCCTTTAGAGGAGGGAGAGGGGAACTGGAACAAGGGAAATCAAGCACAGCCTGGGAGGGATCACTGGTGATAACAACAGGGCTGCTGTTAATTGGGGAAGCCCTTTAGCCTGGCTCGATCCAGCCTGGCAAATTGTAATCTTTCCAGTCTGAACCTATAATTGCATAAACACTAAACCACGTAAATGTCCGGGTAATGGCATGAGGCTGGGGGCTTACAGAGCTGCCAGAAGTGGCCAGGCCTTAGCAAAAGAGACCCCGAGAGCGTGCTGCAGTTTTGCATCTTGCAGATAGAAAACTGTATAGAGGGTTAGGAAAGGAGAAACATATATCTACGCCTTTATTGTATTTAACCCCATTGACATGCTGTACACAGTTGGTGAATAAACACTGCTCTGTTCTCATAAATTTTGTTTGTTTGGTTGGTTGGTTTTTGGTTTTTGGTTTTTTTACTCATCAAAGAGGTTTTAAAAATGCCAGATAGAGTAGTAATCCATACTAACATAATGTGGAGAGCTGGTAGCTCCTGCTCTGACAACCAGACTAGCCACTGGCTGTGGAAACCAGGCTGGTAAATGAGGACAAGCAAAAGAAGAGGTAACTATGATATCAGGACAGTTTAGGTGTTGGGGTTTTTTCCTAGGTGTGTTCCTATGGACACTTAAGCTATATTTAATTTTAGGGAATCTCACAAGATTTTTTTTTTAGAGGAAAAATGGATACTGCCCTCCCTTTGCCTCAGTTGTTATGTAAACAAAGCAAAAGATGTTTTACTCAGCAAAGGAGTGACTTTATAGATGCAATTAATTTTGTTTCTTAAAGTACATTTTCCAGAGGTTTTGGACATCCTTACGTAGTTTAAAAGGAAGAAAGGAGATGGGTGGTGCAGTAAAGAAAGAAATAAGAGGAAAGTATATATCCATTACGGACATAGTACCATAGCGCTAATCCTGCCATTGGATGTTTGTGCAGGACCCAGGGTTTGCGCCTGTTCAGAACCACAGGATAACAGTCAAAAAGTATTGTGCTTTGTTGTGTTTGTAGACTGCACCTGAGAGATTTATTTTTTTTTCCCTCCCCCTAATTTGGACACTCTGTCTCGAGGCTGTTGGCTTTGGTGAGCCAGCCAAGCTCTGCCTGAGCTGAATGCTGGGTGTTGTATGTGTGCATAAGCACGCAGCAAAAGCTTAGTTATTGTCTATATTATCTCTGTGCACTGGGCTGTGATTTTTCATTTCGTAGCTCTGTCACAAATTGGTGTGCTTGAACTGGCGACACAAAGGAAAGGATTTGGACACATATTGGCATGGGTTTCATTAGCCACTGCACTGCCCTGGTCTGAGCTGCTTTTACAGATAAATCCTGTATTCTTACCCCAGAAGTAGGCAACGGAATAATTCTTTAGGGGTGTATTTTGTGTAATCTCCATATGGGAACAGTCACATCTTATTTCATTTTACAACAGGCGCTTTGTTCTGCTAAATGCCTTCCTTTCCAGGGAGGTGGGAAAGAGGAAAATAGCTTTTCTTTGGTTTTTAACCTTTGCTACATGTCTATGTCAAGTTACAGAATCACTAAATAGATTTGCAACCCGCAACCCCTGCTTTGGTTTAGCTGCAACTCTTCTGGCCGTTGTTTTGATGCCCTTCAGCTTCCATAATTTCAGTGGAAAAGAAGGGCTCCTAATACCTTGTAGGATTTTTGGGGGCAGGCCAAGTGAAAAGTTGATGTCACAACAGGAGGTTTTCCAGCATGGGGCAAGTCAGAGAAGCTGAACATCCTGATTGATAGGACAAGAACATGGAAAAGGCATCATGAAATTATTGAGCTGCCTGCCCAGAATCTGAAGTGCTTTGGATGTTCGTCACATCTCAACTCTCAGCTATTTTTACTCTCTCTGGTCATTTTTTTTTTTTTTTTTTTTTTAGCACAAAGGCCGTATTTATTGTGTTTGTGCGGATATTAACACAATTCCAGAGACAGCACAAATTGGGAGCTCTGAGGCTGCGTTTCTGTGGACGTTGCTCTTGGCATCAAAGGCAGCATGAGCTGTTCCCGCTCTTCTCCTCTTCAACTCCATCTGTTTATTCCATTTATCTCCAACTGTTCACTCCAGGGGTGGCTCCTCAGTTGTGCCATTGCCACTTTTTTCAGGACTACAGATGAACTGGTTGACCTCAGCTGAATTAAAAATATGCTCAGTCTTTTTTTTCTTTTTTTTAATTCTTTAACAGGATTAGTTGTGGGTTGAGTTTCTGAATCTAGTTCCCCACAAGGCTGCACAGACAAATGGAATAGCAGGACTGAGGGACGAGGGCAGGAAGAAAGAATCACGTTGGCCTGTTTCACATCCCAGAAATGTGTCCTGAAAGTGTGACCTGAAGCACAGTCAAGTGGCAGGACCAAGACAGTCATTACGAGCCTTGTGCCTGAGACCTTCGCTTCCCTTATCAGGATGATTAGAGATAATATGGGACCACACTGTGCTTTCTGATGCATTCTTAACAACCTCCGCAGAACTGCGGAGAAGGTGAATGGGTATTTAAGGATGGAGCTTGGCTTATTGTTAGGTTCAGCTTTTAAAATGCCTTCCCCCCTTCTATGGGATATATTCCAATTCCTCTTTATTTATATCCAGTACTTTGTGAGGTTGCCTTTATCATCTGATTGTTATCCCCTTCCCAGCCATGTAGGAACAAATTTTGGCTTTCTTTGCTGGCTCACCTTTTAACTTCTCTTGTTCCTGTGCTGTTTGTCTTTTCACACTGAATACTGATGAGGTACTATTTGGTCTGTCTTCGGCAGTCATTTTCTGGGTAATTTCTTTAAGCAGCAAACACTAATTCCTCCCACTCTTTAAAGCGCCATATGGGATCAGATTACCAGATTAAGCATGAATCCATTTTTGGATGGCATTTCTGTCCCATGCTAATTGTATTAAAATTATTGACTATCTGGCCGAAAATACTGCCTTCTAAAGACTGACACGCAGCTATTTTCAGGCCAGAACAAGAAGGGCAAAGGGCCGTTTTCAAATGCTGTTTCTAACATCTTTATCACAAAGTTTGCAGTTATGCGAACATATTGCCAACTGGATTGCATTTGTTCATGTTAACAGGCACTGCTACAAATGCAAAAATATGGGTTTTAGCAGTTATTCTCCTAAGAAACATTTCCAATCCCAGCTGACACAGGCAATAATTTTGAAAGATCTTGTGGGGGACCTCAGCAAGAGAATGCAGCCCTAGAGATTACTGTCATCGTTCAAACAGTAAAGTTGCACGCATTTTAGGAGCAGATGATGGTTCACAGGCTGATATTTGATGGCCTTAACAGAGCTGGATGTTTGTTAAAAGAACTGGTATGAGGAACATGTTTAAAGGAATAATACTGTTTTCCCGGATGAATATTTCTGATGCATTAATACGTAGTGGGTGGACTGGGTTTGATAGTCGGGGAGAAGCAGCCTGGTAGTAACTGTTTCTCTTGCCAATTTTATGTTTATTTGGCGAGGCTGAGTAATGCATGGCTCAATGGCATGGTTCCTGCTCTGGAGACAATTTGTACTATATTTAGTCTGTAGATGAAAGGCAGCTGCCTGATTTCCACACCCAACCCATTGGCTCTCCTCTCCCCTTCCCAATAGGCGTTATGGTGCAGTGTATGGGAATTCCTTCACACTGGAGGCTTCTGGGGGACAAGGGACTACTCCATCAGCCAAAAATGGTATAAACGAGATTTAAAATCATTAGCATGGCTCCTGCCATTACGCTCTCAGCAGATATTGTAAACTTGCAGGATTTGATTCATCGTTTGCATTGGTGTAAAATTGGCCGTGACTGCCAAAAAACAATTGACTGTTCCTTCACAGCTGTTTTCTAATTACATTAGAATACTGCAGTGTCTAATGCAGCCGCTCAGCCATGGTGTGGACCTGCCTTCTCCCAGAGGGACCTTTCCAGAGCAGCAACACTTGCTTTGAGATTAAATCTATAGCACGGGTGGCTTGTACACAGGTAGCGGTGACTCTTCAGTCATAGCCAATTCGTTTCTTTCCTGGGAAGCCATCCCGCAGGACGGCCGACTACAGAGAAGTCAGGGTTTAGAAAAATAACACTGAAAACATCAAGTCATCTCACATCATGCTGGCATGCAGCCCAGAAGCTTGTAAAAATGCAACTTCATCAAACAAAAAGGTGTTACCGGAAAAGGAACGGAACAGAAAAGAAAATGCCTTCCTGGCTCTGACTTGTGACGTTCCTGTATTTCATATGCTACATGCCGCTCTTGTTACCCTGTCTCCAGTGGGATCTGATAGAACTGGAAGAGTTGCGGAAAAGGTGATAGACTGAGTGGAGGAATTGAACAGTTTCTCTCTACAAGCAGAGACTGAATGCACCAAATTTCTTCCCCCTGGGGAAAGAGGAGTCTCACGATGCACATAATACTATGAACAAGGTGTAACAAGGTGTACAAAATTATGAATGACACAGAGGATGCAGAGAGAAGATGATCATCCCTTGTAACCACAGAACAAGAAGTAGGGGCACCCTGAAATTGCCAGGGAGCAGGAAAGCACTTCTTCCTAGTGCAAAATAAATTGAGGATTTCATTGCTACAAGATGTTCTGGATACCACATGTTTAAAGAGGTTTAAGAAATGATTAGACAAATTGAAGACAGAAAGATGCATCAAAGGTTATTAAATGCAATGGTCTGGATACAACTTCCAGTTCAGGAAAATGCAAAGTCTTCGACTGACAGAAACTAGAAGATTACGTTAGGGAAATATCATCTTACAGCTTTGGGCTAAATGAGGACGGATTAGTAAAAGGATCATTTTTCAGCTTTCTTCAGTTCTGTGGATATTTTACACGCTTTCTTTCCTGAGAATGAACCACCGAGACTCAAGCTTGGAAAACTGTATTATTATTATTATTATTATTATTATTATTATTATTATTATTATTATTATTATTTTAATACCTTTCACAGCTTTCTGAAGGGAAGAGGTTCCCTTCTGGTAGCCTTCCCTCCACTCACGCCCTGCTTCAGCGTGTGCTCTGCTGGTAAACCTCAAGAAACACAAACTTGTTTTCCCTCTCCCCATCTTTCTGGCTCCTCAGACAGCTGGTTTGGGTTTGGTTTGCTATCATGCTCCCTTACATTCTTTCTGTTAGGCTGAGGCTTCTCGGAAGGCAACTTGAGGCAGGAATAGGCATATTTAGCTCAGGCAAGAGCTAAAAAGCAGTTATACTGGCTCAAGTAGCAAACACCAAGGGGGACAACTCTAGAGTTGGTCAACTGTGAGGGAAGATTTACTTGTTCAGTAGCCCAGGTGCCTTTTCCCTAGGGCGAAGGAGAAATGTCCATACAGTGTGGTCTGGCTGCTTTTTTTTCCTCTCCTCTTTTTATCTTTTCTCCTTTTTTTTTTCCTCCTTTTTTTTTCCCTCTCTCCTCTTTTTCCAAGGCAAAGACAGAATAAAAACATCTTAACCTATGGAGTTATTTGTCTGCAGGTAGTGTTTGGTTATGTCCTGAGTTTCTATTTAAGTAACAAAGAAGTTACCATCTTTTTTATGGTTGAAAAGATAATGAGGAGGCAAATTAAGTGTAAAACAACAAGACAAGACTATATGAGTCAGAAGATGGTCTAAAACAAGAGAGAAGCAGACTGCCTTCATTGCAGTGATGAGTTACTCGATGTCCAGTTAGGATGGTATTGCCTCTTTTACTGCTAAGGAAGACTTTAAGGAGAGAGGTAGATTGTATTAATATATATATAATATTTTATACATATAGTATAAAATAATTTATATAACACAACTGGCTGCTACCATCCACTGCTGTTGTTTTAGCATAGCTGGGAAAGAGCAAAGCACAAAGATCCGCACAAAAGTCATTCTCTGGCATCACTAAAGCTATTTTAAAACATATATGTGTTGTACCTCTTGCTACTTACTGAATCACATGAAGATACCAAACAGAGAGCCTAAAGATCGCTTGTGCATATTTATTCTTTTTCTTGTCTGTAAATAACATATATGAGAAAAATCACATCTCTTATTTGAGGAACATGATTAAGAAGCTTAACAACATTTTCCCTGAAATAAAACATTTGATAGAGCATGATTTAAAGAATTCTAGATATGCTTAATGATGTGATGGAAAGAGTAACCCGAGTTAGTTTTCTAAAGGCTTTCAATATCCTCTGGGTTGTGTCAACAAAGATGATTCATATTCCCTACTAAAAATAATTTGAAATGGAAGGTGGGTGTTTGTTTTTCCTCCTGTCCTACAGAGATTATTGTAGAGGATGGCACAGTAGCTGTCATGTGAGAGAACTAAATACTAGGAGCAAGTAAAATGGCTTGACTTAGTCCATCATTTCTACTGAAGTGATTAAACTGTTTATAATGGGAAGGTGAGGAAAAAAATCCCTAATTCTACATGTATAAATACCCTAGAGCCTCTACTTAGAATAGTGCTTCAGTGCTTGCTTATTGGTTTCAGGAGAGACGACTCCTGCTCTTTGTCATTCCCATAGCTCGCTGGTTAACCTGGCCGTCTGCTGAATTTGGGGGCCGCAGGCTGGCAGACTCACCAGTGCTTATAAGAAGTGGAAATCTTATGCAAACCTAATTTTTGGAAACACACAAATATGGAGAGCTGCAGCTAGTGACATCCCAAAAAGTACCTCACTCTGAACACTGAATATTGCCCCAGGGGTGGGAGGAAGACTGCTGGCGTCCTTTTAAAGAGCTGCTGTTTGGAACAGAGGGGTTAAAAGGGAGAAGTACGATGCACAAGGGCTTTGGATAATACAAAACAATTTGCATCTGGGCTTGTTGCTGCTAATGATGGAGATGACCCCGTTTCTCTCGAGCAATAGAAGGTCCTTTGATGTTTCTCCTTCTCATTGACAAAAAGAAAAGTGAAGTCCTAGCTCTGGAATTTTACCTGGTGAGGTGGAACTGGGTAACAGACACTTACACCAGCTTCGACAGGATCCCAAGAGGACACACGATCCAGTGCGGTATAAATATCTAAACCGATAGCTAAAACCAGTGTCACTTAGGCATATGGGCTGTTGAAATGCACTAGACCTTCAAAGAAATAAAACTGTAATTTCCAGAGACAGAAAATGGGATAGATTGGCAAGATCTGGCATTTTTATGCCACTTTTAAATTTTTATATGTTTTTCAGATCAATGGGTTTTTTTATCCACTATACATATGAATTACATCTGAATTTTCCAGCCCAGACATGTTACTTACTTGAAATGAGACCTGAACCTGACTGGTAAATTCGTACTACAATTTTTGTTTATTTTTCTGTCCAAGAGAATCATGAATGTAAGCAGGGTCATCCTACCTTCTGGAGAAATTATTCAGTGGAAACAGGAGGCGTACACCTAACATTCTTCTAAAAGTATTTAAACTATCAAACAAGAGAAAACCATAATTCGCATATGTTGTTGGTGTTATGTTAGGAATAAATAGCAGATTTGTTTCACTTGTAATTTCATCAATATAAGGGAAAAGTTACAACCAATTTTTGTTTTTTAATTATAATTATGATGTGTTATTATTTTTAGGGTTTCAAATGTATATAGAGTCTCTTGTAAGATAGGGAAAAAGCTGATCTCTTGCCCCAGGAACAGCTAACAAGTATAAAGCAGAAAATGGAATTCACAGAGGACATTGAGTGGGAGATACATGAGAAGGATATATCCAGATGACCACAACATTTTTAAACATCTTTGTTTTCTATTGTTTCTTGCAGATGAGATAGACAGCTTCATCCTTTGGAGAAAATTGCTATAATAAGGAAAGTGTCTGGGAGTAGAAGTAGGATGTCGTGCAGATGCTGTGGAAGGAACCTGGGAGAAAACACAGCGAGGGCAAAGAGGCTGCTTTCGGCAGTAGGGTAGGGAGGATGGGAGCAGTCACAAAGCGGTCAAAGGTCCACGATAGGAACAAGCACAGATGAAATTCGTTTTGCTGTATTGTGATTCAGAGTCATCTCTTTCAGCAGTAAAATTCTGGAAGGTAGGGGGAGGGAGGTGGTTCTCTGAATCTGGAAGATTATTCACTGAAAATCTCCTGCGTTGATGAATTCTCCCCGCTATCCTGCATGCACTTCATAATTTTACAGACAGCATAAGACATAGTAACAGCATGACCCCTGGGGTCTACTGAATAGCCACAAATAAAAGTTGAGACATTAAACCTCATACAGTACTGTAAGAAAACCAAAGCAGGAGATTAGAAAATCATCATTTTTAAGTAGTGGTGATATTATCCTAAAAATGGAACCATGTTACAAAAAAATACAAAGGTCTTTGTCATTTTTAAATCCTACATTCAAAATGTAGGTATGAAGTCAGACAAGCAGTTCTTTACAGAATTTATGGTTTGATGAGTTTTAAGTGACTGATGAATGCTTTGTCCCTACATATGTTCTCGTGCACTTAAGAAACAACTAGAATTCCCACTGACACCCAGACCTCTCACAGAGATACCTTTCAGGGCTCTTTGTAGTTTTTAGGCTGTATTACCCATTAAGCTGTTTTTCAGTACCAATGAATATGCTCATCTTCTGGGGCTGTTCCAATAGGTATTTAGATTCCTATTCACTACTAGGGATATTCAAATGTGCAAATCAATTGATCACACATCATCTTTTAAAGAGACTCCAGGTTTGGGGTACATCTGGCTTTTCACCCTCAAAGGGCATGCCATCAAGGGCACTTGTTTTTAGAAGGTGCTTAGCCCAACATGTGAAAATCAGTACCTTTTGTAATTATTTTTTTTTTGAGCACACAGAAGTAATTTTTCTGAAGAATAATTTTGAAGACTAGGCTGAAAGATTATCCTTTGAATATTAAAGCAATTAAAATCCAAGAATATGCTTGCTTTTGTTTGCTGTAGTAAGTTTTCAGCTTACCACTGGAACTGCATGAATACTGAATGCTAACATTTATGTTCATGACTGCTAAAAGTATATATGGCTCTACAGAATAACGTTTGGTATCAATATTATATGCCTTCTCACTTTCTGTTAGAGAATGGATAATTTAGGTCTAACTTGAAAGAGCACTTGGCTCCAGTGATTCTGATAATTGAAATGTATGAGAATTCTGTTTAAATACAAATCTAATCAGGATATCGCTGGTTGCCCAAGTGGAATTCAGAGCGCTCTAATACTTTGATCTATGAAGGTCTTTTCTAACAGGAAGGGGAATTAGTCTTGGTTGCTAAACAAACCAAGTTTGCTTTCTTTTATTTTCCTTTGCCTCTGACGTTTGTTTCTGTTTGAAGATCTCTCCAGTTTTATTCATTTTGGTTTTCCTCTCTTTGTATTCACTTCAAATGCCCTCTCTTCCGATTCTTCTGTGTGATTCCTCAGATCCCTTCTTTCCATGGCAGTGACCTGCTACTGCTGTCTCACTCCGGTCTTGCAAAAATCTCAGCAGCAACATTATTTTAGAATAATAGAAGGCAGATGCTTTATTATAACTGTAAAATTGAGCCAGTTCGAACTGTGCAAGAAGTGCAGTCTCAGCAGCACTGGGTCTGGCCACTGGGTAGATTAGTATCTGGGAAATTCCTTTTTTGGGGCAGAGTACCAGGATGCCAGATCCACAGCTAGCCAAAACCGATGACCTCCAAATCCACAACATCCAGAAGGAAATAAACTCAGATTTCTTGACAGTCTGTTCTTTGGCTTGCATTGCTTCCATGTGACTAATGTGTCCCTGCATTATATTGTAGAAGTCTTTGCTCATCGTTATGTTTCTTTTGTCAGAGGGTCCATCACACCACACTTCACTAAAATACCCTACATTTGTTAATGACATCTCTTACTTGATGCCTGTATCACTGAAGTGACAAAAAGGCTTTACACTTGTGCTAGCAATTCCCATTTATGGGAAGAGAAGGATAATTCAATGGCTGTGATGCTTTCCATTATTCAGAATGACATAAAATTAGTTCCCTGCTCTATCGCAGCTTTTCAGTGCAGCTTGCTCTCTTTGACCCAAATTTACAAGGCCCCAATTTTGCCAAAGTCCCCGTGTCTGCTACTTGCTCTTGACTGACAACTTCTTATCAACCTAGACCTTCTGATGGATATTCAATAAAAGGGGAGAACCAAGTCAGAACTACAAATGAGAGCGGATATTTCCTTGCCTTCTATGTTGGGGTGCGTCTATACGGACAACCCGCTGCTATGTTAGACGTAATCAGATTAGCTGAGACTGAGTTAGGGGTTTAAGTGGAATTCAGGTCATTTGATTCTCATCTTATAGTTGTATAAACGTGGTGGTGGTGTTATTACTTTATTACAGTGTAAGTACATACTGTGCCACCTTTCCTTCTCTTCCACCTGCTGTACTGACACAGTTTGTGGACTTTTCCAGTGAACCAAATTGGAGAATTTAGCCTTATGTGGAAACGTCAGTTTTCTTGACAGGGCTTCAATCTTCCATGTAGCTATAGCACATCAGTCTGCTGGCACCAGATTACTTTCTTGCCATATAGATACATTCTAAGTTAGAAGATAAGGGAGTTGTATCTGTGTCATAAATAGTTTGAATTCTGCAGTTCCCTGCTCTATGTTGTTTGGGGTTTCTCGGGTTTTTTTTTTTTCACTTTACACCAAGATTTCCCGGTTCCTCAGCCAGCTAAGGCAGATGTATATCAAGGAGGTATACTAATGGAGACAAGTCAGATCTTAAACCTAGATTTCTCTTGTTTTCCTTGTTATCACTTGTGCCTCATAGTTACACCATATTACTGTCACTACCGGCAGACTTCTAGTTCAGTTTACCTGAGCTGTTGGGGGGGGGGGGGCGTGTAAGGTTTACGGCATAGTTTGACTAGCACCGTTTTAATGTCTGTGTCAATAGGGCCTTAATCACACTGAAATCTCTGGATCTCTCAGATTTACCAGGAGTTCTCCAAGGAAATCAGAATTGCAAAGGCTGGAGAAAGCCCCAGAGGCTTTCCAACTTAATTAGGAGTGAACTCCTTCCCTGTAAATGAAGTGGTTCTTTAAAATGACTTGGAGTCTCCATTGGCATCTTCTGACAGTGCTATGATGAAGTACAAAATATTATTAGAATGATGTTCCCCTCTTGTGACACTCTCTCTCTCATATATCTTATGGAAATAGCCATACTTTGTGAGTACCCATAGCATTATTTTTCTTGCACTGAGACAGAGTAAAAAAAAAAAAAAAAAGGTAAAATAGGTTTTAAAACACTGCAAAATAACAGATCTCTGTAGCATTACAGTCTGGACTTTTCTATTTTTAAATACAACATTGTGAATGTGAAACAATCATTGATAGAACAGCTCTTTAATGAATGGATGAGACAAAATTATTTGTAATAGTGTTAATCCTATAAAGTGTCACCGTCTTGCTATATTACACATTTAAATGACACTGCTGTAAAAAGCAAATGGTACATTCTAATATTTACTGTTTTATTAAACACCTTTATCTGCAAAGAAGATGTGATTTTCCACTCTGATCAGGTATTCCTAGGTGCTCACGAAATTCTTAAAAAGCTATTTTCCTCCAGGTTAACTGAGCAACACCAAATTTGAAGTAATGACAGATAAACTTGAGACAAGCACAAGACAAGCAGTTCGCATTCTTCAAAATTTTCTCTAAACCCTCTTATTTATGGCTGATTTCTCTATTATTCTTCCTCCCGTGTCATTTAGCAAGCAAAATATTGCCTAACCTTCTATTTATGTATCATAAATCACACACAGTAGCACTGAAACACAGTTTTTCTGCTTAATTCAAAATGGGCCAGAGTCTGCTTATGTCTCACCGGAGAAAGCATGAAATAGCTGTGTAACATTGCTGAAATCACTGGGATTTATACCGATGTTGGGGCCCTTGCTTCTAGTACATTACTTTCTGCTTGGAGAAACTTTAAAATGTGAAATGTTTTGTGCATTAATCCAATCATCACAGTCAAGTCTGGTAAATATTTTAGATAGAGATTCTGCTCTGAGGCAGAAAAAGGCCAATGAAAATCTACCTAAAGGAACTTGTAACACCGCCGATGGATGTATGGAAAGACAGATACAGGGCCGGATTATTTTCCTCAAGTTACTCCTGATGTTTGGGCTAGAGTAATTGAGAGGAATCAGTCCTGACGTTGTTTTTTGGTTTGGGTTTTTTTCCTATGCTTTTCTTCATTTATTTCAACAATAGATGGGAAGCCCGAGAAAAGGGAAAATGTGCAAGTTGCTGCCATTGGGTGCTGTTAACTGCGGGCACTGGGCATTTTGCAGAGTAGATTATTATCCAGTTTTATAATTAATTCCTTTTACAACAAAGCCCTTTCTGAATATTCTAGGTTCTCTTTTGCAGCGCTGTCATAGATATTTTAATTCTGTGCATAATTTGGTGATGCCCAGCTGCAAAAAATCAAGGAGGCCTCCATCTCAAATTTGGCCCCAAAGTGCCACCGCGGATGTTCTGCAGTCAAGCTAGTGATCCACTAATGAGTCTCTTCCAACTATTGATTCTTTTCTTGAATCAAAGCTGCTGGAAAACTAAGATTAAACAGGGGTTTAAGTGCGAAATATAAAGGAATCTTACGGTCTGCTTCTGAAATAACACCGAATTGTACAGGAGGCTCCTCTGCTCTCTCCATGCAGTTGTGCAGAGAAGGAGAAATTACTTGCTTATTTCAGGGCAGGGGTGTTTTAATAAAAAGAGAAGAATGAAACAGGGCGAGTTTAGCCATTATTGCTTTGATTGCTGCTGGCTCATTAGCATTGGCCACGCTCCTTCAGATTAGCAGTAATTAAACTGTGAAATCAGACCGATTGCCTTAAGCTGAGACACCATACCAGGCTGTCAAGAGAAATCACAGGGGATAAATCAAGGGCCCTGTGCATCTCGGATCACCCTTGGCATGGGCAAGAGTGTGAGAAGCGGAATAATGAGGACATTCAGTTTTTTGTATCTATCTGGTGAACTCTCGGCAGACAAGCTTTGGAAGCGTTGTCATGACGATGACAACAGCAAGGATAAACTCTTACTCCCACTAGCTGTGGTTAATGAAGATGATAATGAAAAATTATGCCAACATTACTGCAATTTTTTTATGCCGACTGGCACTTGTAACCTTACGCCTAATGACACAACACAATAGTGACAGTAATTGTGCATTGATAAATGCGGTAAAGATGCTGAAAAAATGTCTGACTCAAAGATATACAAGTTTAGTTAGCTGAGTAATTTCTTCCAATAAGCATTTGCTTTGTTCTTTGAACTCTCACTAGGTGGTTTTGGACTGTGCATGCCAAAAACCATCTCTAATCACTTTTCATTGTTTACTAAAGAATAGGCCCAGCAATTAAAGCAAAGAGCGCCTGTGTTTTATTTCTTCTAAGCAGAACAAATGTGATCAAGATAAATAACAGTAATAAAACAACAATACTTTTTACAAATTCTGAATGGGTTTACAAATTTAGTGTTTGTTTAACTGCTGGTTTCTGGGACGTCCAGTTTGTCCCACTCAAAATGTAAAGCTTTGGTGGATAAATCTCCAATTACATTATGTAATGGCTGTCTCACCCCTCCCATTGCACCTGCCTAAATGCCACCATTTATTCAGACTGCATTAGCGCTTACGTAAGTGTCTTTTTCAACCACAGCTCCTAAAGCATTGCACATGGGGAAGGATTTATAGATAGATAGATAAACTGAGGGTGTGGTTTAACGATATAATTAAACCACTGTAAAAACTTTCTTCTGTCCTAAGCCAGCCACATGCTTCGATTTTCTTTCTTGCATTAAGCTCGTGATCAATCATGGCGAACCAGTTCAGGATGCCAAATGGGCAAAAACCCGTTCACTTCCTATTTTTTGTAGTCTTTTACCAGTTCAACTCCCTGATCCAGATGAGGGCTACTGATGGGGCAAGAGAAGCAGCAAGAGCATGTAGGCAGAAATGGCAGTGAAAGCCAGCCTAACCAAAACCTCAAGTCCCACCTGGAAGCATGAAGGGCACGTGTGACTTCGGGGAGGGATCTGCACTTGAAACTCTCGCTGCCTTCCAGTTAAGCGCTACAGGACCATAATCCTGAAACGGCTTGTGGAGGCTGTTCAAAAAGTGCGAACACTGCAAACAGTGGCAGCCACCAGTGCTTTTGCAAACACATCTCATGGTGATTCCCAAAGGGCCACGCGGCATGTCAGGAATCCCTCCTGCTCCCCAGGCCACCCGCTTCCCACTGCTGAAAGGTTGATGTCGTTTCAACAAGCAAGCATGATACAGACAATACAGAACAGCAAACTCTTTCAATTTATGTAGTGGATTCCAACTCCACTGAAATCCAGCATCCACGCTCTCACTTTAGAAGCCACAGCACTTGGCTTTAAAGAATAGCCCGATTGAATGTGTGAGTATGCTGCAGCACAATAACCTCTCTGGGATTAGACAAATAAATGCAAATGAATCATTTAATGCAAACAAATCACCTAGAGGAGTAAGTGTTATTTTATTTACTCCAAAACTACCTAAAAGAATAGCTCTTTTGATAGCTTTAGTAAAGTGTTTGGGGTTTTTTCTATGTAAAGTTCTACTGTTGCTCACCAATGGCCTCATTCCATCAAAGCTTTAGAAATCTAGATTGTCGGATGTGGGATTTTTTTTTGTTCAATCAGTGTTTGTTTTGTTTTGTTTGTTTTTACGAAAAAAAGATTAATCACAGAGCATTTGGAGGTGTATCAGATATATGAGGGTTTCTCCTTGACTAAGTGGTATTTGTCTCTTCAGTTCTTGAAAGGCAGTATTAAGACAGCACGGTAGTGTTTGTGATTCATGGTTGCAATTCTCTTTTTATTGCTGAACACCAGCAGTGAATAGGAGCTGCAGAAGGACACATTTCCAATTACTCTATCTCAGAGTTCTCCATTGCTTCTTAACAGAGACTTCTCTATCTCTGAAAGTGAGTGTAATGCAAAAGTTTATTAAAAAAAAAAAAGAAGATAGAGATATATATGTACACCCACGCATACACCAGAGAAAGATTTCTTTGCTCTTTCAGCTACGTTCTGTCTTAGAGTTGACTCAGTCTCTGCCACCTTCTTGCCACTCTTCTCACTAGATGATTAAGGACAATTTAACCATTAGAGACAGGTATTACATGAAGCAGTGCCCAAAGAATATTGAATGTTGTTTGGGAAGAGATGACACAACCCCTGAATCCTGAGTGGTGGTCTCCTTGCACAGCATGACAGAAACGGCTTATCAAAGCAAGATCATAGCTCCCTCAGCATGCAATACGTGTGTGTGGACATCCAAGTAGGAAATGGAGAGACTGATTTCTGTTTCCTGAAGAGGAATTTTTTTCTGGACTATGGTATTTAGTCCTTTATGATTTTGGGACCTTATACTGTAGTAGGACGGACCAAACTCTGTTACCTCTGCAGGGGCAGAGCTTGATGCAACTCAGATGGAATTTCTGTCCCATCAACAGTTATTTGACTTTTTCTTCACGTAAGGGGGGGGGGGGGGGGAAGAAGAACAAAAGCCTCAATTACATTATCCTTGAGCATCTTTAACCTTTATCAGCACTAATTTTAAGAGAGAGATTTTTAAAAAGCGAGACAGGAAAAAAATCTAAATACACCGTCTAAACATTAACACAGGGCACAGCTCCCAAACTGACAGAAAAATCAGTGCTGGGGAGAAGTCTGGAATAAAGGATCAAAAGCCAACACACTCTCTGAGGAAACAGTACAGAGCACCATGCACTAAACGATTTTGATTTAAAGCATTTTAAAAGAAAACTCCATTTACTTTAGAGACTGGCAAAAGTTTATACATTCATGAATGAGTTCTTTATGTATTTAAGAGAGATGACAACAGACAAAGGGAATATTTGATGAATGTTCAGGCAAGATTCTGAAAGTCAGAGATCATTGAGAGAGGACAGAAGGTTTTGGCTTTTTCTTACAGTGGCTGCATCTGTTTGGGACTTTGTGTTTCCATTCTGTGTGCTGGAATTGTGATAGAACCAGAAAAGGTATTTGGGAGCTGACTGAGGAACTTAAAAAATACAAAAGGCTTAGGAAAGCTATGGCTCACATCCTTTCATAGCTTCCTTTTCATCTTGCCCTGTAATGGAGGACCCTGGCTAAAATTAGCAGCTAGCAGAGACAGGACAGTTGTAGAGAAACAAGGCTGTGACTTGAATTCATTGAAGGAACAAGTGGGAGAGAAAACTGAAGTAGTTTTGATACATTTTTGTTTTCCCATCTTTTGTTTTTAAGGCTTTCGATGGAGGTATTTCTTTCAACTCTGCCCTGTATCAGGGTCATCAAAAAAAAGACTGGACACCTGTACTTCAAGGGCGTCACTTTGCAGCCTGATATCTCAGCAGTTTGAAGGGGCTGTGTGAGATATGGGCCCACATTTTAGTTTGCCCTTCTGTCCAGGGGCAGTAACTTTGGCAGAAGGATGGGAAAAAGTAACCGAGAGCAGTAACATCTAAACCACCTCAGCAAAATTTGCTGGAGTTCATCTGTTACAACCCATCTTTTCTGCTAAATCAGTAAATCTTGAGGTTTCAGAGAAAGTTCTTAATTATTTGTGATGGAGTTTAGTTTGCAGAAGAATAGGAGACCATACAACAAATACTGCAGGTAGATTTTTTAATATGATGACCAGTATTCAGAGGTATTCAGATCCTCTCTTGGTGGACAAAGTGATTATTTCTTATTTTAAAACATTCCTTATGACTTACTTCAAATACACAGAAGGCAGAGTTGCTGGTGAATGGATTATGTTAATGAAGCATCATGGCACTAATGGGAGCGGGTTACCAGACTTTAGGTCTCTACAGTAGCCTAAGAACCAAAGGCTGTAGCTGGACAGTAGCAAGAGGGGTCTCGGTGCTTTGCTGAAAAAGGCGCAACCAGGTGACACAAATCAGTGGCTACACCACACTGTACCAGCTCAAAACTGCTAACAAGTAGATCATATTCCTGGCTGAACTGATGTCAGCAGACCTTATGCTAGATTAAGTAACATTTGCCCATGACAGAGTTTTACTGCATTGGCCGTTGTTGTCACACAGGCCTTTTCTTCTGACCCGCCTTCTGTTCTCACGATGTAATCACTGGAGTCACTGCACAAGGATGTTCTTGCCCCTCTTGCAATGTAAGTTCAATGCAAGTCACTCCACCTAGTGCTACAGCATCATCTGGATGTTACACCATCTTTTTCAGTAATCTGGATAGGTGTTTTTTCTACCCAATCCAGCAAGGCACCAACCTTTCTTTGACTTTTTCTGTCTTGGGCTGGCGGGAGTAGTTGCACGTCAATGTGTGGGATACCTCTGAAATGAGGAAGATATGATTATTATGGCCTTCTCTTTCTGTGGTGTGGACCCGTGCCTATTAGCAGGGCAGGTAGTCCTCGTGTCCCTTCGTGATCCAGGACAGCGGAGGGTAGGCAGAAGTCACAGTGCAGGACAAGTATTGAGGTTGTAAAAGGTTTCGCACAAGCTACGTGTGGAGGACAAGCCACATCGGCAAGCTCCTACCAGTAGCCAAACTGGAAATCAGGAACACACCAACATCCTGTACCTTAGGCCTCAGTTGAGAGCGTGAAATAACTGTAAGCCCCTCTGTGCTTGTCCAGGGTATGTCAAGGGCAGGGATGGCAGCAGAGGAGGGGTGTCCTGTGCACGCTGTGCTAGGGCTTGAAAAAACGTTCTGAAACTCACTATCTTTATCAGTCAGACATCATGGGGGTGAGGAACCTCCTCCATGGCCGCTCCCCTGCCACAAAGAGTGACTGTTGCTTTGGCAATGGAACACCTGTGCTCCCGCTGCTGCAAATGAGGTCATTCAGGGCTGCCGTGATGGTGCCGAGATGCCGTTGCCAACATGGCAGCACCTCGTCTCAGACACAGCGGGCAGCAGGAGCTGGGAGCCACTCAAAACAGCTCACGGCTGGCACCCGGCGATCTGCAGGGAGGGCAAGCGGTGGCCAAGCTGGCAGGCAGTCTAGGATGTCAGCACCATGCCCGAGGCTCATGCCACCGTGTAAAACCCTTCCGCGGATTTGCACATTTGGCCGCGGCCATGCAGAGCGTGGCTGTGTTACCAGAGCCACGAGCCCTCTCTGGCCTCCTCCCGTATCGGGCTGCTTGCCCACTGTCAGCGCTGACTTTGGACATAGGGGAACAAACAAAACAGTAACTTTCAGTGAGACTTAAGCTTTGCTTACGCTTCAAAGTTTTTCATCTTAAAGTAAAAAGGCAGCTCCGTAGGGCTTAGATGCATCTGTTTTGGTAGAAAGGTTTGGGCAGGAATTGCTTACTCCTTCCCTTGTGATTCCAGGCTGCTTACCCTCTGTTTCTTTCATCCATATCACGCACTCCATATTACACCTAACATTTAGAAATCTAATAGTAATTCTTACTATTTAAGGTATATTTAATGTTCAGGTTACTCTATTAATTTAACTTTCCAACACTCTCCATCATGTGACTTACATGACCCCTGTGAACTTTTATATCAAAACTTCTGTATCGGTGGAGATGCCCAGACAAACATGGCAAGTTCCTGTCACCCCACAGAAATTGGACAACTGTGTTATGCTTCTGAAATGTAACTTTGCAGACAAACAAGAAATCATGATGAAAATTATAGTTTATTGGTTTATATTAATTGACTCCAATGATAATGCTTTTGCAAAGCTGATTTCTTGTTTTCTCTTATCTCAAATTTCTTTCTCCTTCTTCTAGCAGAAATAGATGTACAGAGACATTACAATGACATATTGTTATTTCATATTCTGGAAACCACCTTAGATTTTTAGTTGTTATAAATGCTGCAGGACTGAAGTTGTAAATCAATTTAAGTCAGTGATAGCTTTGCCATTAACTTCACACATATCAGGATTTTGTCGAGCTGTTCCTAATGTGTTTGAGTCAGATTTTCTGTATTATTTATGCTGTTCCATATTTAGGAGTACCACACACACACAGACGCACACACACAAAATAAAAATATTAAGTCATAAGTTAACCTTGAGAAGGCAGTATACCAATATAAAAAGTATGCGTTGTCCTCTCTGTTTTGTTTTCCCCTATTGAAACTGCCCCTTCCTTCAAGAAGAACTCCGCTGGTTTAGTGGAGGTTTCCAGCCAGCCCATTGTAGGAGAGCACACAGACCTCTGCCCACTGATAGCCAACAACTTATTTAAAAAGTCATCTAGATCTGCCCTATGAGACTATTTGCATGGCTAGAATTAAGCAGGTGTACCAATGCATGGAAGGTTAGGTCCATCGGGGTGGGTTTGCTCCATTTTAGCTGGTTTCATTCTTGTAACGTCTTTCCGGAGTCCAGCACCAGAACTAAAATCTCAGACTTGGAGTTTCTTTTGGCAAGGGTTTTACTGCTTTCTAAAGTGGGCAGTGTGTTGCTTAAAATAGCCACTTTCCAACACTAATAGTAGTTACCGATGAGGTGTCAGTTAAAAAAAATATATATATATGTAATTGCAGCATTGGTCAGTTGATGCTGTTGGCAAAAAATGTCAAAACTACACATTGCCTTGTAGTTTTCTGCCTCTGAATTAATCACCCCGGGCTTCCTTTACAGTCAGCAGAGAGAAACAGGCACTTTTCAGATGATTCTTCTGGCCTATTTTAGATATCTAGTTTAGGACAAGGTGAACTGCAGCCTGGAAGTGTCTATTTCTCATTGCTGATTATAAAAGGAGTCTAGACATCTCCCAGAGAAGTAGGCAGCCAGATTGCAGATGTTTTTATTTGGCATTGTGTGTCTTCATGTGGCATGGGTGACTAAAAAGGCTTCTAAGCTCTATTTTGTTAGAATTATTCCAGTACAGTAAATTTAAGCCTCACTACTGAAAATGAGAGATCTTTTTATAGGTTATTATTTTGTAGATAGCAATTAACCACTCAGAAGAGCTGCTAGTTTTGACACGCACACACTCAGCCACTTCATGCTTTAATGTTAAATTATATTTGACATTTAATTTAAGCTCATATTGCCTTCATTCAAAAATAAACCCTACTGCATTAGTAGTGAGAAGGTGGAAGGATAATTTTTCTCCCCAAATTCACACTCGGTGAAATCTAAACTGATTTTTCATGCTTAGTTTTTTTAAGTATATTATAAGCATTCTTCTGAATATAAGTCTGTACAATTGCTTCTCAGACGTGAGGGAAAGAAATCAATGCATCTATCTTAGTAAGCAATTACAACTTAAAAATGCATTTTTAATAGGTGTTTTGAAGGCTGCACATACTGTGAGGTTTGTTGCCCCTTCGAACCGATTGTAATCAGAAGCAAAATAAACTATTATTTGTTGGGCTTAAAGCAGCACTGATTTTGTGGTTGTACCAGTGCGTAATGTGATCTCTTTAGCTCTTATAAATTAAGCAGAATGAAGACTTAGCTGACTGACACACAGGTAGTAGCAGGGTACTGGAGGAGGTTCTGCCTGGTGTCCTGCCCGCGATGTTTATCCTACCTGAGTGGGAACAGAGATCTGTCCCACCGGGTCTCTGCTACGAGGCTGGACCCGAAAGGAGGCCAGAGGGACCTTGCTTCTTCCTCAGTATGGTCTGGCTAGTGTGAGCCATAACTCAGTGCTTTACTTTGCAGGCTCTCTTTCAGTCCATGGGTGCATCCCTCTTGCTCTCAAAAGAGCCAGGCCATGCTTTACACCTATCTACCTTTTAATTCATAGCTATGCACGCCACAAAAAATGTTGCCATTCCAGGTAAAGAAGCAGAATCTCTCCTCTCCGGAGCACCACAGCACCACTGAGTCAAGTTTGAAGTTGGTGTGCTGAACGCTGGTTTCTGTGAGAGACCATGGGACACTTAGGAGCATAGTTTATTGAGCCACATTAGAACTAGGCCATCTACATTCTCTTCATTGTTTAGCCCTTCAGCCCACCTTGGCTGCTTCAGGCTTTCTGTGCACACCATGGCAAAGACCTGCAGGGAAAACTGAAGTCTCCAGCAGCGGTGGAACTATTACCGGCAAGGTTTGTGGTCATAGGAAGTGGATGGTGATTATTCAATGGAGCTGCTCAGCCCTGGGAATGGCTTTACTCAAACATTTTCAATGACCATGAGTCTCTGGATCTTCTAAACAGAAACAAAACAAACAAAAAAAACCCCACCAAAATTAGAACCTTCCAACATCAAATAAGCCAATGCAACTACAGCTTCTCTGCACATTTGTCTTTGCTGTTAAATTGAGCGATTTATCCACCTTGCAAAAGACATTAGCATTAAGGGACATAGTCTTTCTCAGATGTAATTCATTATTAATCTTAATGGGATTATGCTTCAAAGACCACTAAATGCACATCTTCAAAGTACTTAAATTACTCCCTATTATTACTTCTGACAATAAAATAAATAAAGCTTAGTTAAATTCTACATGCTAAACCCAAATTACTTTTTTCTTTTCACTGTGCCAACCAAAGGAAAACAGACCATTCAAAAAAAACCACCAAACCCCAAACCTTCCACTCAAAACCTTAAGGTTTTAATGGATTGTGATTAACAAATAATCATAAAACCAGGTTGAAGACATTTGAAAACACATTTTTTCATTGTAAATGTATGCAGCATCAAAAGTATGATTACAGTGAGAGAAGAATAAATATTTAACATCAAACAAATTTCTTTATTAATACAATTACATGGTGCAAAATGCATTTCCTAATATTGCTTTAAAATAAATTTTTAAAATTCATATTGTGCAGCTAGCATTATCAACAACAGAATTTAGATAATAGGTAAATAGCTCTTTGGGTGACATTTGCTTTAAAAACAGCAGTGAAAGCCAAAATTTCCATTTGTCTCTGTTTTCTAATGCAAATTCTTCATAAGCTTTGCACAGAATAAACATGTTCAAGCTGTGCCCTGGCTATATGGAGTTGTGTGACAGGGAGACTTTCTGATGTTCACGCTAATTGCATTGGAGCTGGACTCTTCCTAGGGGTCCACTAGGTCACTGCACAGTCACGCGGAGGGAGAAAAGAGAATATCTTGGACAAATGATGTAGAACATTGCTGCAGATAGATTTGCCAGATGGTCAGGTTATCCCCAGACAGCTCCGGGCTGGGGTACATGTCAATCGCCCATGCTGTGGTACCTCCTCACCTGCAGCCACTACCTCCTGCCCACCTGTCTGGGTCCCTTTGACACTCCCTTCCCTGGTACTTTGGGCCTGAATTGAGGAGCAAGCATGTTCAGGGCATAAAAGAAACATATTTGCTTTCAGAAACAACAAGATTAGGGCTCAGGGTTTGTGCTGCCCCAGCTCAAATCCTGTCCAATCTCGTCCTTCTTTGCTACAAGCTGAAAGAGGCTCCACCACTCTGTCAGTGCATGGTCCAGCTCTGTATTTCACAGGTTGTTCAGAAACAGAGTGATCTTCTTCAGCCTTTTAGCAAGTCTCCATGACATGTTATTTAATTCTGCACTCCACTTTAGGGAGGCTTCAAGAAGTGTCATCTCCTGGCAGTGGGGAGATATACCATCTACCAGGAGGGTTCATCTCTGTTGGGGCATCTGTCATCCAAGCTATGGTCCAGCTCAGGGACTGTTCTTTCAGGCTTCCTCTGCTTATGGAGGCCTTAAAACTTCATCTTTCCCTCCATGCCTGGGGCACTGCTTGCTCTGTGGTGTCTCTAACCCATATAAAAGACACGTATGCTGTTGGCTGGGGTGCGGGTTGTTTCACTCTGGCTGCCCCCTTTTGTCCCCCTTCAGTTACTCCAGTGGGCTCTGTGGGTTCCCTGTTGCCTTCCCTCTCACAGAGTGCTGGGGGTCACGTCCTTCTCACCACTGCCATCATCTCTCTGACTAGGAGGCAGGTAATTTGGAAAGGTACTACCTTAAACTTTATTGGGAAACACTCATACAGGGATATTGCTGTTCTGGAAGATGTCCATTGGTGCCATCAGTCAGTTCTTTGGCATTCAAGCAATTGCAGAGGTACTTGAAGCAGTGGTTCTACTAAGCAGATGGTAGGAGTCCCACCTTTCAGATTCCCCCTCCCCCTAATAAATACAGTTGATTATAAATGTTGATGATGATTTTCCCCTGGCTACCTGAGAACATAAAACCAACTTTCTTGGACTGTGTAAGTCTGTGTCCAACTGCAGGCAACAGTAGGATGAAGTAAGGTCGGTGTGTAGTGACACTTTGCTGATGTATTTCCCCAGCTTTCAGTGATTTGCAGTCCGGGGACTTCCCGAACCACAGATGGTATCTTTGTGTTTAATAGCCTTTGATACCTTTTTCTTCCTTCGACTTGCCTCCAACATTCCCCTTGAAATTGTGGAGGAGAGCAGATGTGCCATGCCCAAAATTCATCATGTTACATTCAATAAAAAAAAATTACACTGAGCAGAGTGTAGAGTCTCCCAGTCTCACCAAGTTTCTTCTATTATACGTGTACAGTAGTCAGGGCTCTCAAACTTGGTGGAAGCAGATGCAGCAAGCTGTAATCTGATTCAGTTTGTCATGATTGGGACACAGGTGGTCCTGCCTGTCGGTTGAACTCAGTTGAATCAGAGTGAAAGAAGAAGTCAAGAGAAATCTTGACAAACAAGACCAGAACTGGAGAAGTCATGAAAGAGTCAAACCAGGGGCAAGGCAGGATCCTGCTATGAGGTGAGGATTTCAGATACCAGAAAGATAGGATGAGCCCTGGGAACAAATGCAGGCAGTGCAGGAACAAACATGAGGATGACAGCATTGAAGACAGGACAAGATGTAAAATGCAAGGACAGATGAACAGGGCTACCTGCAAGAGGAAGTATCAGCGTCTGAAGCTAGCGGTCAAGGCATCATCAGGTTTCAAAGCAGGACACAAATTCCTGGGGTGATCTTCACACAGATACTTGGTTCATGTTTTTCTGCTAGGTTAAAATTGTGTTTGGGTGATGCCCACCCAACTTAGTAGAGAGTGACTGGCCACCTGGAAAGATGTGTCAGCCCCAGCTGGGCAATAGGTTGTTACTCACTGTCCTTACACACAGCCTTTATGCTTAAGTAAATCCTCATTGATCTGGAGCGCAGATTTGTCTTTAGAGCTGTGGCTTCAATGGGGTTTCCAGCTACAAGCCCACACGTGTAATTGTTGCAATCGAGCTAGGCAGCAAGGCTTGTATTTAAGCATTAACATAGGTATAATTCTCCAAATACTCATCACCTCATGCCTCAAGTTAGGATGAGTTGCATGTGCGATCCAGCTCTTTAAATCAGGAAGTCGAGCACGTTTGTGTGAGTTTTGGTGCTGAGACCAGACTGCTGAGGTTGAACAGTTTGAGTATGGCACATGAGGCTTGTCTCTGTTTACACAGAATTTATCTGAACCCAGTGACTTAAAATGTTGTAGTAAATGTATTAAACCATCCAAATGCATCTATTAGGAGCTGCTTGTGCCAAGGCTGAATGGAAGTATTTAAAATTTTCACGGATGCCTGTGCAGACTTAGGAACACAGTTGCAGTGGCTGAAGTCAATGTAAAAGAATATGTCAAAGTGTGCCCAATATAGAGGACATTTGGGTTTTTTAAAAAATACTTTACAATTCTACTTTGTAAAGTTTAAGAAAATTTATTTTTATTGTACATTTATTTTTTTATTTTGCCACATTTTAGCTGCAGTATGAAAAAAAGAATTTTGGTCTGCTGTACCAGCTTTGTTATATTATAAGCGATTCCTGGGAGGGAAGTAGGTCCCAATACAAACATCAAAACAGGACTGTTTTGTGTCAGGTCATCTAAGAATTTTCATTTTACAACATAGAGAGAGTATAACTGAGGTGTCAAAACCACAGAGGGGAAAATTGATGTTAAAGAGCTTCGGTGAAAGTTCTGTATTTATTTTAGACAAATGGAAATGTGCACCATGACAGCATAGAGCTGAACTGCTCTTGGACATAGGATTGTTAACAAGTTTGAAAAAACTGCATCATTAGGAAGACAAGAACTAGGCAAGTAGGATCTAGCTTTCTTATTTCTGGATATTTATGACTTCTATAAATGTTAGAGGCCAAATAACTGACTTTTATTGGTAATAGCCTGAACTGTATTACAATGTGTATATGTAGTTGTTACGGCAATATATCAGCAAGCTGGCACGTCAGGTCAGACCTGGTTATATGGATTATAATGAGGTAATATGCAGGCTCAGGAGTTCTCTTCGGATAGGGCCCTTTGTGTCCTTTTCTTATAAATCATGTGTATATACATATATATATATATATATATATATAGTCAACTGCTATGATGAGTAACTGTAAAAGATTTAATCCAGCAAGACACTTAGCATCTTCAGCACCAATGCAATCACTATTCAATAAGTAGAAACTAAAAAAGATACTTTTCTCCTACAAAAAAATTCTTTTCTGATATATGCCTCCTCTAGAGCACATAATGATGAGCCAACAGTGCAAGAATTTTACGCAGCTTCGTTACAATTGTGCCATATTGTGGTCTATGCTGTAGTTTTGCTGTTATTTCAAGGGACAGGGCAATTAAGATTGTTCACCTCTGTCTTTTAAGATTGCTCCTCTCCACTGCTAAAGACAGCCTACTCCAGTAAAGCCATCCATACGCTGAAGTTTTTCTATACTGATTCTTTCCACATTAGTATTTTCAGTCCACACTTAAATGTTTCTGATGAGAAAGTGCACATATACTTCGCAGTGCTTCAAAACCTATGGTTCTGATGCAGTCACTTGTATTTTAGCACTGCATAACTTCTTTGATTTGTTACTTCTAAGATCTTCCACTGCGTAATGCCAGGAAGCCTTACCTGCTGGAACTTGCGGTCCTTTCTTAGAAATGCTGTAAGAAACACAGACGCTGTCTTTGTGCCTTAGTGTTTCATACTTTTGGGGTATAGGAGCTGAATGCTTTCATTTTAAAAATGCCTAGGTCTAAATGAGCAAGCTTTCAGATAAAATCAGTATAGAAAGCCACATGATCAGAAACACAGTTTCTACAGTATCTAGCCAAGTGAAAGAAATTCCACAGATGTTTGAGAAGAGTGGGACTGCCAGTGTATTGGACCATACGGGTACGGTCGTGAGTAGTCGATGTAACCTTTGGGCTTAGAGTTCAATACCACATCCTATGCAGGAGGGAAGGCTGACAGAAAAGACTAGAGGCTATTAAAGGAGGAGAATTCCTCCGTTTCTGTTTGTCTTGATATCTATAGAATTGAGGATAGATCCAGCAGACCCAGTTGATGGATGATTGCACCTGAAAGAATTTGAGAAGCAAGCCATTTTATTATAAAGAAATACTTTGTCTCCAGTGATAAACCACACTCAATGCAACTGTCGGTCTTAAAAAAAATTTTACAGCTCCTGATCTAGAGCAATCTAGACTTCTCATTTCTAATTATATATGTTCAAAGTACACCGTATCTATACAGTTTAAAATTAAGATAGATTTTAAATCTAAAAATAAAGATGAGGTTTTGAATAGTCTCAGAAAAGAACAAGTTATTTCCAGAGCTCATTCAACTTTTATGATCACTTCCATGTAATAAATGAAAGTTGTCCTAAAAATACTGATGTACCATTACCTAATTAAACTATTCCATGCAGAACAACCTCAGAAGCCTGGATGCTTCTAGATTTAATCTCTAATAAATGTATCTTTCCACAGATAGAGCAGGGAGTTAGGAAAATACCTGATTTTAAAAAGACTGAAATTATACTGTTTCTCATGCTAATACAGCTCAGTCAGTATGGATGAAAACAGAACAGGTAAACTCAAAAAAGAGGGAATTTGTCTTCTTGCCACAGGCTTTCATTTGCATTCCGGTTGAACCTATTTTGAAGATTTTTTTGTGGATCTAGTGAACTCTTGTATGGAGCCATGTAGAGGTGTGAATTTCAGAAATGTCTGGAGGGGTCAGTGGAATGAGGACATCTTTCCTGGGAACACGATTCAACCTTTCTCAAGGACTAGACAGAGGAGACTCAGTATCTGGTTATGTGGTGCAAATCGCCATGTTTAACTTGCACTTTGAATCAGGTTCCCTCTGCGATCCTATGGGCTGTTCACAGAAAGGATGGGCGTGGGGCAAAAATTCTCCCAGAAGAAAATGAGCTGCACCTTGGTGTAAAGGTTACCTGGCTGATTTCTGCTAAACTTTGCCCTCGCTTAGCCACGGACTCTTGAAAGGAGGTGTGAAAACACCCGGGGAAGGCATCACTGTTACCACCAAGCTGGCAAGGTGCTCGCCAGCTCACTTGCAGGTGACACGGCACCAAGTGGGACGTCACCCTGGGCGAGCTACCACGTCCAGCCACGCCGTGTGGTCCCTCTGGCCTCTCATGCGCTGTGCAGGAGAGAGCAGGTCTGGCCCTTGGCACCTGCACACCTGAAAGAGAAGGTGTGCCTCCTAATCACAACCTGCAAGGATAGTGCTACGGTTCTTTTAATTTTAATTTATACTGTGTTTATAAGTAGTCAATAGCAGGCAAGGATTAACACTCAAAACAGCATATGCTGGTTGATTGTTAGGAGTAATGCTATTAAAAAGTGATAGTGCTCAAGCTATAAATGGATGCAATTTAATGGATAGTATTAGTAGCGGAGCTGTTCAGCTGAAGCCATGGCTAAAGGGACTGTTTTAATAACTTTCTAATTACATCTGTATAAGCTGGGTCACTTAGCAGTAAACTGACAGGTTTACATTTCCTTATATACTAGGTATTGCTCTGTGTATTAGCCCTACACTAGAATTGCAAATAGAAAATAATTGGGTTGCTTTTTAGCCTCCCCAAATGGTTTAAATTAATGGCAGTGCAGATCAACACAATGCCTTCATGTGTGTGATTTTAACCTTCATTGATTTCCTCAGTTCCAGGGCAGCATGACATTGGCTAGAAAACCGTGCTGGTGTGATGGCTGTAAAGCCAAGCGGTGAAAGGAGGTTTACGCAACATCACATTAGTTCCTGGTATTCAAGAGCACACGTTATAGAAAACTGAAGGCTCCGTTCTCCACCTTATAAGCGTTTGGTATTATTCCTTAGGGCAGAGAAATTTAGTATCATTCTGTTTCTGAACGGCTGGCAGTGGCTTTGCACAAAGGTTTGAAAACTCTGAAGAAAATCCGATGCCCGGCTGAGATGCATCAGGCGAGTTTTCAGCTAGGATAAACGGGAAGGCGGGAGTGGCTTCAAACAAACAGGTTTGCGGAGGCTTCTACCTAACATCTTCCACATATAGCACACTTTAAATTTTATTAATTGCAGTCGTGCCTGTTACCATGACAGCTAGGTGCTGCAATTACCTCACACCTCGGGGAATTTCATGCTTAGCACAGCATTTGGCGTTTACTTCCTTATATTTTGCTTTTATTTTGCAACTTTTTTGTACTTTGGGGAAGTATTGTAGGAAGCGGAGAAGTGCGATGAAAGAAAAATGCATCTTTATAATCCCAAGGCACCGCAAGCCCTCTGTAGCCGTGGCCTGAGGAAACAATGAAATGTAATGATCTCTGCGGGGATGAAATGCAGTGACTGCGGCTGGTTTTCTCCTTTACCAGCGCCCAGGATGGGCAGGACTCACTGAGAAGAGCTCCTCAGCGAGAGGAACATGCTGCACCACAAAGTGACTTTGACAACAAGCTTTACGGGGTGAAAGCCACAACACCCTCACCCAGAGGGATCAGCCTGAGGTCTAGCTGTGAGCTTCCGTGTGATCTAGGCATTTCACTTTGGGGAAAGGCCACAGCAAAAAACCTGTATTTAGGAAGAATGTCCTTTTTGATGGGGATGCCCTTGAGTTGGAGAGCTGGTTGCCGTGACCAGGTGTGCCGGGCACAGGGGGTATCAGAGCAGGACAGGGACTGGAGTGCTGGGAATCCTGAGACAGACGTGAAGGAGAAGGGAGGAGGCTCACACACAGTGCTTGAGAAAATACATCTGTTAATCCCTTCTTTAAGGTGTTAAGCAGGCTCAGCTGTCATGCAAGCCTTGTGCTGGTGATCCACTACAGCGTACTTTTTCTGGAAGTAGCCGATTTGAAGCTCACTTACGGTACGATATTGCTTCAAAGAGCAGTGTAAACAGAGATATCGGCTAGGCAACATCCCCTGGGCAAACTTGAACCCTTTTGACTGAAGCTGTGGATTCAGACATTTACACCCAACCAGTAATAGTTCATGGATCAAGTTTCCCACCTGATGTAGCAGCAGTGCCATTTTATTTGAGTCTGTCAGCATTTTCACATCATAAACCTCAATGCTGCAGTATATCTCAGCTGTTTCTAATCCCTGAGAGCTGAGACTTGGCATATAAATTGCTAACCCATATATTAATTTGAATAGAGGAGGATAAAGCTATGTCTAAGTTATGCAACAAATTCTATTGATTTTTATTTCAGTTACAGATGCGGTCTCTGCCAAACTCTTGTAAAATATGTTTTACATGAATTGGTATCTTTTATATTGTTTTTAAATGTTTTTGAAATAGCTATTATGTTTACACCAAATAAGCTTTAGCTAATATTCTTTTTTGTACAACATTACTCCCTAATATTAGAATGGCATCCGTGAACCAAATGCAGGTCCTTTGGCTTTGGTCTTGTTCTTAATTTATGTAAAGGTTTGATAGAACTTTATTTTGAATCTTAAAGCCATGTATTACAGTATTTGCTAACAAAAATGCACATCTTGGCAAGAGGCAGAAAGATTATTATTGTTCAAATGCCACAGCATTCAAATGTCGGAGAGGTTTCTAACAGCATTAACAAAAATACATTTATTTTAATCTTGGGTATTTACAGAAGAATGTTGGTTATGTTTTCGACCTTAATCCCATTGCTGGTACAAATTTATTTACCTGTGTGCTGAGAGGGGGCTCAATTGATTCTTTCTTAAAAAGGGAGGGGGGGGAAATCCCTGGCAGATAGAAAATAACCTCCAGCAAACAGAAATGATGTACCTAGGATATGCAAAACATAAGTGCACTCCATCCTCTGTGTAATACTGCACTCACATGATAGCTTGACAAAATCAAATTTACTTCACCTGCCTTCTAATGAATTTTGAACATTCAAAAGAGATAGTGCTATTGTAGCTGGAGTGAATAATATTTGGTATATTGGTATATACCGGTCCAGAAGTCAATGAGTCTTCTCATGACTAGGGAGTTTTTACTGAGATGTTAATTCAAACTTCAAAATTGTGAGACAAGTCAGATTCTCTGCTGATTTAAATCAACTCAGTGCTTTCTCTTCCCCCCTTCAACCCCTACTGCCTAGATAGACTATCAAGAAATAGTGATGTTCAGCCAATAAAACACAAGTCAAAGTCTTTGGAGATGAGCTGTCAAGTAATTAGTGATCCTGAGCTCAGGGCACTGTTACTTAGCAACTTCTGAGAATGGATTAACCTTCCGTGGGCATCCCTTGCACTGCACGTATAACAGGATCGCTTCTTATGCTTGTTCATATAGTCAGGTATAAGTTTCCTACAGATCAGTCAGAGATTTCCCTGAAAGAAATATATGCATTGCGTTGCATTGCACATGCAGTGACCTGGGTGCGTTTGAGATAAACCGAGCAGCAGTATCAGCACAGCATAGTTGATCTGCCCACGTGCTATAATGCAGATGTACATCAAACACCTTTTCCATGGATAGATCAACTGTATAGCGCCTAATCCAGGGTTTCACTATTATAATCATTCATAGTTCAATGTATTTTAATATACGTAGCAATATATTTGTTATAGCACACAGAACACAATAGGCTGGCACACGTGCAGTGAGTTTTTCTCTGAGATTTCCAGGCAATGCTTTGGTCAATCTCACAGCTTTTTAAAACTCCTCAACAATAAGCCAAATTCCCCTTTCTTCTTCTGCACAAAAGAGAGTAAACTTTGAGAAGTCTAAATACTTGGGAAACTTTGTTAGACAATAGAGTGTAATGTGGAGACTCCTTTTGAAATGACACTCACCTGTAGGTAAGTGTTGTCTGTTATTTTGTGATCTGTTCTTCTCATGTAAATACAAAATCTCCATGAATATTAATAGTAGTTTCCTGTGAATTGTCTAAACAGGAAAGAACAGACACTATAAAAAACAATTCATTTGACGTGACTGGTAAAAGACCTTATGTTGTAGAAAATTGTCAGAACCGTTCTTTATCCCTCTGAACAAAATTACTGCTTTCACAATTGCTGTACTTTTTATTATCTTTTGTGTAAATAGTTCCATTCACCATGTTAACTTTCATACTTAGCATTATATAGGATCACAGAAATGGTGATCGGAAGGGACACGAGCAGGTCTAGGCCAACCTCCAGCTCAAACCACAGCTACTGCCAACACAGTTTCAGGTCAGCCGTGGCATGGTCCTCCTAAATCTTGAAAACCCCCAGGGGTGGAGATTCCACAGCCTCTTTGGGCTCTCTTCATCTCCCAGGCCACAGCTGATGACCGTTGTCCTCAACATGTCATCTAACACTGCTGCAAAGAGCTTGGCTCTGCCACCTTTGTAACTAACCCTCAGGTAGCTGTGGACTGCTATAGATTGCCTCTTTGCCAGATGTACAGTAAACTTAGAGTATGAGCATTTGCTTAATATGCTTTTTGTTCGTGTGTTATTCCTAGCCTGTCCGATTGCTGTGTATGCTCTACTCAAACCACTAAGGGGGAATTTTCTTTTAGTACAGCTTGCTCCCACAGTTTCCTGTACTACATCTTTTCTGGTGCATGTGGGGAGCAGCAGGCTGAAAGCATCTGTACTATGAAAAGGTTCCTCCACCCTCTGATGCCTGATTTCAGTAGGTGGAGAGAAAGATTTCAATGATAGCAAAGGGTAAGACTGGGCCCAGGTTGTAAATGATCTGCAAGTTAAGACGACAACCACAGTAATATTTTGCTCATCTGTTTTGGCACAGAAACAGTCAAGAAAGATTAGGCTCAAAGGCTTCGTGCATTTATTTTTTCCCCCACTTTCATTAACCTGGGATGGCCAGCAGGTGATAGCAATTTATGCAAATCCTTCTCTCTATAAAACATTTTACCTTTTGACAATAGGCAACCGAGCAGATGACACGGCTACAGACAAGAGGGTTTTGAAGACCCAATTTAAAATCTGAGCTACCATATTTTTTTCAAAAGCTTTTCTAAGGATAAGATAAGAGTGTAATCCCTTAGTTTGGTGCAAATGTTTTAAGACTTTGTGTTTCTAAAATCCAATTTGAATTAGCCCTGAACTTTTAAGCTGTTTATGTCTACTGAACCAAAAGACACCATGTGATGCATATAATAGAAAGTATTGTATAGACTCTCTTTTTCTCCTCCCCTTCTGACACTGGTGTATAGTATTTGCCAAGAAAATCATCCAAAAGCAAAATGTCGTAACTTTAGAAAAAGAAGACGCTAGTCCTTTTGCAGCAAAGGACTTACAAAGCCTCCTTTTCCTTAGGCGTCTCTAGGCTTATAATTTATTAGGAACTCTTGCCACCAAATATGCTTAGGATGAACTTGACATTGTGTGTGAAATTATTTCCTATAGCATGTTGTATAAAATGTTTCCTGATACTCATAATGGCTTGGACAAGTCTGCTGCATCTTTGGGAATCAGCGCTTTGGGAATCTGCATGCTAATGTGACTTGTGAGAGGAGGGTACATCAGATAATGAGATGTTGACTTACTCTCATTTCAAATCATGCATTATTTAAGAAATGAGAGGAAGAGGTTGGGCAAACTGTCATGAATTTCTTTGCTCCCAACATCAGCCTGCCTATACTTTTACCCGAAATAGTTATCTTTATCAATGGTTGCATACTTTCAGAATTTATCATTAATTCTTTTCAGATGTCCTCATACTTTGGGCCTTGGAGTATTTTACCTATTTGTGATTTAGATTATTTCTTTAGATACCACAGGGATTTAATGAGATGTGTCCTTTTTTAGCCTTAACTCACCAATGTACTTAGAATAATACGTGTTGGTAGGGAGTTTGCAAAGGACAGGGAATAGTAGTCCTTTGGTTATGACAGTAGCACAGTAGTCACGAGGCTGAGATGCAAATGTTGTGACTAGGCAAACCCTATAAAATGGCACAAGCTTCCCATTCTGACAAGTTTAGAACCTGTGCTTCTGGGTGTATTGTTTGGGTGTCCACTGTCTCAGAGAAATTCCCCATGCAGGTTACATGTTCAGTGAGTAGGAGGGCTTGCGTATGTATTAGATCCTCCATAAAACTAGGACGCTGAGCACGGAACTGCCTAAGAGGGGCAAAGAGAAATAAGCCGAATATCTCTCAGGAAACACAGAAAATCAGATCTGGATGGGAATTAAAACCCTGAACCTTATTCTGCTAGTAGCTTTTTACCTACCAGCCAGTTTTCAAGAAAAATAAAAATCAAACAGCAGCAGTTGGAGACAATGACAATGGCCAATGCCTTATCTCCTGTCCTGTAGATCCCCAAGGATACGGGACAACCAGATTCAATTTCCATGCTTTGGGAGCTATACTGACATGCCCTGGTAGATGTTGTAACTCACCGGAGCATTCTCAGATGTGTTCTTTCAGGCTGTCCTATTAAAGTTGTTGCATCGTGCATGGAATAATTAAATATGTATCATAAAATTGTAGAATTATTGTTTGGCTTGGAAGGGACCTTTAAAGATCATCTAGTTCCACCGCCACTTGCTGTGGGCAGGGACAACTTTCACTAGAGCAGGTTGCCCAAAGACCCATCCAACCTGGCCTTGAACACTTCCAGGGAGGGGGCATCCACAACTTCTCGGAGCAACCTGTGCCAGTGCCTCACCAACCTCATCATAAAGAATTTCTTCCCCATATCTAACGTAAATCTACCCTCTTTTAGTTGAAAACCATTGCCCCTTGTCCTACCACTACAGTTCCTAGTAAAAAACCTTTCTCTGTCTTTCTTAAATGCCATCTTTAAGTATCGAAAGGCCACAATAAAGTCTCCCTGAAGCTTTCTGTTCTCCAGGCTGGACAACCCCAATCCTCTCAGCCTGTCTTCACAGGAGAGGTGCTCCAGCCCCCTGATCTGTATGTGTCCATTGCTAAACAAGTATACAAATAACCAGACCAGCGTAAGGTATAAGAAAACTGGCAGCAGTGCCTTTGGGCAATAGTGGGATATATAATATCCCAATAGTGGGATCTTCCCTGAGCATTTAGGTTGTTTCAAAGCAAATTTAATTTATTTCCCCATTAATGACAATGTAGACCCTATCCTAGGTTGCACCAAATCCCTTTTAAAAGGTGCAAAGATCCTCACAGCAGACTATAATGAACACACCTGCCATCTGCTCCCTACATCTGTAGGTGATGCTTATATTCAAGGGCTAGTACCTGTTACAGCTATTTTGGATTAAACTGCAGAGATGACCTAAAAATGGTGGCTTAACAAAAGAGGCACTTAGAGCAAATGGATAATCGAGAAAGCTTTATTTACAGGGTATCAGGCCATTATATTAATGTTTTAAATATCTGGCTTTTTGTCTCATTCATCTGTGCTTGAGTGGGAAAAAATCCATAATAAGTGTAGCTTCCTAATGAAAATAGTACGAACAAGAAAAATCTTCTTAGCTTTAAAAGTAAATGTCACGATCTATGTAAAAGTTAGTCTTTTGATACTGTTTGCGAGACCAACATCTTATTGAATTACCTCTGTGCTACTTTTCCACTCTCTAAACCCCACTCTTCAAAGCTTTATGGCTGCACATTGCTGTGTGAATAGGCTTATGGATGCTATGAACTCTTAACAAAAAATCCATTATAATGATACTTTGCTGTTTCAGGGATATTCACTGTATAACAATCCTAATGGTTTGGGTGAAGTAATAGGTATGGAAATGCTGGGTAGAAGATCGCTTCTCCCTACTTGAGCTCCTATATGAAAGGTTCTGGCTCTAGTTATTGATGATCCAACCACCTGCAGCACTTAAACTTGCTTTTTATTTTTGTCCCCAGCAGTAGTCCTATTGCATTCAGTAGGACTGCATACATGATTAATCTGATCAAGGTCTAATTAGTGAAAGAAGTGCAGCCAATGGTGCTGTAGACAGAAGGCTGTGCCCTGAGCCTGTCTTCCAGTCCCATTTTTAACCCCTGTACCTTACCCATGCGCCCACACAGGCATGAGCCTGGATGTCTCTGTGTGCAGAATGTTATTCTGAACAAGTATTTACATCCAGATGTAAATTAGTTTCATATTTTGAGTCCTCTGAAGAACCAGACTAAAACTATCCATTTTGATTCTAGACTATTTCAGAGGCTCAATCAGGAACATTTGGTGAATGCAGAGATCCCTTTCAAGGGGAAAAGTAGCAAGTGAATATTTATTTACCCCGCTTTTAAAACAACAGGAACATCTTCAGTCAGCAGTTAAGGGCTTTATTTCTCCATGAAGTGATTAAAGAGCAAAGCTGCTCTGGTCGTGGGTGTAGTCACCGGAGAAAGAGCGAGATGTGTCTCCTCAGAACATTTCAGCCCACAGCCAGCGTTGCCCTGTAGAGCAGACCCATTACTTCCTGTAGCCCAAATAGCCTAGAGAAACTAATTACCCAATTTAACCAGCCAAGGAAGGTGCCTCAGGTTGGATAATCTCCAGCTTTCAGGTGTTTTGCTGCTGAGCTCTATTACAAATGCACGCTGATGGTAATGATTATTTGCAATATTTAGCCGTATGTGTTTTGCAGAATAAAGAGCAGTGATTGAGCTTTGGGGTCTTTTTTTGTTAAGACAGCCACAGTTTGATGTGTCAAAGATGCCTTTGTCACATTTTTCTAATGTGACAGGGTTATAAAAGGCATTTAAGTTCTTGGGGAATTATTGAATGAATACTTTAAAGATATAGTTTTCTATAAATATTGGTACTGTTTAAAAAATATTCCCACCCAAATTTTGATCATCAAACTCCAAATCATCATGCAGATATTAATGAGTTGAAGTAGGTGAGCACGGGGAGTAAACTGGAGAACTGGTAGATGAAGTCAGAAAGTACGAGTGTATGTAACGTGGATAAACGCACTGAGATTGACTCCACAAATCATGCTGTTCGTGAAAATGCTGGTGAGTCCTCAAAGCATTGCAAATTTTTGTGGGCACTGAAAAGTCATATTAAGTGAATATTCATGATTCAGTGTTGACAGTGACTTTCCTTCCAACATTTGAAATATTTCACTCAGTCAGTCAGGATGAAGAAAATAATACTGTGTTAATTAAATGCCAAACTAAATGACACAAATAGCAAGTATGTAATAATTAAAAGGAAAAGTTCGCATAGTAGTTCAGATAAAATTTTTCAGATTCTGAATATTTGGCAAATATTTATGAATTATAAATGAACAGCTAGAAAATTAATTATTGACTTGTGAATTATTTACTAACCAGAACAGATGTTAAAGTTCTGCATTATTTATTATGACGCATTTATTTCAGTGCTGAATATAATCTATGAAGATAATAGCGATATTATAACTGTATTATTTAAACAGGTTGATCAGTTGTAATTATTATCCCTATTTAACAGGGAAGTCAACTAAAAAACACAGGAAGGGAGATTTTCAAAGGACCCAAGGGGTGGAGTTGCACAAGTCTAATGAAAATTAATGAGCCTTGCATTTCTGAATCCCTCTGGTGCTTATGAAAAATCTTTCACAGGGAGGTTAAAGTGCATGCCCAGGAGAAGTCAAGAGTTAGCAATAGAGCCTGGGAGTTCTGGTCCCTACTTAAATTTCGTGGTGATTATATGCAAAGTCCCCTCTGTTTTGGGGCTGGGGTTTTTTTTCATGAGACTGGAATGTAAGAGTCTCATTAGACACCAGGCTTTCCTAGCTAGACCAAGCAGTTCATCCCTCTGACCAGCCTGCAGGTAACAAATTAATTGTCCAGATATTCATATATTTGGGATTTGCCTACTAATTCATGTGTCTCTATTTTTTTCTCTTTCTCCCCAAGACTACATTGAAACAAGAGGTTGTTCTTGTTGTTGTTGTTGTTTAATGAAACTAACTATCCCTTAGCAGCTATCTCATTAAACTCTAGATTTTTCATGTCTTATGGGTAGAGCTGAGATAGATTGTCTGACTTCGCATATCCATGGCCTATTATAAGGTCCTAGGAAGATCATGAAATTGCAGTGTTGGCACTACAATGATATGAGTGAACTTTGAGCCATTCTGAAGAACAGTTAGAATATACCTCCCTCCCCAAAAAACCCCAAACCAAACCAAACCGGATTATTTTTTGCCCCTTATCATTCTGGTTTGGGCATTTTTCACAAAGCCACCTTTGTTTATTCCTGCTTTATGGCCCTTGTTACAGGAATCAGTCTGAACATCTGTCTATCGGCTGTGATATTTAAATTAACTGCATTGTGCCCTCTTGCTTGTTTTTAAGCCAGGGTAAAAACACTTGGATGTCATGTTTAATTTAATTTTATTTTTCCAGTGCCTGGTCTGATTTTCAGCTTCTGGAGAGCAGTATTGTATCGAAGTCTTGCAGTGAGCTTGGAGATCTGACCCAATAGTCAGTGAGTTCATGCTACTTCTGTTAGCTAGAAATCCACACAATCTGGAGGCAGGTCTCTTTTGGTGGTCCCAAGGGGAAGTCACACCTTATTCAAAAAGAATATGCTACTTGTGAATACCTACCTATACCTTTTCAGCTTGGGGAATAAAGAAAAAGATGGAAAATGGCTATGGTAGCACAAGGAAACCTGTATACATTTTTTTTTCCTTCTGGTTTGTATTCAGCCGTGTAGGGAAACAGATGTTACAAGCGTGGCAATTTATACAGCAACTTTTGGCTAAAGACTTGAATGCATCTTATAAATTTTAATGAATTGAACTCTACAACAGCCTTGTGAGGGACTGAAGTTCTGCTGTGTCCATTTTACAAATAAGAAAACTCAGGAACTGATAAATGTAATGACTTGCAAAAGATTATACCAAGTGTTGTGGACAGACATGGGAAGAAAACTAGAAACTCTATGCCCACTTATCACTTCACCTTCCCAAGGTCCAAAAATGTATGAAAATCTGTAGAGCAGCTTTGCTGTCATTGTTAGCTCTGGAGAGCTTTGTATGCTGCTCTGATGAGATCTGGCACGAGTCTGAAGATGGAGATCACCCTGTCCTCTTCTCGCTCGTGCTCTCATCTCTGTCTGCCCCATTGTATGCCAAAAAATATTTCAGTTTGAAATTTGAGTATTATGTACTAAAAATAAATTGTTTAATTTGGGGATGAGCACCTTGGAGGATTCGGAGAGGGCTGATAAGCCCTGTAGTTTGTGGTTGTCTCCCTCACCTGGAGCAGGTACACTGACACCAGCCCCAGTCATGGATTTATTGGTCCAGCTGGTGAGATGGTTTTCTGCCAATGTGATTTTCCTTGTGTGGCCAGGCCATGAGAGGATGAACAGGGCTTTCCATGAAGGTGTCTTAACCTGCCCCCAGTCAGGCATCTTGATTTCTCCTCTTAGTGGCCCAATCAGCCCATAAAATCCACAGTTCCCCTCCCATCTGCCCAAATCCTCCCAGCTAGCAGCTCTAGCCTATCCCTACCATTAAAAGCCTGTGATACCAACTGTGTTGAAAATCCTCTAGGCTTTAAAATAAACCTTCTGTTATTGTTGTCGTGCTGACGATCTTATTAGGCAAATGTAAGAAAATAAATGTTTGCATCTTTTATTTTTCTCTTTTACTTCAGTTGTTTAAAAAAAAATCCCATGTTTCCTTTAAAATTAAATTGAGGCCTATTCTTATTGAAATGAGATGCATAAATCATTCTGCCAGGACAAGTTGTTCAGATCTGATCATCACAAAACCTAATAATAATAACCCGGTATATAGAAATTAGTGTGAGCACACATTTTCTACTGTGAGGGGCAAAAAGTGATCTATAACAAGAAAAAATACTCTGTTGGGATCCTTTTTAATAAAGAAAAGCAGCAAGCCACTGGAGAGGTGTTAAAGTCAAAGCACATCTTAGTCACAGAGTTTATAGCTGAATTCCAACAAAAGAGATGTTAAAGTATGGGTTGTCTTCCTGTAAGTAAAATCTGCAGCACCTCACGTACTTCATAGCCATTGTGAGTTTTGCTGACAAATAGATTCGTATTAATATTTTAAATTAATGTATAAGTAAGAGTGCTTGATTTTCTTCAGTGATATAGCATCCAGCAGTTCTGTGGATGATGAATGTCCTGCTCTTAGAAGCTTGAGACCTGACACTCTGAGCAAAAACGCATAATGCAGCTGCTGCCCCTGAAATCTGGGGGCAAATGCAGCGCAGGATTTAGGAGCCTGTAGTGAGAAGTGCTTACATCCAACATTTCAATCCAACTTCTCTCACATCTCTTTGTCTCAGTTACTGCCTGCTGCTACACACATTTCACTGTGATTATGAAGGTCTTGTAGAACTTGGCTTTGGATTCTTCAGTGGTCACGCACGGAGATCGAGCCTGGTGAGAGCAGCCCAGTGCCCGGCTCCAGCCGGCCCCTGGGGACCTGGGCTTTCCCCCAGGACACACCGTGCTCTGGGAGAGCTTGTCTGCGGCAGCCGAGAGCACGGCACCTGCTCTGAAGCTCTGCATTTATAAGAAAATATCAACTTTTATAACTGCACCAGCTGCAATGATTTGTGTCATCCACATCAGGTGTCTCTGCAAGGCCTGGCTGGCCTGCTTGCCCTGTGATGGTCAAGGAGGTGGTGATGAGCTCCGAGAGCTTGGAGATGTGCCAAGGCACAGCCTGGTACCAGCCGGGCCCAAGCTCTCCTCGCTCCACCCTTACACAGTTTTCCAATGCATGAGCCTCAGCACGTGACAAGAAATCAAGTCTAGGTCTGAGCATGGGCTGAGAGCTTCTTTTGGAGGCATGAAGGATGGCACCAAGGTGATCTTTAGTTCTCTGCTCCAAGCGCATGGGTGTGCAGGGAGAAGGAGCGGGCTGGAGGCTATGGACTCTGCCTTCAGCCCTGCTGCCTCCCGTGTTCAGCACCATGTTAATCTCAGGTGTGTGAGTTCCTGGAAGTCGTGATCCGCCTCCCCCTGACCGGCACCACGCCTGCTTCCAGCAACCTTCCTTCTCTTCTGCAAAAAGGCACAGCTCGAATATCAGGGAGCCCTCCCCTGGCCAGACACCGTAAGGGAGCAAGAAGGAAGGAGTGCCCCCCAGCAATGAGCACGCTGGAGGGGAAGCACAGCATCGCTCTTCAGATCTGCAATTAGCAGTGACCTGCTGATGCAGGGGAGCGACGGCAGCTGATGTACCGACACTGTCAGTCTGGGCACGTTTCTTTAGCGTGCAGCTGAGGAACACGGTTGCTCAGCCTGTTTTCTCCATTCAGGGAGCTCACCCTCGAAAATTATGATTTGTAATTGTAGCCCTAAACCATACACTGTAACTGTGAAATAGTACAGTCGCCTGATTTCTTCTCCCATAAAAAGAACTTTGGATTTATTCCCTTTCTCAGTCACTGGAAAGCAATTTATAGCATTCTTGTTCTCTAGCTCTTGATTACAATGAGGTCCAGCTCTCTGGCCAAATGCAGAGTTTATTTTGTTCAACATCCATTTTGTTAAATGTGTTAACAAATTGCAATCAAAACTGTATTTTGTTAATACACTCTTAAGAAATTCTTTTCCCCTCCTTACCACGTGTCATCAGTGAGACGTACACAACCAGGACTAAAGCCAAACTTTTGCGTCTCTTCATTTAATTTTGTAATGGGGTCTAAAGCAACAGAGCCTTCTTAGTCTTAGATCCATGGTCTTCTCTTTAAACTCTTTTCTACACAGCAATAGAGAGCAAAAGTCAGGGCTCCGTGGGAAACCCACAGAAAGGAAGCAGCTTAAAAATAAATAATGGTCTTGATGATATGTTTGGTCTTCTGCTCATTATCCTTCAGGTAGGTGAATTGCCTTTCAAAATCCAAAGTGGTATGGAGAAGTTGTTTCAAAGATGTACATGGTGAGGCAGAATGGGCACTGCAAAGAGAAAATAGAAGCTGGTCTGATATTAGGGCAAAGAGGCAGAGCTTGTTCCTAAGCATCTCCCCTCTACTGCTCCATCAGCTGAAGGAACCTGGGCTATGGAGTAAACACTGTGGCAGAACCAAAGTGCTACTAAGGAGACTGGATAATATGCTGCATTTTAGCCCAACTGTGCATTTATTGCAGGCAACCAAGTGCAACAGGGAAATTCCTTGTAGAACAGCCCAATTTCAACCAAGAATCCTCGTGAAAAAAGTGCCAGATCAAAAGATTTGGATCAGAAGTAATTTGCAACCTTACTCCATCTCTCATTTGCATGGCGGACGAATGCTCAAACTTGTGAAGAGTGTGCAGGATTCATAGGTTGTCCCACACAGATAAGACAGGAGAGCTTTAGTCATCTTTCTGAGACATTTCCCCTTTTGAGGGACCACTCACCTAGCATCACCCTAATTAAAAGTGAAAGGGGGCTCTCTAAAAAGAAGCTTCATGTTCTTCTTTTAATGGACTTGTGTCGTATTCCTATCCTGGAGAAGTGGTCTTTCTATAGAGGTTGGGAGGAATCAATACGCAGCCACTCTTCTGCTGCTTCGATGCCGGAGAGTGTTTGGGGAGCTGCCTTCCCCAGCCCTGCAGCTGATTGAAACCTGCGGAGTGTCACGAAGCAACTGGAGTGGGCCAAGATCCAGCCCTCATCCATGTATGAGATAAACTGCTGTAGAAAGATATCATTTTTCTTTGTCATACATATGATAGTCATGTTTCCAAACCCTGCAATTTCAAAATTGTTTAATTTTCATATAATGGTAATCATAGTTATTACACTACTCTATGTTATGTCTAGGGGGAAAAATGAGTGGGAAATTTGTTCTGCATGAAACTACCAGATTGAGGTATACAGCAGACACATGAGCTGGTGTCTATAATAATTTACCCACTGACTGCATCTTAAACTTCCTATCTGTTCTATCATACTCTTAATTAAACCCTAAGTAATTTAAAGCTTCGAGGTGGACTACTGTTTTATTTCTAGCCATGGTGCATGGAAGTGTGATTCATACGTGTGAATAAAAATAGATGAGGACAGACCTTCCCCAGTGTAAACTGTTACAGCTCCAGCGACTTGTCTTTTGGAGACAAAACCGGAGAAGTGGCATAGAGATTTTTGTCACGATTTTAGGGCGAGCCGTGTTACTCATATGTGGCAAAGCTGCCGGACAGTGCAGGGCTGAACCTCAGGCCTTTGTGTTGGTCCCATTTCATATTTGTTCCTATCTAAAGGCAGATGAATGCTGGGGTGAACATGGAGAAATTCTCACAATAGAGAACGTAAATGCATCCTGCTGAAGAAAGAAGGTGAGGAGGTCTGCTAATGAAACTAGCACCTCCCTTTAGCAAATCTCACACTTCACATAAAAATAGCCTGTGCTCAGATGTGTGGTCAGCGGGGAGCGCTCTGCCAGGGCAGCTTCAGCACGTTAATCACCTACCTTTGCCATCCAGATGCAAAGTCCAGCTCTCAGGGGCACCCTGTAATGTCATGGCCCTTAGTCCAGCTCTCAGGGGCACCCTGTAATGTCATGGCCCTGAGTCCATAACCCAATACATGTGTTTTGCTGATCCAGGCAACGTTGAACAACTCGGGTTTGAAACAAACAGATCTATTTCTATGTGAAACTCCTTTTGTGGCACCGAATCTAAACATAATTACCAAAGATTTAAAATCACCTTCCAGCTGAAAACTTGCCACGATATGCCTGTGTTTCCTATCCAAACCTGTCCCTGCACTCTGTGCCGTCGATGGTATGCTTCTGCCTCTTGCTCCATGCCGACTGAGCAAAGCCTTTTATCCGTGTGGCTGGGGCACAGTTCGGGCTAAATGCGGGAGATTCGTGAGATCGGTGCTGGTGAAAAATGATATCTAAATATTTTCAAAACCTGCTCTTTCTTTTTAGAAATAATACAAAATTAAATCAGAAGCAAGATATCAAAGATACCTCAGTTACAGCTGTACTATGTGCTGCCCCTCCTGGTTTTAAGAGGGAAAATATTACATGTGTTTATCTTTCTGATTGACAGGAAATTTATAATCAAAATCTAAAAGTTAATTTAAAATGTGATGTTACTTCCAGAATGTGTTTTTCCGTTGGTGTCTTCTACGTATATCTGTCCTGATACTGCACCTCTCCTCACCTTCGCGTAATCTCAGTTTCATTCCTTGCGTGTATTATTCTTTTTCCATGTCATTCAGTTGAAGTGGGAACAGAAAACACAATTCTGACAGCAAAAAACTAAAAGTATATTTTAATGATCAGAGTATGATGATTATATAAATTAATAAGTGGCCAAAAAATTGATAAAATATTGTATTTGAAATTTCTCTTTAATATGGGAAATGTTTGCAGCATTTTTGACAAATTTAAATACTCAGCAGAAACTGGGTATAGGAAGAATATATATTATTTGGTGGTTTTTTTAACTGGATTTATTGTTTCTCTTATAACTGTCCTTCAATGTTTATTTCTCTTTCTGAATATGTGACAAACAGGAGGGAAAATGGAGGAAGGATAAAAAAGGAGGAAATAGGACTAAGCAGGAATGGGAGGACTTCTGCCACTAAAAATTCAGAAGCGAATTTCTAAGACTCCTTGCATTAAGAAAATGAAAGAAATAAAACATTTCTATAAGAGCCTGCAGAACAAAAATTAGTTCAAATTTGTTGTTTTTCCTCATTTTCAGGTTGGCTTTACTACAAAGAAAATGAGAAAACTGTCTTTATTATCATTAATCTGGTTCCACTCAGCCATGCCATTTATCTACAGCAGAGCCAGTAATGCAAAGGGAAGGCACAATGCCTTTATATTATTATCTCCTCTAAATATGCAAGAGTTTACGAATAAACTATTTATCAGCTTTCTTTGTGACCAATTCTGAATTTTCTTTAAATTTGCATTATTATTACTTGCGGAGCACCTTCCACTTTGACTCCAGCATATTTTCTTCTGCTTCCATATGATCAAAGTGTCTTATGCAGATGGAGCTGCTTCTACTCTGCCAAAATCTGTCAGAGTTTGCCAGCTATCCCACGGAAGAAGGATGGAGTAGGAAAGTATGTGAGATTAATGTTATACTACAGATTGGCACAAAGAAATGGAAATTGACTGATATAGCACAGTATCTTAGCCTTGATTAGTATAAATTAGGAAATTTCTCGATTTAAAATTTTCTTACTTTATGATACAACATTAAAATTCTCTCTGTGTGTGGAGAATGTCTGCACTCTGTCTCATTTCAGACACTTTTCTTCCCATTCATCTTGTCTACTACCATGTAAATATGTATTCAAAGTTATTCTTCCTCTCTGACTAGCTTTTGCTGGTGTTTCTCACATTCCGTGTGTTTTGTCACTCTTGATTTTTGTTCTCTCCCTCCTCAATCAGGTGTTTGAACAAGAAACAACAGTGTTCAAGTTTTCTCTGGGGATGTAAAACAGAGCAAGATAAAATCAAAAGTTGGGTCATGTCGTGATACATATTTACTGAGACAAAAACATCTCTGTCTTTGCAAGAGTGTATGTTTATGGCTATATTTTTAAACTAATGACTCACTGGATATGTTGCATTTTTTAATGGTGCATGAGTAATGCCTGGGAGTCTGTATTTAAATGTGAGGGAAATCTTGACATTTTTAAAGGGAATTCTCCGGTGTTGTTTCTATGGTAACTTTTCTAAAGAGATCATATTTGTTTCAGTTGATTTTTAATTGTGATCAACAGTAGAGTAATGAATATATTGAACGTGAAAGAAAAGACATTATATTTGTTATGAGCCCTTTCAGACCAGCAGGAGACCAAAGAACCAGGCGCACCTCGCTTAAGCCCTTAACTAGTGGCCTAAAGGACTTTCTGTGGCTCTTGGACTTGGGTTTTTGGAAGCAAGAAAGCAGGGTGAAGGGCACAAGCGTGAATCAGGGAGCACAGGTAGCGGGGTTACAGCAAAGTAGTCCCCAGTAGTGCCAGGTCAAGTGTTTGGCTTCGTGAAACAGAAGACAGGAGAGTCAATCCCAAGGCTTAACTTAGTTAAAGGAACAAAGCTATTAAAAATAGTGAGCTAGAGATAATGACGAAGGAAAATTAAGAACTTAAAGAATGCCTTCACATGACCTTTTCTCAATCTTCTCCATTTGCTCGAAGGGCTGAACAGCAGAATGTTTTTATTAATCATAGCTATAACTCTAAAAACTTCCAGTACATTTACGTTCTAAACAACGCAATACTTTAAGGCATAGTTTCCCTTCTCCTGCAAAGTCAGGCCCTCATGTGCTTCTGTCCTACAAGCAGGACTAGGGAGTAGGAAAAGGTGTAAGCTTTGATCGTGGCACTTATTTCCTGGCCTCTGAGGTGCTCAGGGGAGAGTTACACTTTCATGCACAAAGCAATAGATCCAAGCGCCAAGCCTGCAGCTCTTCCCTGGGTGTGCTTAACGTCCATCCTGACATCCCCATGGTGCCTTCAGGAGCTCTGAGGACAGGGTCAGAGGGGGGCTGGAAGGACTTCCAGAGGACGTTTCTCCATAAGTACTGTTTCTCATTAATTTCCTTGAATTCACAAGGAAATGAAACTCATAAAACTTAGGAGCAGCTATGCTGGACAGCATCCAGTTCATTGTGGAAAACCAAATTCTACATGTAGTTTGGGACAGTGAACTCCTAAGTTTTCCTGAGCTCTGTGTTTGAAAGGGTTGTATCATTAGTATTACTGACAATTTAAAATCTGATATTGAATTAAGAGAAATCTTTTAGATTTATTGGAAAACTTTCTGAACAAAGTTATCATACACAGAGTGAGTGACTAAAAGGCGAGAAGAGTGAAGGTCTTTTCTTTCAAAAGCCTGAGCAAATCACAAAAACCAGTGATAAACAGATCTTTTCAGGAGCTCTGACTTTCCCTCTGCAATTAGCTCTGCCTGAGAGGCTTGTCAGCATGTGTTTTATCAAGCTTTGGCCTGACCCCTTCATTCCTTGCCCTTCCAAAACTCTGATGAAGTTATGGGACTCCAATGACAGCCATGTGGACGTAGCTCTCAGTGCCACTTCTAAGACCACTGTTTAAGGATGAAAGCTTCTGTTCGTATAAATCAGCACTCTTGCTCTTCTTCCATTTGAAAAAAAAAGAGACTTCAGTGATAATTGCGTCAAACACGAAGTGTCTGAGTACCGGTAAAACCTTATGGCACCTACATTTAGTGTAAATTGACATACCTGTGTCCATAAAGCAGTGACTCTAAAGTCTTACTGGTTTAAATGGAATTTTAAATCTATATTTAGAAAAACTTTGTTTTGAAATTGATTGAAAAAAACTCTAATGAGTGTCTGCATGCATGCTTCATTACATGCAAAACGCAAAACATAGGACAAGTACTTTTTTCAACAATCTTTCTGATTTCATATGTAGTCTGAAGGCATAAATTTAAAGCACGTATTTTAAAATGACTGTGTGATACATTCATTTTAGCATGCTGTCACACATAATTATTTATCTAGGTTTTATAGCTTCTGGTTGCATAAACCGATGTAGTCACCTTCCTGTTTCTACTTCTAGAAAAGGCAAAATTTTTCAATGTTCTTGAATACTTGTATGACTCAGAGAAGAAAAGGGACTTTCTGAAAGTTATCTAGTCTCTACCCTCCTTCCTTTAAGTGTCAAGGTCTTCTTTCTCCTTTTGGTAAGTGTTCATATGCTTTCAGAAATCCATTTATATTAAGAATGCCACGCACATAGTGCTACTTCCTTTAGTGACCAAGGGCCTTCTCCCAGCCAAGGGGCATTTTGTCATTTCTTCAGTAGGAAGAGAAAAAGAAGAGGGAAACCCTGGCAAATTGCTTTCTAAAATAAAAATCGGGGTGGGAGCAGAGGTGGTGTCTTTATTAGATATAGTGAAAGTATAAGAAGGATTTTACTGGGTGTCTGGCATCTTTGCCAAATTATCAGTTAAAGCCCAGCTCCAGGACCAGTATTACTGGTGATAATATTACTGGGGATTGCTAACGCTGCTCAGACTTCCACTGTTTCTACGTGTCACAACATAAAAGCAAGACCCTTATCAGGGACCCCAAAGCCACGGCAGCACCAGCTAGAAATCTTAAATAAGGTGGACTGCTACTGGTGCATGAACGTCAGGTGGTCTAAAACAGCACTCTGTAATACTGACAATTGCTAAAACTTCATATACCAATTAAACTGATGACTTAATATGTTTTCATAAGAGGCATTGCTGTGTTTTCCACAAAGATGGTCTTTCTCTGCAGTCAGAAATGGAAGATCAGTGTAAAAAGAAACTCGATGGCACATAAGAACTTTGTAAGCCATCTGCTTTAGAACTTTAAACTATTTACAAAAGCATTTTGTTATTTTGAATTTATAATACAAACAATTTAAAACTAATAAAAATGTTCTAACATCAGATTCAGGTAGGTTGGAAGTGAATTTCGATCGATATAATGAAGGACAATTTTCTAATGTAATCTATGTTTGTCCTGAGGCTACCGGTATTAGAAGATAAGATAGAAAGAGCAATATTTGTGTCAAAGGCAGAAAAAACACATCTTGATTTAAGATCTCATACGGATTTGCAGCACTGGCTACTATTCTGAAAATACTTTTTCAGATGTAAACTGTACTAGTTTGTTTTCATCTCAGGAAAGAGGAAATAAATACCCTTTTCACAACAATATTAAAATAGCACTTTAACAAAACTAATCTGCTGACGTTGTAGTAGAGAAAACTGACACCTAACACTTCTCTGAATTCTTGGCACATACAGTACTGATGCGTAAAATAAGTGCAGCATTTCAATGATAGCCACATTTTATTATAACAAGATCACGGTGTAAAATCATGCATTTCTCAGAGTGTGTCACCATTAAACAGGTTTTGAGTTGGCATCTTGATAGAAGCTTCTTAATCAGGCTTTCATAATAACAGTATTTAGTCTCATCTTAAAACTTAAATTGATATTTTTATCTATATTCTGTGAATATAAACCTAATCACACTGCAATTAAGGTTTCAATATTGCAAGTGTTTTTTTGTGAAATATTGATTTACATAAAGCCTGACCCTGAAAATATTTACTATTGTGTTCCAGTTGCTATTCTGATTAGTTCTGCTGATTTATAATGAATTTGTCAGATTGAGGTGGGCAGGATTGGGCCCTGAATTACAGAGCGACTCAAACTGTTCTGAAACATATAAAGGACATATTTCAAAACACCAGCTGTGACTCCCCAGGTATTTTGAAACTTTTTCTTCAATATTTAGTTTTCCTTCAGCTGCTGCTGCTGCTTAAATATTTGAAGGATGGAATTATTATTGAATTAGGTAGAATGACACTTCTTTTGAAATAACTGCTAACAAGACTGCCTCTGTCTTGTCCTGTGGTTTATATCAAGAAAAAGGTTCACCTGCAAATCTAGAACATCTGATTAAAAGCACAATTCATCCAGTTGCTTTGTAATATTTTGGCTGTGGATCAGTATGCATCACAGGCAAGTGGATCGGAGAAATCTAACAGGGTTTTTTGAATTTACCTGGAAAAATGTAATCATAGAAAATCTTCATTTGTTTAAAATGTCCATAAAGGCACCCAGTTTTCTATCACTGATTACCTTTACAAGCAATATGTTATCAGAATGCCACTTTTGCAGAGCTGTATCAGCCTCCTGAAGGCTGAGCTGACCTTTTCAGACAGTTGGACCTCGTTTCACTAATGGGAACCCACAAACATTTCTGCATCTCTTTCCTATTTAAAAATAAACAGTCAAAAGGGCCAATGTGAAAAGAGCACTAATCAATAGAAAAAAATCACATTCAAGTTTGTTTGATTTGATGAAGCATGGAACTATTTTATTTATTGAAACTGTATTAATGTAATTAAAATAAATGGAAAATGCACTCTTTAATTAATATTTTAAGCTGTCTCTGAAGACTAGTATGCAGCTTGAATGTAGTTATCATTTTTTAAATGCAAGACAGATTAATTAGATTCAAATCTTAGCCAGAATGAAATAATTTTCTTAATAAAGCTAAGAGCTCTAGAATTTGCTTAGAAGTAGAAAGTGTCTGGTGTTGATCCTCACAGATGAGCATGAGAAGATAAGATGTAAAACTGAGTGAAGTTTAGTGGTTAAAATACAGCTAAATCCATTTTCAATTTATGGTCCTAGAAGTCGGTTTTATTTATAAAAAAAGTGTGGTGTTTTCAAGACATGGGTGTTCTGCCCCTTTCTTAATACAGGTATTCCTAAAATTAAGGTAATTTGAAAAAAAAAATGTGTATAGGAAGTTAATATTTGGAAAAGACTTTCCGTTCATAGGAGTGAAGGAAATTCAACTTTGATCTTAAGATCTTCACGGACAGAAAATCTGTGGAAAATCCTCTGCAACATGTTTGGATTTGTGTTTAAGGAACAAGGCTGCGAAGGATGTTAGCTAAAACTTTTAAACAAAATAACAAATGAGATTAAATGGCATTTTAGCTTGATCATCCATCCTTTAAAAGAATGAAAAACTATTTCATGCTATACATCGTGCATGCATTTGCAGAAAGAAGTGACTAAACTTAAAATTGCAGACAGATTTGTAGTCAGAAATCAAGGCAAGAAGGTCAGTGTGGTTTTCAGCATCCACTTATGAAGAACAGATTTTTAGGGAGTCCTAGCAAACATCGCTGGTTGTCAGACAAGAGGTTTGTTCCGTGCCAACTGGAAATATCTCAGCATCATTCTCATTGAAATCGCAAGATCTAGAATATTTTTAGTTTAGGTATAGTTCAAATACAGCTCTTGAATGTAGATGAATGTTAACGCAAATCTTCAAAATACTGGTATTTTAGATGCGCTAAAAACAGAGAAACTGTCTCAAAGCCATTTTTACTTTCGATTTCAAGCGTTTTCCAAGAAAAAGACATGAAACTTTCTACAAATTTTATACTGAAATGCTGCTGATGTCACATTTTTGTTTTCCTATTTACAAATGCATTAAATTGTGAGAAAATGTATTTATATCACCGAAATGTAAGTTATTCAATTGAAAATGAAATTTTACCAAGTACCAGTAAGTCAGCTGTGAGTAACACTACTATGAAAACTTTAAAAACAGTTTTTAAATTTTAAATTAGTAAACTATTGAAAATTATTTCTTCTATCAGGCAACACATCCTACATTTTTAATGAAGAGCACATTAAATCATCTGTGTTTAAATAACTTCTTCCCTGTGACATAACTCTCAAAGATATTTGCCATCCCTTCACAGGTTGTATTTAGCACATGATAAAGGTAATGAAAATTACATAAAAATGGAAAGTATTTTAAGTTTCACTACAAAATTCTCAAAATTTCACTGTTAAAATATGTATTTTAAACCGTATTTTGCTGTCTCTTGACACTTTTGGCCAGTCAATTTAATGTTCAACCAGTTCAGCACTTGACAGTTGTGAAAAGATGCAATATTTGCCCGGGAAATCATAATTAATATATTTGTAAATAAGAAATATAAACTGCAAAGCTAATGGAAGTATTTATCAGACAGTTCATTAGAAGGATCAATATGCAAACACACGTGTCCTTTTAATGAAATCTCTTGGCAGGTTCATTTATCTTTCAACTTAAGCAGTACAGGTTAGGAAGCAGATTATATATGCTATGGCTCTTACCGGGGCAGGATAGCATTAGACGAAGAAGAGCGGTATCGGGCTGACAGACTGACAAAGACAGACGTTGATACCGTGCACTAAAAATGTGGCTGATTAAGTGTTTGGAGAAGCCAAGTTTCTGTTAATCTGTGGGAACATGAGGGATTTTCCGTGAGCAGAAGCCAGGTAGGAGCGTGAGGAGAACCTGTTCTCCCCAGAAACCTTATTGTCAAAACTGATGTAAACAGCATCTTCCTAAATCTGAAATGGGAAGGGTCGGTGCGCGTGTGTGGCTGTCGGGGGGGTGAGGTATGGCACAACTACTCTGCGCTAGCTGAGTACGGCAGAACCACCCTGAGCAGGAGATGGTGATGACACTTTCGGCGCTGTCCTATAGGTTGAAGTGTCGCTGTGGGGCGGGGGGGATGCTCTGGGGATACAGGCTGCCCTGGCCCTTCTTTGCCTTCCCAGACGGGCTCGTCCTTAGCAAGGCGCGGGGCTTCAGAGGGGCGCTGGGAGCCGGAATCCGGGCCGGGGGGGAAGAGGGTGAAAAAGGGAAAGCTGCATGCGTGCTGCAGTGTCACCGGGAAAGCCGCGGGGACCCCGAGCCGCCCGCTCCCGCCGGGAAAGCACAGGCCGCCGGGGCCGGGCGGGCTGCAGCGGGCCGTGCCCCCGCCGGCTGCCGGTGCGGCGGAGGTGTGGGGAAGGAGGCGGCCCGGTCCGCCCCGTCCGTCCCGTCCTGTCCCATCCCATCCCATCCCACCGCAGCACGCCGCCCCCTCCGCACCGTCCCGCCGCCGGCGGGGCCGCCCCGCGGCTGGGGAGCGGGGCGGGAGGGGGGGTGTCCCCCTCGGGGGGGGGGGGGGGCGGGGAGCAGCTCCCCCTCCGTGATTTGCGTCTGTCTCGGCTCTGGAGGGTTTTGCCCGGGGGGGGCGCGCAGGGACTGTCGCCGCCCGAGCTACGGGAGGCTGGGGCACGGCGGCGGGGGCGGGGGGGGGCGGGCCTGCTGGGGGCTGCGGAGGGGAAGGGGAAAAAGAAGGGGAAAGAGAAGGAGAAGGAAAAGGGAAAGGGGAAGGGAGGGTGCCCCCTCCGCCGCCAGACGAGAGCCAGCTCTGCCCTGCCTGCAGGGGCAATGGGACACAATGGGGAGGGGGAGGCGGCAGGGCGCTTCGTCGTGGGGAGGTCTGAAGGGGCTTCCCAAGGACCTGTCACCTGCACCCAGCAGCCCCCTCCTTGCTCCCCGCTCGTTCTTGTCCCGCTCCCGCAGCCGGGGCACTCCGCGGGCAGATGCTTCGGGGGTGCCCCCGCAGCCTGTTTGGCGGCGGCGTGCTGTAATTTGCGGGGGACGGGGAAGACCGCGGGGTCCGTTTCGTTGTAAGGGTCGGTGCTGCCCCGGGCACCTGCGCGGAAAAGCGGCTTTAACTCCGGAGTTAGGGGTGTGCAGCGCCGGGCACAGCGCGGCCCCGCTCGCCCGCACCGGCACCGCACCCGCGCTCAGCAATCCCTGCCGTGATTTATTTAACCGGGCTCCGCCACTGTCCCACGGCTGGTCGCAGCACACTGCTTCTTCCTAATTTCGTCCGTCATTTGGAGAACCAGGACAGGAGGGGGAAAAGTTTGGACCTCCTATGCTTGACAGTGTGTGATGTTTTGGGATTTTTTACGGAGGAAAGTCTTTTCAGGAAGAAACGTTACGGGGTTATTTGCTGTATTGTCATGCAAATGATCTTTACGTTTTCCTTGCTGTCCTTGTTTGATTTTATTTTTGGCTTTCTGTCATTGTTCTACCCTCCGCTTCCATCTTGCAAGAGTGACACGAAAAAAAAAAAAAAAAGATGAGAGGACGCGTAAAAAACCAACCAAAAAAAAAGAAAAAAACCCCCACATCCACAACAGAAACCCCAAACAGCTTTTCCGAATGAGTGACACAGCCCGTGTCCATTCATTGCCTCACTCCGGCGAAGGGTTTCTGAACAGCCCAGACCTCCTTAGCCAATTGCTGCCAGCAACATGTGGAGGGGAGGCATCGCTATAGCAACCGGTGGATGGGCCATGTGCGGCAGCCGGCAGGGGCTGCGAGCGGCCCGATATAAGGAGGGCAGCGCCGGGGCGCGCCGGCATCCTCCACCCGCGCCCGCGCCCCGCGGGGACCGCCGGGCCGCCCGGGGACGCCGGCTCCCCCCGCCGCGCCGGGAGGCGGCAGCGGGCTGCGAGGAGCGGTTGTGCCTGCCGCCGCCTTTGTCTCCGCTGAGGAGGAGAAGGGGGGGGAGGTGAAGGGGGGGGAGAGGGGGGAAGTTTTGGCACCGGAGGAGGATTGCTAGAGCCCGCCGAGGTGCGCTGAGCCCTCCCGGGGAGGAGCCCGTCCCGGCACGCCGGCTGCGGCGCCATGGCAGCAGGTAAATGCGGCGGAGGACCGGGGGGTGGGAGCGCCGTGTTTCGAGGCGGCCCGGCGGGGGCTCGCGTGGGAGCCGTGTGCGCGGCGTGGGCCGGAGGAGCGGGGTGTGGGGGCGGGCGGGATGGGGGATAGCCGCCGCCCGGGCCGGGTCTCCGCGAAGGAGCTTGAGCGGCAGGAGGGGCGGAGGGAGGGCCGCTTCGCCTCCTCCCGGGCTCCGCGGACGCGGCTCCGACAGCCCCGGGCGCCGAGCGGTGCCCCAGGCATGGCCCCTGGACTCGGGGCCGTCGGACAGGAGAGGGTCGAAAGCGCAGCGGGCCCGGCGGGGCGAGGCCGTGCCCCTCCCGCTCCCCTCGGCCCGCTCACGGCTCGGGGCCCCGAGGACGGGGCTCCCCGCGGCGGGTGCGCGGAGGCGGCGACCGGAGCCCCATCCCCGGGCGGGGGCGGCCTGGGAGCCGCAGGGCCCTGCCCGGCTGCCTGCGAGACGGGGCGGCTGCTCCGCTGACGGGGCCTCGGGCTGTGCCGGCGTGTTTCCGAGAGACGGCTCGCTTGTTGGCACTCGGTTTTAAGGGCGCTTTATCTAATCCCTAAATTATGTGCCTTCAGCATCAGCATTAGATCAGCGCTGGCACTACGGCTTGTGTTTCTCTTGCTTGCTGAAGATATTTGATTAAGCTCGGCTATCACTGACCGTCCTCTTGGCTCGGGCTCTGACACTTTGTGACTTGGACCTGCTGAGTCCCTCTATTTATCTGTTTCACTCTGGCTTACAAAGCCTGGGCTGAGGATGAAACCTGCTTCCTGGTGCTCCCATTCTGCTGCTTTCCCCTAATTGCTCCTGAGTCCTTAGAGATGGGAATTGAAGTTTCTTCACCATGGTGTCTCCGCGCCCTCGTCTTCGTGCTGCCACCCCAGAGGCGCACTGCGCGGCTTCAGGCAGGACGGGCAGCGCTTCTCCGGCTCCGGCTCACCTACCTCCTCCACAGGCATGGATGTGGCTGTCCAGTTTCCTGAGTCATGTGTTATCCCTACAGCGTCTCAGTGATGCTGTAGGCTTTTGTGCCGTACCCTTTAACTAAATGCTGATCTTAAAAAAAAAAAAATCCTCAGGAGAATCTTGAAGCTCCTTAAATTTCCTCTTTCGCAACCTTATTCCTTCCATGCCACAAACTTCTTTGGGGTTCTTGGACATTTTGGCGTTTCGGCATCACCTTGTAGTGGGATTCAGGATAACAGCTATAGTTTCTTGTAACTCTAACCAGAGACTTCACTTCTGTTTGCCTTTAGGAAGCCAGAAGAAAATATCTACCATTGATCAAGGGATCTTTGAACTCGCTGAATTCTTGATTGTATTCAGTCATTGTTCGTGGTATTAATCCTACTAAAAGGTATAGAGACGCTCCAGAGTGCTTTGTGGTGTTGAAGGTTGTGGAAAGATCATTGTACCCCTACAGATGAATAGATCTGTGGCTCTTGCAGTGACCTTTCTCAGTGATTTGAATAAGCTGCAGTTCCCAGAAATCCATCTGCCTTTTGTGTTTGTCGATTTGTCTAATCTTTCTGACCCCTAAAAGAAGCAAAAAGTACCTTCCCATCCGATTTCATCCTCCCGAGTAAAAGCGTTAAATTGACCTCATTTCAGGTGATGAACTGACATCTGCTGAAAGTGATCCTGGCATCAGGCGAGCTTTCTGGGGGGGTTGTGAAGGGGGAGGCAGGGGACAGCGGCCCCAGAAACCTCTTACTAACTCTAAAGATAGTACCTTAAAACACCAACAAGTAGCCCGGACCATACAGCTTGGGAGCGCAGTGCTAAACACAGGAAACATTGTACGCGCTGAAGGTGAACGTCCCCAGGCCCTGCTGCCCCAATCTAACCTGGCTGGGAGCGCAACGTAGGGGAGGAGAAGCAGGAACCAAAACCGAGGGAGATGCTGCTTTCCCTCCTGTTTGCTTTCTTATTTTACTGAAGGAAAAAAATCTGTAGGTTTCCTGGGGACAGATCAGGCTCCTCCTGATGTGAAGTGTTTCTCTGGTTTTCTAGTAATCTATCAAAACTTAACCAGCATAGAGTATCTCAAGCTATGTCGCAGATAACCTTAAGGAGGGAAATTACTAGGAGTGAATTTAAGTTTAGATTTATTTAAGCGAGCAGACATACACAGATGTGTGTATATATATGAATACATATTTTATATATATCTCTCTCTCCATGCACACCCACACACATCCCTTTCTTCATGCTTTCTATGTTAAGGAAATAATACACATCTCCTTTATGGTTTGTTTTACTGTCAGTGGCTGCAGCTATTAGCAAAGGATCCTCCTAAAAAACCCCTGATGAACTAAAACTTATTTTAGTGAAGTTTATTTTTAAGAATAATGATTTTCTTGTAGAATTCTTTTCTTCTGCCTAGGCACTTTTTTCACTCCTTGAATGGCAGATTTGCAAGTACAATTTCATCTGCACAGAGGAACAATAGCTTTCAGTTGCACAAAGGATTTCTCCCACCCTGAATCCAAACCACAATGCCTCTTGCTCTGATAATAGCTTCTGAAAAGATTTTGTAATGCACAGAATTAATACATGATTATTTCCACCTCGCTTCTCTCATTTATTAGATTCTATAGTGAATTCCAAATTAAAAATAGCACCTCTTGAGTTTTTAACGTTCTAATATTTTGAAACAAATCATATTCTGAAGTTCATCTTTTTGCCCATGTTTACTAAGAAATCTGCATTTTTTAATTGTTGCTCAGAAGCAAAACTGTCTACTATAAATGTAAAAATCCAGGCATGCAAAAATTGCAAAAAATTGTAATGTCAAGTTGTTTTAAAATGAATTGGAGTGCAAATATTTTGCAAACTGGATGAGGTCGGGTGCAGTAACTGGCAAACTGGGTTTTAAATCAGGAATACATTTTCAAATTTATGAAGCAAAACAAAACCTCAACTTCAGTTAGAGTTTTGCTTCAGCAAGGACCAGAGTCAGGCCCTGTGTCCTAAAGGAAATAATGAAGTGTGATTCTGCTGAGGCATCTGGAAGGTGAGCTTTCACATCACTACATGGGGAGCTCCTCTCTGCTCTTACAAAGACTTCCTTCCACACTTCCAACATAGGTGTGAGAACTTATTTACATGAAAGTGTACATTAAATATTTACTGACATTTGCCTGGAATTCGTTTGAAATGTCGGCTGTTCTGCTGCATCATGGGATGACACTGCAGAACGGGACACTGCTCTTTGATTAGAACAGTGATTTGTGACTCCAGCGCTATGGCTGCTCTAGTTACTGACTCACTTTTGGGTATATGTAAAATGTGTGCTGTCGAGGGACCGGGAAAGCCTACATGAGATCAGATCCTAAGCATTTTTTCTTCCCTTTAAAAAAAAAAGATACAGCCCCTGACAGAAGCAGGTACTTCAAGCAAACATTGTTGAGTCTAAGTGGTAGGTGTAATGTTGTTCTGAGACAGGGTAAATCTTTGCCTTCTGGCATTTAAGCTCAGGCCGGGTCCTTTAAAAGCAAGGAAAGGCTGGCTGAACATCTCCAAACCTGCTGTATTTAGAGTCACTTCCTAAGCCATCCATTTAGGAATTAGTTGGTTTTCCTTCACTGGGACTCCGTGATACTACACAGTTTTCCAAAGAGAAAATAATTCAGAGGAATGTCAATATATTCTGTTATATAAAGTTTAAAAAATGCATAGTTATATGTATCTGAGTTTTAATATTTAATTATGTGTAATTTATGTGGTCTATTTATTTGTTAAGCCTTGGGGGGGGGAGGTGATTTGTTTTTCTTGTTATGCAACAGCTATTGTTCCCCTTCCACCCCAGGCACACACACCATGGCAGCCCCAGCCAGCACAGGGAGAGGTGTTCTGCTTTAAAAGACATCCGACTGTAAATGTCAAATTCATAAATATTTAAACATTTTTCTTTCAATTTCAAGTCAAGTCTGACAGGACGCCTCTAATTAACCCTGGGCTTCGTTTCAGGCTGGGGCCTTATTGCAGGGAAGAATCGGGGGGTTTAGGTGAGGTGGGGAAATCAGTGCTCCTGGCTGGAGGCGGGGTGGGGGGAGAGGAGGGAACTGGTAACTAACTCGTCGGATTAATTTTTACCCGTTTCGTAATTCGATGTTTGGACAGACGTCAAGCAGGATGAAAGGGCAGCGGGTTTCTCCAGCTGAGTTGGGGGCAGCGGGGACCGTTTCCTGAAGGTCTCCTGATGGAGCACTCCCGGGGGGGGCCGGGCCCCGCTGCCCTCTGTGGCGCCGGGTGTCCCCAGCCCGGAGCCGGGCGGCGGGGCTTCGCCGGCGGCTTTCCCCGGCGGCGTATGCGGGGTCGCGCAGCCGGCAGCAGCCACCGGGGTGTTTCCCGGGGGCGGCGTGGGGGCCGGCCGAGGTGGCTCTAAGCCCCAACCCCCCCGGAGGCAGGGAGGGGAGAGGGGAACCCTCCGCGCCCCGACGGCAGCGGCTGGTGAAGCGGAAGGAAGGAAGGCGCGGGGAGAAGGACCGGCCGCCCCGCGGCAGAGCCCCTGTCCCTTCCCCGCCAGCCGCTCCGACGTGGCGGGCACCGCCGGGCAATGGCCGTGCCCCTCCGCCCCTTCCCTCCCGCTGCGGGGCCGCCATCCCCTTCCAGGGCCCGGGGGGTCGGGCAGGCGTTGGCGCCGGTCCCCGTCCACGGGTCGGGTGTTTGCGAGCCTTCGCCTGCCTGGAGCGCATCGCTAGGGGCACGGGTGCACTGGCTCCCCACGGAAGATGCTTACCGAGGTGTAAACAATGCTGAACACCCCACGCAGGTTTCAAACTCTTCCCCGTGTTTCACGTTCCTGGGTGTAGCCGTGCGCTGGGGACGTGCGGGGTGTCTTCTTTTGTTAAGGGCAGCCGGCTCCGGGCTGGCAGCTGCGGGGAAGTTGGAAGCAACATCTGAAATCACTATAACTACAGGGGGAGAAAGGCAAGCACGCCCTTTCTGTCCCCCGTGTTTACTCGGGGCGTTTGACAGCACTTTGCTCCCATCATTTTCATTGTTTCTCTCGCATAGTAGCCCTTTCCCCCGGTGCTTGTGCGGCTCTTTCACACGGCAACCGGGGAAGGAAAATCGTTTAAAACCGTGGTTGAGAAAGCACAGGGAGAACAGATTGCGGAGAAGTGCCCGAAACTGCCCGTCAGCCTCTTCCTTCCCGGCAGCGGCGATGCCCTGCGCGCTCCCGGGGTCCGAGGCGGGAAGCGGGGCTGGTCCGCGGGGGGTCCCGGGGGGCGGGAGGAGCGGGGGGCGGCTCGTCCCTGCCTCGCTGATGGGAGACCAAACACCGCGGCGAGGCGGATTAACGTCCCGGGGCGCAGCGCTCGGGGAGGGGGCGCCGGCACTTTCGCGGGAGCTGCCTATTTACATGCAGATTGCGACCTCTGGCCCCGAGGGGACGGCGGCCTTTCACGGAGATGCTAATGGCAGAGCGGAGCAGCCCTTTACCCCCCCCGGGCCCCCGGGGCCGAGGCGGCGGGAGCTGCGAGCAGGCGGCGGCTGCCGTCGGTGCTGCCCCTCCTGGGTCTCCTTTGCAAGCCCCCCCCCTTCCCCCGCCCGGTGCGGAGGGCGGGCAGCGGTGCGGGCCGAGGCCGCGCTCCCCCCGCTACGGCCGGGGCAGGTGCCCAGCTGGGGCACGGAGCGGGGGGGGGGGCGCGGGGAGGCGGCCCCGGAGCTCCCCCCTGGGGCCGGGGCGGTGGGTTGGGGGGGGGGTGTGCAGCCCCATCCCCCTGGTGGCTGTTGGGATTTGGAGGAGGGGCCGGCTGCGGTTTAGCGGAGGGGAGGCGGGGAGGCGGCGGGTCCGGCGGTGGCTGCGCGGGCGCGGAGGCGGGCGGCACATGCCTGGCCTCGGCGAGCCCTGCGCCCGCCCCCCGCCGCCCGGGGTTTACAAACCCGGCAATCCTCCTCCGCTCGGCGCATCCAGGCAAGAAAATCCGGGAGTCTTATTGAACCTGCATTTCCATTAACTCAGCCTCAGCCCCGGCTAATCCGCAGCACTGAAGGCAAGGAGGCTAATTAATGACAAGCTTTTACAGTCAAGACCAGCGATAATTGCTTTGGTGGCCTTTATGATTACAAGATAAAAATGGACCGGGCCTGACATAAGAGCCACTGTGTACACTGCAAGACAGGAGGAAATTAAGAGCTGGCTAGCTGAATACGGAGCAGAAAATTACTAATAGAGGAGAGATAATGAATAGGCCGGCTAGGCATTCATGGGGAAAAATCCATTTTGTTACCACGCGAAATTAGGTGGTGGAAAGGAGTTTGCTAATTGTTCTCATCTTGTAGCAACCAGGACTGAGGCAGGGGCGTGCTTTTCAATTCATTTCCCTGGTAATTGTGAAAGGGGGAATGCAGGCCAAATGAGTCTTGCTGCAATTTGCGCGCCTGGTCTTTTCATTTTCATGTTGCGTTTTTAATTGTTGCTAATATAGCTTATAATGAAGCTAATGAGGGGAAATTATTGTACAACTTTTTAGCACATGGAGACAAGTGAAATGCACTAGAAGGATTCTTTCCTATTGCTGCAAAAATAATAGTAATCTGGAGGAGTTTGAAACTATCGGGCTTTTTTATCCTTTTCCTTCTACAACAGACAAAAGGAAGGACCGCCACCTACTTTTTTTTTTTTTCGTCTCTGTTGTTCCTTGTTTTATTTTTCACTCCAAGAAAAAAATAATCGGATTTTCCCTTGCTGCCCCCCTCGCAGCCCCTGGCCCTGGATGCGGTCCGGCGGGGGGGGGGGGGTGCGGAGCTGCGGGGCGCGCCGCGGTGCTTGCGCGCAGCCAGCGCGCCCGCCTCCGCCTTTCGGTAGTTAAATGCAAGCCGCGGGGAGGGGAGGGGATGGAGGGGGGCATGTCAGCAGTGCTGTCCCTGCCCGTTCGTTTGCCTCCATCCTCGGCTGAAAGTTAGCGCTGCCGGGTGTTTCCCCCGACGGGGTCTTCCCCCTCCGCGCTCCTCCGCCACCGCGCAACTCAGGCGCTGCCTCTCTCTCCTCCCCTGCAGAAAAGCAACATCCCGCCGCTCCCGCAGCGCGGGGAAGAGGCAGAGTCCGCCAAATTCCTCCTCCTCACCCTCCTCTCCCTCGCCTGCATCGCCGGGGTCCTGGCGGCGTCGGGGGTCGCCTACTGCCTCCGCCACCGCGCCCACCACCGGCTGAAGGAGAAGCTCTCGGCCCTGGGGGCTGACGCCGGCTCCGACGCCCCCGCTGCTTATCAGGTAAGGACCAAGCTTTCCTCCTCCGGCCCTGCTCCCCAGGGGTGCCCCGCAGACCCCGGGGGGACCCTGCTCGTATTGGGAGCCGAGGGGGTGGGTTTGTTTCCGACGCTGTCCCCCTCCACCCACCCTCCCTTGCTCCATTCATATTCCCGCGGATTCACTGGAGCAGCTTTTTACTGCTGGGTGTTAATCTTGGCTATTCTGGTAGTCGCTGTAAATGCGTGCCTAATTAGAAACATAAAAAAAAAAAAAGCCCTTGCCATTGAAATTCTCTGAAAAATAACATTAATATCCATAATCTGTCACCCTTGCCACTATTAATAAGGAAAAATCTTTAACGTTTATGAGGAATGGATTGCACGGTTATCTGAAGATGTCTCTCTTTTTGAGTAATCGACTTCTTCAGGGTCTGATATGAAAAGAGCCTTTGACCCGATCTGTTGCCACCTTCTGCCATTATTCAGATAAAATGAAATCTAATGCTGATAGATGGGGAGGTAAACCAGGACTGGTTCTGGGAGAACAATGGTAGCAGATACGTACCCAGTAATATGGGAGGACTGCGCTCAGATTTCCTGAAATAAATCAGAAACCTCAGGCTTTCTCTTTCGGTTTCAAAAGTGTTGGGTGGAGGGACACTCTGCATCTTCCTGAAGTTTGTTTTAGATCGTGGCACTTATTTCTTGGTGTGTTATTGCTGTGGTAATGCATGTGTTATGGTCATAAACCACACAGCTCTGGTCTGCTATCCTAAAATATTTGGAGTGTGACCAGGAAAAAGAATTTAAGAATGTGTAAACATTGTTGCTGTAGCATCCGTGTCTGCTTGTGCACCCATAGGGTCTCGCTAATGGCACTCTTCTGTCAAGTTTTATTTTACCTTCTTGTTCTGCTTAGGATCAGACATTATAGCCTTTCTGTATTCTGGAGCTGAGATAGATTCAGATTGGCAGCTGGGAGTCATACGGGAATAAACTCATATTTCCTCGCAAAGTTTGGGTCTGCCTGTACCTCTTACATGTTAAAGATGTAATGTATTAAGTACATCTCCACAGGCTGGGTCCAGGGAGATTTTAGTACAGAATGATAAATATGAATGTTTCTGTAACAATTAGTATCTTCAGGAACAGTTTCGTTTTTCAATTTAATTGGAATGTTTACTGAAAAAAAAAATTACATCTTTAAATTTAACGACTTCCACAGCACGAGAGAGCGAGAGCAAGAGCATTTCCAGTGGAAAAAAGGAGTGTCCTCCAGGATCAAGTCTGAACAAAACAGCAGTTTGTCAGATCAGTTTTGTTGGCCAAAGCGACCGTGGCCATAAATATTTTTGTTTGGTTTTAACAGAGAACATGCTGTTGGCTTACTTAAACCACAGAAGCAATAGGTAGTCTTTTTCTTCCCTTAAACATGAATATAAGAATTCTTAATTTTTAAAAAAAGCCCTCCAGGTTCCAAAATCACACTTGAAACTGAATTTGTGATAATTAACAGGACAATCTTCCTACTGACAGCTCTAATTAATAGTATCTGTAATTAAAATCGTGCCCTTCCAGCAGGAAAATTGTTTGAATTTCTTGGAGTGACCTTTTTTGCCATTTCTCCTGGGAGTATAGTGGTTAAGTTGATATTGATTTTATAATGAGCTCTGGTTTGTTTAATAAGAATGTGTAATCCAGACACTAAATGAAATGTGTGCTTCATTTCTTCTTCCCAGATTTATATGTATTTTAAAATCTTCCCAGTTAGATCCGAGAGTGACATTTTCTGTTTAAAAACAACAACAACGCTTCGAGGATGCTGCTCAGTTTTTCAATAGCAAGACTGTATTAATATTCTTTGTTCCAGACCTTTGGGCCCAGTCCTAACCACCTGACTTCTTAAACATTTCCATTGGTTTTTCAGGGGAACCGTAGTCATGAGTGGGAGGAAGAATGTTTTTCCTTACATACAAAGGTTTCTAAGGGCTTGACTCTCCTCCCGTGGAAGTAAGTGGGAATTTTGCCATTTGTTTCAATGGCAGCAGTAGGAGGCCCCAGTATAGGCAGACAAAATACTCGGGCAGTTTTGATGCTGCTAAGTAGCGTGTTATCAAAATGATTCGCTGAGCCCGGTTCTGTATATATTAAACTATTCACGTGGATTTGAAGAGAAATAGGATTGAGCCCTATTCGCATCGTCAAAATCCCCTTATGTTGAGCTGCGTTAAATGTAATGGATATCTGGTGTGATGCATGTTTTGGATAAGATCAATTAGGTCTTGGAAAAGCATCAATTATCTTTTTCCTCATCTTCTCTGATACTCATAGGGGAATAATGTAACCCATATACACAGAGGAAGAAAAAGGCAGATTGGTTTGAAAATTGTACCTACTTTGTTCTCTTCTGTTAAATGTTTCCCAAGTATCTACTCAGTTAACTCAGTGTATTTTAAAAATCTGAAATATTTCAGCAGCTGCTGCCACTAGACTTTAAAGCACGGTACTCCAATATGTGGCTGCTTACAGCTTAAGTGACAATTCAGATTTATTTTTTTTAATTTGAAAGGGGAAAAATTGGTTGGTATAAAAGGGCCTGGTGGCCCAATGTGATTCAGAGAGAACTCTGAAATATCACTTCGATTCACATGCTTCTCAAAATGTCAGTGGTTTATATCTTCACATAAACAAGACTGACCTAAATTTCCAAGATTTAGCAGAAGCATTTTTCATCCTAACCCAGTTCAGCCAGGAGAGTTCATTTGGGGTTTTATTCCCTTCTTTACTCCCCCCGTGAACTTCAAAGAGTTTTTTCCCACAGCTGCTGTTCTGAGTTCTTGGGGTTTTTTATGGTTTGGGGTTTATTTTTGTTTGGGGTTTTTTTTTTCCTTTCTCGTTTGCACAGTGAAATACCAGCTTGAGAAGGGGAAAACAGACAAACCGTATTGTCAGGGAAATAGCAGCTTGGCTGCTAAGTCTCCCCCCCCGCACCGGAGGCGTAGTGCCTGTCGTGCAACGTCACTCTCCCTCGGGCACTCACCTGCTAGCACGAGCAGTTCTTGTGTGAGCGCGCTTACCTACTAGCACAAGTATTTCTTGTGTAAGTGCAGGTAGCAGTGACCAGGCTTAGGCAGGACAACCAATACTGTTTAAAAGTTGAAGCAGGCAAATAAAATCTCTGCGGTGCCTTTGATAAGCTGCCGAACGGCCCGATGCCACTCAGAGAGGCTGCGGTGTGAGTCTGGCTCTTCAGGTGTTTGGTAAGGCAAGCAGCTGGCCTTCAAAGTGCTCAGGTAGGGGCTGGGAGACCAAACCCTATTTAAAGACTGGGTAACACTAGGAAGGGTAGAGAGGCAATTGCAACTTCGTTTATCTTTGAATCGCTAAACAACTAAATTATAGGCTGGTGTAATTAGACAGTGGCTAAGGAGCTTTTCAAAATTAATGGAAGGAGCGTGTCTCGGAAAATGTTGCATGTGCCCAAAACGCATTTTGTACATAAAGGCGGAGAATTTTTGCGTACCTTTTAAAGACGTCTCCTGTCCTTTCAAATCACACGTGTAATGATTAGATAAGTCAACGTTAGCATTCAGGGATGACTAAAAAGAGGTTCTTACTGCCTCCGCGGTGCCCCTGCGCATGCGCACACCTGCACCCGTGTTTTTAATTGTTGCTCGAGTTGCTTTGATCTTCTTTGAAAAGCAAGTTTAGCATTCTGCAAGCCCACTCTCTGGTCCGGGAGATTAGGGCCGAAGCGTTTTAGGAATTTTCAAGAGACACTCTTTGATTTATTTCACAACACTGAGCAGATTTTTCTTCATGCACTTTGAAGCCTGTAGAACATAACCCAGAGAAAAACGGGCATTCAGACGTCAGGGGAGGGCTGCAAACAGGGCCACTAAGTGCACATCTTACTTGTCACCGCTCCCATTAGCGAGCAATTTATTAATGTAATGAGTGTATGTTAGAGACTGCTACTATTTAGGGATGCTCTGTTTGATTCAGGGTGATGTATTTGTGAGTCCAGCTGAACCCTGGCTTTTGACCCCTGTGTGGGGAACGCTGGGTTGTGCGAGATGTTAAATCATCAGCATATTTTACACTTTGTGCTGCAGAACTTTACTTGGAGCGTGGTCTTCTGCATCACTGATAATGCTCTGCAAAACGTTGGCCATAATGGAATTTAAAGGCAAAAGCTAAAATGCACTGAAGCTGGCTTCAGAAAGCCTGCCTTTAATATTTTATGTCAATAATGTTCTTTTTTAATTTTCCTTCATCTCAGCCAACAGAACTTCCTTTAAAAAGCAAGGGGGCAAAGACCAAGCAGTTTGCAATGAAGTTCCTTCTTAAACAGCCTGAAGTATTCAAGGTTACATGAGCCGTGCACTGTCAGTGCAGCTGGATTACATCATCAGCTGTTTTAAAAACTTGTTCAAATAACTTGATTTGGCAGGCATATAATTGTAAATTATATGTTAAATTCTACATTATTACATGTATTATATTATATATAAATTATATATTCCTTTGTCAAATGCAGTCTTATTAATTGCATGATCCTTCTGGATTCAAAGCCACTGAAAACTTCTCTGTGCTTTTAAAGATTTGATCCTGCTGGTATTTTTGATTAGAGGTGTTGAGAACACAGTATTTACAACAATTGCAATAAACATTTTGCTGTAAATATTTTAAAAGGCTCCAACTGAAAGAATCCACTGGAAACACACTCTCTACTTAACCATCCTGCCTATTTTGTGTCTTTAAATACAGATAATTCATTACCTCTAATATGGCTTCATATTTTACACTCTAGACTAACTTTCATAAGCAAACATGTTATTATAGTATTAGACCTTAATGTTATAGTAACACCGTCTATCAACTCCTTAGAAAGTTATGAATGAAGTCGAATGAAAAAAACCTGGGGTTAATCAGTACCGTGAAGTATTACCTCATAGCTAGGTAAAACTGTTGCATTTTCAAGGACCCTCCCTACACTTAAGCAAAAAAGAGATCACTGAGGACAAAGTGCATGCAGTTACACAAGTATTTAGTAGATGTTTCAGTAAGGAATACATTTAGTAAGGATTTTGGATAGATTAAAATTTTGCCTTAAGGCTGAAGGCTCCAAAGGGCTTGCTCGTGTTTTCTTCTGGGAAAACAAAGGACATAATGTGTTTTTAATCTTTTGTTTCCCTGCGTCCTTATTAAAAGAGAAAAGAAAAGGTCATCTCACGTGACTGTGTAGAGCAGCAGGACAAACTGTAATTGCGATAAAACATACGCGGGGAGGTACATGTATTAGAAGAGTCATTCTTGTCCATTTAAGTCTGCTTATTGTATATTATGTAACAATTTTCTCTTCAAATAAATTCTGGGGAACCGGCAGGTACATTGTATGTAATGTTGTTACATAAATCACTGGACTTTAAGAAGAGACAGTTTTCACGATGTACAAAACCTGTATTCTGCACGGTAGTCGTGCACAGCAGTCACGGGGGAGAAGGGGGAGGTGGGGAGTGTGTCCAGGTGACTAGAAGAGAGCTCACCTCGTGTTTGAACACTGCCCCAAGTCAGACAGTGGATGGCCAAAGCAGAATCAGGCAAAACAGGAGGTGTACAAATATGGATTTAACTTTTAATCTGTTTTTATCTGATTAGTGTTCAGAGCAATCCCCAATTCCTGTGGTGCAGTGGACTATGTAATTCCTTAACCTTGCTTCCTGTGGTAGCCGTAAGATTGAGTTGAATGGTAGTAATGTTCAAAATAGCATTTCAAAATACTGTATGAATTTATAAATCAGCAGAAATTTATCAAGCATGCCTGTTTGATAAATTGGGATAGAAATAAATAAATAGGGGTATGTTTGCTAACATACCCCTAACATTTAAAATCAACTTAAAAATACTGCTTAATGACAAATGCGTATTTCAAGTGCTGGAGCTCGACGGCACGGATTTCAGAGGACACTTCAGGAAATGTGTATTTGAGCTTGTCGTGTCCGTCTGCGAGGAGCAGCGCTCTCCCATCGCCTCCCTCCCTGCTCTGCCCAGAGCTCCAGCACGGGCAGCCCCGTGGGAACCGCGCTGGCTGTGTGCGAGGGGTTTATTGGGCTTCTTATGAATGGCCCTCTTCCAAGATTTTCTTCTTGGAGAAAATAACTTTTGTAAATTACTCAGTGTTGGGGAAATGAACTTGCCCTGACCAGAGGAAGGTTTTACGTCTGCAGCCCAGGTCCTGGGCTGCTGTGGCAGTGGCAGTGCAGCAACACTTTTGAGTAAAATACTCTTTACATTAGGGCGGGAAGGTGGAGAGGGAATTTTTTGCAGGCATGGAAGGAAATGAGTAGACACGCAGCTCCTGGAGTGCTTGGATGAGAAGGTGCCATGTGGGTTTAGGTTTGAGTAATATAAACCATCTTTTTCGAGTAGTTGGCTGTTTATCTGCGTATGACTAGTGCAAAGTGGCAGAGAGAAGGTGATGTCGACCCTCTCCCCTTCCCTGGCTTCGTTTATTTTTCCCCTGTCCAAAGAATAGGGTCTTTGAGCTCAGTGTTTTGTGGAATAAGGATAAACATGCTCCAAGCATCATCTTGCAGTATAATTTCTGTGTATTTCGGATGTGAGAAAATGCTAAGAAAAAAAATAGTAGGAGGGGAAATTAACTTAGTGACTCATTTTTAATTACTGGGAAATCCAGAGTCCTTACCCAAACAGGCATTTCTTAGAAATGTGCTGGAGATGCTCTGGACTCGCAGGCTGCATCTCGCCTGGTAAATTAAACCAGTAGATTGTTCGGATGGCCCTGGCACCGTTTCAGGCCAAGCCACCCTACTTTCCCCCAAACAGTTTCTCAGCACAATTAGCACAGGCCAAGAAAAAGACACATAGTCGTTCACCAGGCGGTTTTCTTAATAGTTTGACTTTCACCACCCCATTTTAGAGGGCGAGAATTACTGTTGCTTTACCTGCCCTAACTCTCCATCCCGGACCGCTGAGGTTTGGGCTCCCGCTCCCGCGCATCCCACTCCCACGCATCCCGCTCCTGCTTCAGAGCCCCTTCCACTCGTCCCTGCTGCACCAGGGCTTTTTGCCAGCTGAGCGTGGGCTGGTTCTGGATAAGTACAATGGATTGTCTCCCTCTGGTAAATTGATTACGTCCCAGTGCCTGTACGTTATAAAGAAGCCAAAGATAACCACAGCCTTGCCTAATGGGCTGGAGAGTATTTGATCTGCAGTCCCAGGCAGTACATCATCTCAAGTGTCCTGATTTCTTTCTGGAATAACTATACTGTCTTCAGAGGCATTTTTTTCTGATGTAATGTAGAGGATAATCAGGCCTGTCTTTCCTACACACTTCTGCCCTTTTTTCTGTTTCAGGATTTTCCTTTTTCTTTTGGAGCAGCTCTGTTATCATGTTTCAGGTTTGACACATTTTTCTATTGTATATTCTCCGAACGCTCAGCAGCTAACACTGCGATCTGGCTTGCTGAGCCTTTCATATTCCCTCAGAGTGCTGCACTAGAAGAAAAAAATACATTTTTTAAAGTTTTTAACTGGGAAGTTTTTTTTTACTTGCAGAACAAATCTTGTATCAGGGTCATGTTCCCTGGAAGAGAGGAGAAGTTAATTTTGTGTACGTAAACAACTGTTGTAGCTGACATTTGTCGGTTCTTGTAGGACCGCGTTGCCTGCGAGCAGGAACAGGTTGCAGTTTATTCTCTCGAGTCTGTAAGGTATATAAAAAGCATTCTTCTTAGTGCTTTCTTCTGGGTACGTCTGCTCATCCTGCACATGGGTCTCACATGGTGGGCAGTGAAAGGGGAGTGGGGGATGCAGCGTCGCTTCCTTTCTCCTTCTCTGTGCGGGCAGGGAAGACATGCTGTGCAGGTCCACGGCCTGCCCAAAGCCCCCAAGATCTCAGCTTCAGAGATCTCTCGTCCTTCCTGCGCTGTGTGCTTGTGCTTAGCCTTGGTGAAGGCTTTGAAGCTGACCACAGTCCCCTAAGGTTTTACCCTGGTAAATCCGTACGGACTTGGCTGTTTTGTGGGACAGATGAACAAAAGCAGGTTTCAAATCCTCAAATTTCCTCTGCCTGTAGCTCTGTTGTGCCGCTCTTGCAGGGAAGCAGATGTTGCAAAGTTGAATATTCTGGGGGGACTGTGATGTTTTCGCTCGTTTTATTGTGATATTAACTGTAAGAGAAGTTTGGGTAGAGCAGACTGGAGCTCTCCTGGGGTCATGCTGCTCAGCTGCTCCAGTCTTCCCAAAGGCACAAGTGAGAAGCGGCGTCTCGAACAGCCCCGGGAGCGTGTGTGCCACGTGAGGGCAGGGGGACCCATGGATGGCCTGCGTGCAGGGCTACAGAGAGGTGGATGTTGAGAATGTGATTTGTGTTGACTGGGCAAGAAGCCTCATTTCATTCCTCTCAACAGGGACAAAGCTGCAGCTCCAGGGACAAGGACCTCATGTCCAAGTTGTTTTCCTTTTCATATATTTACATGCACAACAGAGATCTCAGTACTTTATAGCAGTTCAAAGAACTGTAAAAGAAAATGTGAGTGATTTCATGCACACCACCAAGGTACAGTAAAGGACTGAGACAACTCGGCTGATACCTTTGTAGGGTGATTTTTGCTGTTCCATGCTCTCACAGCACCAGTGTACGTCACTGCGGGGACATTCCTGCGGCTCTTCATCTTCCAGTTCAGGTTCTCAGCTTTCAGCATCCGGATCCAGTTTTCATCACTTGCAGTCTTACAAAACAACTGTAAGACATAAGAAGAGGACTTTAAAAGAACACTCCTAGAAGTTAAATCTTTCAAAGAACCGAAATGAATTTGAGGGGGATGGGAGAGAACAGCTTTTGAATTGGAGAAAATCAGATTTTGAGTAGGTGGCTTATCCAAAGGAGAAGATGCATGAGGTTTTCTCTAAGCTTTGCTGACCAGTTTCTAGACTTGTTGCTAAAGACAAAGGAGTGATGTTTTATTGATGTTTGCTTGGGATGACTGCATTCTGAACGAGCAAAGATTTTGATCAGGGAAATGGTTTGTTAAATTTTTTATATTTCAGACTGATAAAATCCTATTCATTTTTGGTGCAGTTTTTATTTTTCTGTTTTCCTGCCTAGCTAACATAGTTGCAGGCTTCTTGATGATTCCTACTTTTTCCTTCTATATAGGACTGCTGCTGCTTTGCAGTACTGTGTTCTGGCAGCATCTCACAGATCTCAGAAGTGGCCGATCTCTCTCTCCAAAGTGGGAACAGCTCATCGTTAATGATAAAACTCAATTTTGGTACTGAGTTTACATGTTTACCTTGGCTGATTACAGCCACCCCCTTTCCCCTCATCAAATATTACCTAACTTGGAGATTTATGCATTTTGTGCAGGTGGGAAGCCTTTTCTTTGGCCATGCTGTCTGACAACAGCAGAGGTATGTGGTTTGGAGTGGGCTGCAGTAGAGCCGTAACTACCAACCCTACCCATTTTCTAGTACTGCTGGTCTGAACATCCCCCTAATCTTCAAAAATGTATTGGGCAGAATATTCACATGTCAGAGAAATACTGATCTTTCCCACTATCTGTGATTAGAAGAACGAGGGAAAGATGACAAGGAAAAATTCCGTATGCTGCTGCTTTTCTGACAGCGTGGGGAAAAGAAACTTGGATTTTACCTTTTCCCAGCTTCTCAACTGGAGTTCATCCTGGCTTCCTGTGAAAGAAAAATGCCTCATGTGGAGTGAGAAGGGGTGATCTGCTGGAAGAGGTTTCGCTGCAGTGGATCACAGCAAAAGGTGCCAGTGGTTGGCTATCCACGCAAGATTGGATGAAGATTAATGTAGTTTTGGGAGCAAGAACAATCTACATATGTAAATTCATGTTATTTAGTGAAATTATGTCATACAGCATCTCCCCTCTGTACTCTGGGGAAATAATATGTACAGTAAAATAGGAATGTGAGCATGTAAATTCCATATACTGTCACCCACAAGAGTGAAATAAAGAGCTGCAATTCCTAATTAACCTCACTGGAAAGCTCTTGGGTGTGAAGTTAAAACATACAGAAGGGTTGCCTAGCAAGCTGTTCCAAATTTCAGCTTCTTTTTTGAAGGTCTGGGTCAACCCAATGGCTCTCCAGGCATTGTTGACTAGTAATTTTGTTTGCTTGTTTGAGGGCTTTACAAGTTAATTAAGTATAAATCAATGCTTGAGGCTTCTGTGAGTGCTGGTCACTCCATCTCCAAAGGAACGCTGCAGAAATAGAGAGAGTGAGGAAAAGGTGACAAGAATGATTAAGGGCAGGGAAAACTCATATGAAGAGAGGTTGAAAAAAACAGATTATTTCTTCTAAAACAGTAACAAGTAGCAGTATGTTGTTGACGCACAAGATGTTAGCAAGAATCTCTAAAACCAAAGAAGCACGTGAGGAAAAATATTCCAGGTAATGAAATAGCTGATGGTGTTTTGGAAGATGTCTGTAACTTCGTGCCCCAGGTCTTAAAATAATAAAAAATTAAGATGTGACCGGTTTAGGAATGTACCTACCTTGTATGTGTTCTCCTGCGCTGTTCCCGTGGTGCTTCTTACAGCCAAACCGGTGCTTGGTGGAGAGGTCCGAGGGTGGTGCAGCAACCCCTGTGCTTGCATGAGCTGGCAAGGGAAACCCAGGAGCTTCAGCAATGGCCAAGGAAAAAGTTCTTTTCTTTGAAAGCAAACACAGACGTTAATTCCTTGCTGCTGCTGCGGGGTATTTATTGGAAGCAGTGCCACGGGGCAGGTTGGGGATGGTGGGGAGGTCTACAGCTCTTCTCCGGGTGGGCAGTGCCGGGGCACAACCGTGGTCCAGTTGAGAGCATGGTCATAGAGGCAGGGAAAGCCCAAGAGAAATGCGTGTTTTCGCTGTTGTTGCTCTTTTTTCCAAAATATGAAGTCTCCCTGTATCTCTGACCATCAGTACTGAGGATTAAACCCCTCTCAGGTTTTCCAGTATCTCCTGTAGCACTAATAAAGGGAATGTGTAGAAATATTGACCAACATTTTTAATCCTTGAAGACTTCTGTGGTGCGTGATAGAAAGAATCTGGCCTCAGAGACACAAAGGGACTCACACATACTATTTTTTCCCATAGTTTAGTAGAGCGTCTCTGTATTACCAAAAATTTGGCTCATAATAACCTGCTCTAAGTAGCAACTTTGTGTTTTATTTTACGCTGTTTCCTTGTTCACAAAAGTTGCATTTGTTCTTCCTAGCAGAGTTAAAGAGTGATTTCATTTCTATTTTCGGTGGGGAATGGGTGGAAAGCAATGACTTTAGTTTTCAAATCAGGAGAGGGTAATGACTGGCAATTTCAACTGTCATGATAGATGATGTTATGAAAAAAAAAATTGTCGCTGATGGCCATTCTTGATAAATACTTCCTTATCCCAGCATCACCTCTTACGTGTATAGCCACCTTCTATGAAAAAGAAAAAAGTATTTGAGCTTTTTAGAAGTTTCTAGGGCTTCTTTTTGTGTTGTTCTGCCTGATTTTAGTACCTCTGTTACCATGAACGCAGTTGCAGAGACTTAAGGAGAAGCAATAATAATCATTGCAATGGGGTAAAATAACATTTTGAGACACAAACTTGTGGCTCTATGTTTGTTTCTTTCTGAGGCAGAAGTGCATGCCGAGTCCTGCTGGCGAGCTGGGGATTCTTATTTCTAGCCGAAACGATCTCCCATTTTCAGTCCTGCAGGGCAATAAAATAGTGGACTACGCAGCCCTAATGTATAGCTTTCCTGAGAAACTACAGCTGCCTTGGGACTGCATTTTTTGCCTGCTTTGGGCCCCAGGCGACTATAAAAGCTGGGAGTGGAAAAGGAAACATTTGTGGCAGTTATCCTTTAGAGCGCTGGCATCTGCTGGAAGCTGGTCGAGCTTTGGGTGGGTTAGACAGAGTCAAAATACGTGATGAATTTGCGCATGGTTCTGCATGGCCTTTCAGGTTAATTCAGTCGTTACTACGGCTTGTTTGTAACCCATACTGTGCTGTATGGCTCTCGCTGTGCTAGCAGTGAATTTACTGTGTAAATTCGTGTTAAGAAGCAGCTGTGCCCTCATGTGCATGTATTTGAGTTAAGATGAACAAAATATGGAAAAGGTGAAGTTTGCTTTGTACGTGATTTTTCTCTGTCCTAGTTACTCCTTAAGAAATTTTTCATCTCCCAGCTTGATACTTAGCGTATACTTGTCAAATGCTAGATGCAACCACAGCTGAAATACGGGAAATGCGATTTAGAAACCAGCTTTGGTTGAAAACACCAAATTTTTTTTTTCTTTTTTTTCCTTTTATTTGTGGCAGGTAGGTAAACCTCATATCCTGCTGCTTCCAGAATTAACAGCCGTCTGAATTGCAGGACCAGCAATGCTCAGACAGTCAGGGACATCCTGAGAAAAACTTGGGTGCTTTTACACCAGTAGGTCTCAGGTGACTTCAGGGCTATGGTTTGCAGCTCTTTCCTATTAGAGATAGTCCCTGGTTTCCTTGGAAGTGTCCAGATAGACTCTTTAAATCCGGAGAGAAAGCACCATGATGTCATTATGACCATGATGTCAATATACAGGGAAAGTATCAGTTCAAATCAGTTTAAAGAAACATGAACGTTTTTCATATATCTTTTCTCTGTGAGGTCCAGTGTACTGCAGTCACGTTAAGTTTGTTTCAGAAAACTCTTCCCTCTTTTAGAAATTAAGGATATAAGCTATCTATCATACTCACTCACGCTGTCCTGTTTGGAGTGATCTCTTGTATTTTTGTATAGGAAAAAAATCCCCAAGTAAAGTAACCTAAACATGGTCTTCCAATTGCACTGATGCTCTGGAAAGCAGTATTGTCTCCAAAGATGCAGTGCTTTCCTGGCATAGCCAGCAGGGAAAACGCACTGCCGTTATTTCAGGGAAATACCATTAGAGCTGTGCTGTCACGTTGTCCTTGGAGACACAAGCCACGTAAAAGACCTCTCTCTCCTCCAGGAGCTTCTGGGCTATGTAGATGTCTACCTCGCTGATGGGAGGTTACTGAAAGAATTAAAGTAAGAATATTTCCGTAAGCTGTATTGCATAGTCAGGGTCTCTGGTTCTGTGCAAGCCAGAAATTTTCACATCTACTGGACTTCTGGAGATGTGTGCAAGACCATGATGGGTTTTTGTTTGTTTGATCGGGTAGGATAAGACTGTGCAAATGCTTGAATATAAAGAGAGAGAATAAACCAAATCAATACAAATAAAGGAGAAGTCATTTTCCCTATCAAGATAGCCACATTTTCTTTGCCTTTCCCCTCCTACACGGCCTCTGCTTTCTTTGTGTACATGAAGAAAGGGGAATCATAATTATACGAGTCACCACCAGGAAACACTCGCCATGCTAAAATAATTGAAATTTTAAATTTCACAGACCGTAATAAAAATTGGGGTTTTGTTAGGAAAATGAGTCTCGAGCCTGTGTTTGACTGCAATGCTCTCAAAGAGAAACGGCAGCCCTGCCTGTTAGGTCATTTAAAAACCAAACAAAGCAAAACCCCTACACCGAGACTCAGAGTTGTATCCTGATGTACAGAGGGCGGTGCAGTACGAGGGCAGATTATAAACTGAATATGAAAACATATTTATCTGGACAGACTAAGGCTGTATTGACAATCAGATAAATACATTTTACTTTCTTCTTTTTTTTTTTTTTCTCCCAAGATGAATCACATACAAGTCCAGATAAATGTGAATTGTACGGAGTATGGGTATGTAATGATACGTTTGATGCTGTGTCTCTCAAAATATTACTCTCAAACATTTTTCCAATATCTCCCTTTGTCCCTTTTCTGAAGGCACACTGATCTCAGTAGTTGCCTTTTCTGGCAAGGATAGAAAATATATGTACAAATATTCCACATACGTAAACAGCTCTTTTACTCCTGGACAAAAAGTATGCTAAAATGAAAGTAAAGCTTGAAAGTATGTTTCAATAACTCAGAAATAAATGGTAATAAAGCTGTAATTATCCCCAAAGCTACAAACACAGTAAATAAGTTAAAGTTAAATTTATAACACCTGCAAGCATATTAAGTATGCAAAAGCAAAACAAAGGCAGCCAAATGACTTTAGCTTCACCCTGTAGTAACACTAAGCAAATTTAGTTAGAGAATAATGATGTTTGTAGTCCTAGATTCATTTGTTTAAAAAATTGAGCTTACCTTATTTTTTTTCATTTTTTAAATCTCACTGTGCTATGACTGCATCCATAGCAGAACAGTTAAATCCATGCTGTACAGGCAGACCTCGGCTCATCCTGTGAATAATGCCTCCTTAATTTAAAGAAAAGTGAGGTTACTATTTAATTAAATGTATTAAAGCTGAGAAGAAAAGCATTTTTAGAGATCTTATTCTTCCATACCTAGCATATAAAAGGTTACATATATTCTTAGTTTTCATTATGTATTTTGTTATAAAGTATAGCCTTGAATCCTTTAGAATTAATAGTCAGCATTTTTAATTTTAAATTGCTACAAAACAATTTTGGTTTGCATGTAAAATGAATACAGTGTTATTGTGATCATGCCTGCTTAAGCAGATTTGTTTCTGATATAGAATATTAGGCAGGTCAGGTTGAAAGGGCTTGCTGTACACTCAGCTCTCATTTTTAATAAACAGTGATTTCTTTGTGTAATGTCTCTGCATTTTCATAATAATTGTATACCATGGAAGGGTTTATTCTTTCTTATTTTTTGTTAATTCTGAAAATAACTGTGCCACACTTGTTTCTGGACTAGCTCAGGTGATTTTCATTTGAATTTGTTAAGCAAAAGATTTTTAAAAGTGTGGAAATGTCAGGCCTATTTCCTGGACTTTATTTTTGGAATTATGTAAATTTGGGCATCGGTTACAAAAATAGATTATTTTCATTACTATATAGTAATGAAATTGTATTTCTTTTTCTAAATAAACTGGAAAGTTGGAATTTCCCTCAGATCCCAGGTTCCTGTTAAGCAGATTTGAGATGAATGTGACTGGGGGAGAAGAGCAGTATTTTACATACGAAGCTATTTTCATTTACTTTGGACTGAACAGCTTCATTTATAATGTGCCAGGCACCAGCTCAATGACAGCAATTCACGTGCCGTGGTCGGTGGCTGGACACAAACTACCTGAAGATAATGCATAATGCATTTGCATTAAGTAGGTATATTTTAATAAACAGCAACATCCTTACTGGAGGCAGCTTTGAGGTGGAGTGGCTCATCTTTAAGAGTAATGAGTGGAAAGGCGAGGTGCATGTTGGCCATCTCTTAACTGGGATGCTCAGGTCAGATCTTCTGCCTGTAACGTGCCACCCTGTGGTTTTCAAATTCCATTTTTGCAAGTAAAACAATGGAAAATATTCAATATTGATCATTCAAGCCTCAGTTCCAGCTGGTTTTAGTTCCATGCTTCTCTATACTCTTAGTCCTTATGAGGGTATATACATAGATTTCTCTCCAAAACCAAGCATTTTAGTAAACTATGTGGTCTTAATGGATCTTCCAGATACCTCCTGTATTAGTTGAACTTACAGAATCGTAGAATCATAGAATTGTTTGGGTTGGAAGGGACCTCAAAGATCATCTAGTTCCAACCCCCGGACACCCCCCACTAGACCAGGTTGCTGGAAGATAAAAATTGGTCTTCCATCAACTTCCATCAAGACCAACTTGATGGAAGATAAAAATTTCTCCAAATTACCATTTGCTGTCTTGCCCTTCTGTGATGCTGATGGCTGCGGTGCATCATGAAGCCAAGTGGCAGCAAATGCCGCTGCTGTCACCGGCTGGGGACCTCCAGAAGAGGTGGTTGAACACTTCTGGTGGTAGCATGTTGCATCTCTAAACCAGCCCTGGACACGTATCTGTGGAGTTCGTTTCTGAACAGACTTGATGCCTCCTTGGTTGAGAGGAGAGTTTCTTACTCATCTCTTCAAGTTCAGAGACCCGTCTAACAAAGCTTAGGTTAGGCTGGCTCTCCATCCGTGTGGGTTGTTGTCCATTAGGCGCAACAAGTCTCTTAATGCCCTTCTTTACATGTGGGTAAGCTACATCTGTGCTGCAGTGTGGTTCACTCACAAGTGGGCTGTATGGATTTGAAAATCCATTTGTTGTACCTGAGGAAATAATTGTTGCTTCGTGCTTCTCCCTGTCTCTGTGCGGACAATCAAGTATTAGGAACGCTTTAAAACCTCATTGGAAGAGGTCCAGGGGTTTTCTGAGAATCCTGTTTATGGTTTGTTTAAGGTTATCAATTACGTCTCAAATAAAAAGCTCTCTACAGATGATCATTGTGCTGTACTTTGAACTCATTTAACTGGACATTATTTACAGAATATTTATCTTGGTTATGGCAGTTTTTGTCACACAGCGATATTACTTTTCCATTATATACTGCATGTGACCACCACATAAGTTTGATAATAAATGTTGGGAAATAAAAAACAGAGTAAGTGCCGCAGTATGATAGCAATTCCCATGTGATGGGAAATAATGTCATAAACTTCAAATTACCTTTTAAATAAATGTTTACGTCCAACCCATCCATTAGATCATAGCCCGAAGGGTCAGGAGGATCATTTCTTCATATTTCACTGTATGCATTATGATTGCTTTTTTAGGTGTAAATGATGTTTTTAAATGAAGAATGGCACTCGAACTATACACAAACAACGGCTAGACATTACTGAGTCGCAGTACGGCAGAAATAGCCTCAGCCACTCTGCTAAATATAGAAGTGCAGCAGTAAATTGAATTCATTCTTAGAAAATATTTTTAATGGTGTGCACGCTGAGACGACACAGAAATACAGCTTGTGTCATTCTCACAGTTTGGAGCTTTGACATTTTAGTCAAGTTTAAATTCTAATTGTGGTTTGGTAGATGGCTGATTTGCTAAATACTTCTGAGAGTAAGGAGTTCGGAGAGTGGGGAAGAGCATACCTGAGCGTGCAGAGAAGTGTGCAGGTAGCAGATACCATATTAACCAGGGTCTTCACCACCTAGGGCTTTGTGTGCTTGTGAAGTGATGCCACCTCTGTAAGTGCCCAGGGAAGGTGTTTCCATGCGAGCACTGAACACCCCACACGCTGACACCCCGCGTGTCCCAATGCCTTTCATAGGAAGGGACCAGGGCTGCCCATCTCAAGGGTGAAGCAAAACCAGGTCCCACATTTAGACGTTTCGCTGCTCTGAGCTGGACCTCCCTAGTCCGTATGTCCCAGAGGAACCCATCTGGCTCCCCAAAATGCCCCAGGCGTCAAAGCTTTTATAAGCGGTGATGTTAACTGTGTTATCCCTGGAGCGCTACACTGAAAAACCAAACCAGAGTCAAAATGGTTGGGCTCACAGAGAGGTGGCTTTGAAGAAGCAGAAGCTGTCGGTGTCCTGAGGCTGATGACGTGCACGTGGGGATGGGGCAGGTTCCTCAGCCTGGGCCGGGCTGGCTGGGAGTGGGGGAAGGAGGAGCTGTCAAGGGCCGTTAGACCAATCTGGAAATAAATTCATATAAGAACTTTCTGTTTACAGGCAGGGGAAAACCCATTGTCTTGGAGATTTAAAACACCAATCAAGAAATTCAGTGGTGTTTTTGCTGCAACTATGATTTGACCTTCCTGTTTACATTAACCGTGTTTTATGGCAGCGTGCAGTGACGTGGTTGCTTTGTTTAAAGCATTTGACAGTTAAAGCAGTTCTGGGAATAATTGTTTTGGTTCTGTATATGTCAGGAAAGAAATGTGTTAATATTTGAAAGCAGGTTACATTTTTTTAGAAACTTACTTATATTTGTTGTGTTTCTCAACCTTACCTTCTTCCACGAGGACCATGAACACATTAAACTTAGTTTTAAAACATTTCTTAGTAACATATTAAATACTTTATGTCCAAAACATTCTTTTTACTTGGAGGTTAATCTCCTCTAGAACCAGTTAGCTATAATATTGCTTCTTTTGTCATTATCATTTGCGTAAAAATGGTATATTAATTTCTCAGAGTTCACTTGATCCTGATTCTTTTTTGTTAGCAGAGGTCTATAATCCTTTCCACAGCAACCACTTGTAAAAGCGGAGGATTATGACTTGAGGCAGGATATGAGCAGCAGGAACAGATCAACTTAAAAACAAAGATCCTGTTTGAGTACAAATGCTATTGTTAGCACAGAGTTGGGGTGAGTCAAGTGGCAGGATGTCTATGAGAATATAATAAATTCGTATCTACGCCACATGGCACGCTAGCCAGAAGACACATCCTTTTAGCAGTTATGTGATAGACTGCATATTTTTATACCTTTACTTATTATACTTTTGCCTAGTCCAATAAACCATTCCCTCTGAGAATGGCTGATATTTAAACATCTGAACAGCTTTTTGGTTTTCTGTAGATTTATTTTTCTGTCTAAAAAGTTTCCGCACTGTTATACTTTTCCCAAAATCTGCTAAAAGCAAGGATTTGAAATTACACTACTACAAGGTCGTTCTGAGGTTATTAATAGCCATTTTGAACTATTGCTATCTTTTCTTATGACGTGTGTGATCCTTCAGAGAAAAGGAGAAGGAGAGATTTTTTTCTTTGTCCCTATATTTTAAAAAAACCACATTTTTTCTTTTATTAAAAAGTCTTGCATTTAATACTAATAGTTTAACTGACCTGCGTAACACTAATATATGTGACTCTATTTCAAAGTATTTTTGAAGTTTAATTTTTTTCCCTAATATTTTTCCTGTTAAGGTCAATAGGAAGTATGAAAGTACAAAGTGACAGAAAACATTCTAGTCAAATGTGGAAAGGACCCTATTTTTTGTAAAAATTTTAAAAAATTCTTACATGGCATGGACGAAAATAATAAATATACAAAACGCAGCGATGGAGTCAGGTAGCAATTTTATTTGAGACGGTCTGTACAGTTATTCCAACAACTGACACCACATATAAGGAGTAATCTGTGCTTCCCAAACTTCTGGTGACTGTATTTTTGTAACAGGCAACAAAATATATCCTGTTTATATATGATACGAATCTTGTCTCAATGTATAGGCATATATATATTTTTATATATATATATTATGTATTACACACCATAAAATATTAAAATGCCACATAAGCATCCCTAATGGCAAGTCAAACAGAAGCTTTGGGAGAAGAAGACGTTTGAAGGGGTCTTTAATCATTGCCATGCGGTGGCAAGAGGAGACTCAACAGAATGGTTTCAGTGGGTTTGTCTGAATGCTTGCGACTGCATGGGGTAGGATCCCTCTTCAGCGTGGTAAAGTTTGCGAGGTTAGAAAAACCCCAACATAGTCTTAAAGTTATGTTTCCAACCCCTGTCTGAAAAGGAGATTTTATTGCACTTGATCTATGGAGTTTTTCAGATCATCCTACTGATGGCACTTGGGCTGCAACTATATTATCAATAAATAAGAAAACAGAAGCCATGGCATTTCAATAGTATGAATTCCTCAGACTGTATTATTTTGTTAGCCTGAGGCAAGAGACTGTGCTCTTAGTACTCGTCTGTGCAGAATGAGTAATCTGAGACAAATGTGTAGCCGCACCACGTGTGCAATATGTCCAGACACTATGGACTAGCTGGTCTTGCTGTGCGCCACAGGCGGCCAAGTATTTCTCATGGACAATAGACATATGTTAAAAAATGATAATTTTATTATACTGTCTGGGATTTCACCACACATAACTGAATCACATACTGATTCTAAAAGCATTATAAGAATGACGGTGTAACTATGGGTCTGTTTATCCCATTAGAGTCAGAATTTTATACTGTAAGGAGTCGGTTTTACCAGCAGGATTTTCTGTTACCTAACCAGAAATCTGTATTTTTACGTGAATTCTATGCATGGGAGCAACTGAAAATATGTATTCCCGGTGCGATCTAGTTCAGCGTTTTAACATGGCTCGCATTAGCGTGTGTGATAGCTTGAATTTTCTTTCTTCGCCAAAGCTGCTTAAACAATACAGTGACAGATTTCTGGTTTTATTCTTCGTTAATGTCATTCCTCATCCTCTCTGCCCCACATCAGGGAGGAAGTGTTGTGAGTTTGCTATTTTAATGAAGAGAAATGAGGCATCTATCAACTAGGATTTATACTGGAGAGCACATCAATTCGGTTGCCTTGAGCTTGCTGAGTTTGCATATCCAGGGCCAAGCAGCGCTCTCAATTACTCCCGTGCAACCCCATTAACTTCAGGAGGTTGCGCAGTTCAAAAGTGGCTTCGCAGAACGCGGGGCGATATTAAGGGGAAAAAAGGATGTCTGATAGAGGAGTCAGCTCCAAAATACTATTTTTGGTTATCTAAAAGGAGATGTGCGTACAGTCATAATTACACTTTTGAAAGGTTGGGGTAGTCATCGTATAGTAATTTCATTGAGTATCTCTTTGTAGATGTGCAGACAGCCTCCTAACAGAGCTCCTAACAGAGCAGACAGCCTCCCAAAAATCACTGCAGTGAGGGGGAAAACACTTCCAGCCCTGGAAACATATTGTAAATCATATGTCTTTAATAGACTGTATCCTGTAATTACTCTTAACCGTAGGTTCCTTCTGCCTTTTTCTCTCTCCAGGAGCTATGCCGTCAGCGCATGGCAGTGAAAACCTCTGATCGCCCGGAGCCCCTGCACGCTTCTCGAATAAATAGTGTTTCTTCACAATTTAGCGATGGGCCCGCTCCCAGCCCCTCGGCCCGGAGCAGCACGTCGTCCTGGTGCGAGGAGCCAGTCCAGTCCAACATGGACATCTCCACCGGTCACATGATCTTGGTAAGGCGTTTTTGTCTTCACGGCACGAGAAATGGCATCAGAATTTCAGGTACCTGCTCAGCTTTAGGAAAGAGAGAACTTTTGAAGAAAGGGAAGCTGTCTTTTCACAGGTAAAAAACATGCCTGAGCTTTGCTGGTAATCTTAGCTTTGTACAATTAAAACTAAAGGGATTTTTATTTCCAGTTCTTTTTCATTATATTGGGGTTTTTTTCCTCTCTGGGGAACATTCTTTTATCGTGGACATACGAATTGTTTGCGTGCTTGCTTTGAAAAAGATAAGCCCTGTGTTGTCCTTTTGTTCTATTAATTTACGTTCACCTCAGCTTGGACAGCTGAAGAAAACTGCTAAATTCCTGATCAGCTTGCTGCTTTTTCTCATGTATCTTTAGTGTGTGGAGGTATCTGAGCCGAGAAGGCGACAGAGTATTAGTGGTACGGAACAATTTATTTTCAATTACTCTTAGAAAAGGGAACTGAATTTTGAGCCTAGCCTGAATTTTGTTTTCCTTGACTGGATTTCTTCCAAGCTGGAAAAAATATATAATATTGATGGAGTCTGCACTGGAAAACTTGGGTTACTTCCAAACATGACTTGCGACCAGTATCAGTGTAGAAGATGGACACGTGAAGATCGATCTGTGTGTCTGTAAGAAACGGCTTTAGCAGCCCAAGACACACAGGGTCCAGCGACTGGGACTTGCTGCAGGTGGTTTCTGTCTCTCTGGTCGTGTCCTGCTGGGAGAGCTGTGGAGTAATCCCCCATTTTTTTGTGCTTTATTTTCCTCCTCCTTTAAATATTTGCTGTCTTGGTAGAGAGCATTGAAATTAACTAAGAAGAAGTTAGATGATGGTGAAGATGATGAGTCAGGTGCTATTTTGCTTTCTGTATTTCATTTCTGCTATTTCTTATTACGGTTGATCTAAAGTAAACGCCCTTTCCAGCTGGTAGTGTTGCCGTGCTTTTGGAAACTTCCCTGTTGATTTCTTTACGGGCTGCTGAGAAGACTCATCAGTGGCGTTTCTCAGAAGAAAATTTCTCTCCACCATGCCATACTTCTGGGTCATAATTTTTCCCCTTCTTTCTCTCTTTTTCTGGACTTATATTTGAAAGTACTATTTTCTCAGATATTTTTCAAGTTCTTATAAGCCACCTCACCTAATGGAGAATGGAACGAAGGCAGGCAAAACCCATAGAGCTGATTTGACCTCAGCCAAGTTCCTGACCTCCTTCAGCCTTGGCCAGGTCAGCTATAAAACTGAGCAAAAGCAGGGCAGGTTTACAAACCAGATGCTTCATCAGAGTATGTCATCCTGAGTAAATACTTCTGCCTCTGCCCCTGCCTATTCCCCCCCCCCCCCCCCCCCCAAAAAAGGAGTTAATTAAGTATTATGTTAAAATCTGGTATAACAAGTGCAGTTTGGAATGATTGCTCCCATGACACAAAAACATTTGTCGTAGTTTTTACTGTCCTACTTTTGCCTAACCAGAATTAAAATTCACTTGATTTCCTTTCACAGTTATCTGAAATGCTTGGGGAAAGGTTCTAAGGCAATATATTTGTATGGAAATAAAAGCAAAATTTCCTACATAGATGGAAATAGGCATTTAATATTTGCAAACAGTTTCAACTACTTTAAATTGAGCAAAATTGTTTCCAATTATATTATTGGGGAAAATAAAAAAATCACAAAATCAAGCTTGAAGGAGGGAAAGTTGCATATGGGAACCACTTACTCTGGCTCTGGGAATCTCTGCAAAATTGCAAGAAAGAGTTGTCTTCATATGGCGATAAATAAACTTAAAAAAAATGGTCAGATTGGTCAAGACCACTGTTACGGTGTTCAGTGTTCGTAATTCAGTCAATCCTGTTTAACCCTGAATGAACTCGTACATATGTTAGCTCTCTAACAGCATGTGTTAGGTCTTAGATGGTGAGGGTTCAGAGAAGGGTAAAAGAAATGCTGTAGTGCCTTGAGAGTACAAACCACACAGAGAGAGTAAAAGCAGTTGATTTGTTTAGTCTAAACTGAACAAACACAAATCAGTGATTCAGGGGAGTCTGCCTATGTGCTTCGAAATACAGGCTGGGGAAAAATTGTTCTTAATAGACGCGGATGATACAATTAGGAAGAAAATATGGGTTAGAATCGAACGGATGCATTTAGCCTGGATCTCAGGGCAAGCCTAATAGGAGGGTCAGGCAGGCAGTGGGATGTTTACTTAAGGGAAGTGGTTAAACCGTAAATTCAAGATTTGCTGAAGGCAAAGCTAGGTTAGGTTTACATGGGAAGATCAGCATCGCTCAGCTACAGCACTGAAGCAGATGATTGGACTTGATCAGAAATGCTCATGTTTGGTGTCACCATGGGTCACACTGAAACCGGAGAGCTGACCCAATTTATGTGTTGCTCAAAAATAAATGCATATATTTGTAATAGCTTATTTGCTTGAATTTCTCTCCCTCTGGAGATGCTGTGGTGTGTTGGACTTCAGCAGTAGAAGAGGCTCGCCTGAGGTGAGCTTTCCTTCCCCTTGCCCTGCAGCTACAAGTCGAGGAGAGCGAGGGGCCACTTTGCACCTTTTATACCGTTCGATACAAGAAGTTTTCCAGTTCTTCCTATTTCCTGCTGCCACAGTCCTCTTATCTTTTAAATTTGGTAGATATTTTCAGGGAAAAATATCTCAGTGTCTAAAAAAGCAATGAGAAACATTAGCGAGGGGCCTAGTAAGAATGGCAAATACCATCTGCTTTGCAGGGTAAATGCACTTAGAGCTCTGTAAATGTGTTTTTCAGCTCCACATTGTGCAGCGAAGTAGCAGTTAGCTGAGCGAAGGATCCTTGGTCTTTATTGTTCATAGGTGCCAGGATCTCCCCAGAGAAAATAAAACAATGGCTTGCTGTATAAAGTGGCATCAGGAAATATTTTATTTTGATTTATAAGCAGAATAAATCTTTAACGAAAGTAGCTTAGAAGATACGTGTCTGTGACTGCTGAATGACTCTGTGTAGTCTCGCTGAGAGGTGGCGTTGGTCAGAAACGTTTCTGCAATGCTGTTTAATTTGGTGGAAAATGCTAGCAGGTCATACCTGAGGTGATATCCAAGCCACCTCTCAGGTTTGGTTTTATTGGAGTTTGCGGTTAGCCACAGGTACTGTTTTCTTGAAGAACTTGCTACTTGTGGTTAGTCCATCGTTTATGGAGTCCATCTCAAGGTCTGGAGAAGCCAGTAATCTTCCAAACCCATGTGGCTGTGGGGCAGTCTCCTCACCTGGACTGAAACCAGTCTTTCAAAGAGAAAAATCCTGCATTTCTGCCACTTTCCTGTGCAGCCAAGACAGTGTCTCTGCACTGCTGACAGTAGCATGAGATAGTTGGTGCTGTTGGCAGGAGGAAGCAGGGAGGACTCAGGAGGCCCAGAAGGACAGCGATAACAACATTCAGAGCTTTTTTTTTTCCCTTTTTCACGTTCTTTTTCCTCACATTTATAGCAGGAGGATGGCCCATATGGCACTTTTTGATTCTGTCTTTCTAAAAGATCCAAGCACTTTGAAAACTGTAATTAGAGGAGCATGTTTTATGCAGTCGTGTTTGTGGTGCTGACTGGCTGGTTGCAGCATGAGAAACAACAAAGAAGTGCCCTCATTTCAGTCACTGTTCGTTTTGCAAGAAAACAATTGTTTTTTGGAAGGTCACAGCGAGGAAAAAAGTAGGAACTTGGAAGTATATTTCCATCCGCTTTATTCACATATGTACATTATATTTCAAGTGCCAAGAGAAGTCTTAATTAAGTGCAATGTGTCCCTTTGCAGTCCAGCAAGATAACCAAGGGGGTTTGAAGGTGTCCAGGAGAGATTTAGTCTCCCTGCCTTGGGCTCCTGACATTTACCTACTCAAGCGTTGACTTGAGTCCATAAACTTCCCTTCCAGTTGGTGAAGTGAGTGGGTGACTACGAAGGTCTCCAGAGAATTAGGCAGAGAGGATTTCTCTTGGGAGGTTTCTTCTTGTGCCTGCAGTGTCCCATTGACATCTGCAGCATAGATGAAGGAGTCTGGGTTGTTCGTGCGGAAGCACAAGTTCAGCACGTAAGTTACGTAGATAGGACCCCACATCTGCTTCATGTATTGCCATGCTTGTTTGGTTAAAATAATTATAACCTTTTATGAGTTTTTAAATGAAGAACAGTACTGCAAGAAGGGAGTGTGTGCTTTTGGTGATAACATTTTGAAGTTGTTATCTGAATACCCTATATGAGAGGGAATTTGCAGAAGCAGAAGCGATTTTCTGTGTTTTGAGGTTTTTTTCCCTGTAAAGACAGACGTGCAAAATTTGGAGCATTATACATAAATTAGAATTTCAGAAAGTGTGAATTTCCAAAAGGTCCTCTGCAGTACTTGTTTAAACTGAAAGTCTGAAGATTCTTCTCCCTGAGAGTATGAAACTGCTGTATGTATTGGAAATAATAATAATAGTCTGTGATTGTGCGTACTGTACTTTTCAGAAGGAGAACAAAGTTTCTTAACTGGGCTGAATGAGGCAGTGGGAGGAAATGAACTAGAGACTGAAATCCAGGGCCTCACGTGCAGGAGGTGTAAGTCCATTTGATCCCCTTGTCTTTGGCAATTCGCCTGCAAAACCAAAAAGGACTTTCTCCGTAGAGAAGTGAAGGATGGCCTCATGTGAGAACTTTGTGTCAAAAGAAGGTTCTGGAACAGGTTGTGTCCCAGAAGGTGGGCACCTGTGAGCACCTCCTGGGACAGAGACCTGCTGCTGGGAAATCAGTCAAACCCAGGATGCTGAATTTTGCACCCAGTTTAGCTTTGATGCTGAATCCATGGCAGGGTTGCTGTGGGACTGAGAAGGGTAACGAGCAGGGAATAGTTTCCAACGTTGAACCTGGGTTTTTTGATAACGCTGGTATCCTGTAGTCTCCTCATAGTAACTTTTTGGTGGTTTCTAAGCAATTTTCCCTTGCTCTCATTTTTTAAAATAAACTCTGTTTGAAATGAACTTTATGGGGTAGCTGTTACAGATTTTCTTTTAATTGAATGTGGAAGAGTGGGGGGATTGTGTGACAGAAGACACTTTCGAACAAGAAGAAATATTTGTTAAATCCTGCATCACATTTTGCTGAAATCCCTTGATTTTATTCTTAAAGCTGCAATAAAAGCATGAACAAAAGGCATCTAAACACACTTTTCTCAATAAATAGAGAAACTCCAGCATGTGAGGACCGATAGCGCTGTGCTAGATGCAGGTGTACTTTCCACCTTGAGCTTAATCCATATAACCACAAAACATTTCCTGAGCGAAGGAGCGTGATGCACGGTACATGAGTGCGGTGCACCACCCAGGGACACGTGCCACGGGAGTGATTAATGCCAGCAGGGACAAAGGGGAGGACTGCAGGTACGGAAAAGAAGGTCTTTGTCACAATTATAGTGTGTTTGATTATTTAGTGGGTTGTAATTTTTTTTTTTCTTTTTCCACCATTTCCTTCTACCACCATTAATTTCTCTTTAGCTCTTTATGAATTTCAAGAACACAAATAATCTGTTTAAAAAAGCTTACAACCGTGAAAATGAAGAAAAAAATCCTTCCTCACAGGGGAAGGGAAACAAGTCAGTGGCAAAGTTTAGCTAAAAGCATAAACTCCTTACACATGTGCTAAGTGGATCTAAATCCCAACTTATCTTGCAGCTGCGCCAGTGTAAATAGTTGTAGGAGTCTCATGAAGTCTAAGTCCCAAGAAGGCTCTGGCCCTAAAGGCCATTTCATCGCGAACAGTCGGATGAGGGGAGTCACAAGGGAAAAGGCTGTTGTGTATCGCATTACTCAGGGACAAGATAACCAATATCCCAAAAAGACATAAATACTATGGATGGGAAAATCTTTACCCCTCTCTCCCTGAGTTGTCGTACTTTTAGGGAGAAGTGGAGCTGGTTGCCTCCTGAAAGATCTTCTGCTGATGAAATGGTGTTTATCCCTTCATTTTAGGGGTTTTTTCCTCCCTAAATGTTTAAGATATTTTGAAACATTTGCCTCTGTTTGTTTAAAGCTAGGACTTGAGATATAGGAACAAAGAAAAGCTGCAAAGAAAAGTGCAAAAAATCTCATTGCATATGAAAACAGCTCTGCTAATAGAGCCATAAATCTAATAAATGAATGTATGTACTACATAGATTTCATCAATAAAACTCAGAAAAAATATTCATGAACAGGTTACCCTTTGATTCTTCTATTTTTATTTGTTTCATGTTCAGTTGCCTCCCTTTTTCTATATTAATCTTGTTGAATGAGCCTTAGGAAATAACAACAATTACAGAGTCGGTATTAAATCAAGAAAAACATTCCTCTTGAACATAGTATGAAATTAATTTCAAAATCTTTTTTTTTTTTCCTAAATTATTCCCTGTCAGTTGTTTTCCCCAAATGTATTCATGATTAGAAATAACTTCCCAAATTTCTGTGACTACATCTTGGTCTGTCGTTTCACTGTGAGGTGTTTATTCGAGCTTTGTCTAAGCTGCTTTGGTTGAACACTTTTAACCACCTTGTATCATTCCCTAAGGCTTTTAGTAGAAAGATGAAGAAAACATTTCTATTAATATTCTAGAGTACTAATTTTAAAAGCATTACATTGGGAGAAGTATATGACACAAAACTAGCTTATGCAACTATGTGCACAAAGTAAAAAGAAAGGATCATTGCTGTGGCTGAAACAGAACTTAGTGGTTATCTGAACTTTCTTCTGTTTCTCCCAGCTTTTTTCCATTTCTAGAGAACATCCAGGTAACATCAAGGCAAGCAAATAGCAAGAGATGCTAGGAGGTCATTTAATGAAAAAGGTCTGGGTTTTGATACTTCAGATTAAAGCCAAGGGATGTTACTGGGTCCTCAGCTGCTTCCGAGAGGCTCATTAGTGGCAGAAACCAGAGATGAACGCTTGTCCAGGAGGCTACTGGTCTTGTCTTGTGGCTCCAAATGCATCCTCGGTAATGAAGTGCTCTTTGCTGTATTCGTCCTATTGTCCATGCTCACATCATGCATGAAGTCGTTAATAACTCATTGTAGCAAATGTAGCAGTTAATCATATTTTGGATTGTAACAGGTGGAAATGCCTGTTTACAAGGAGAAGGATACTAGAAAGAGGGTGGTTCAGGAAGACTTCTCAGGCAGGAGGCCCAAGATGATAATACATGTTGTACAGTATTTCTGAGCTGGTGGCAGAGTTCAGGCGTGAGAAGGAAGTGAGTTTTGACTCACCTCCTTGATAAAGAAATGGCTCATGCAGGTTGCCAGACATGGTGCACCACTAAGATCAAATGACATGTGGTAAATGGGACTACAGCTTCAGAGCCCCTGAAAACATCTAACAGTTCAGGATGAAACTGGGACTTGCTTCATGGTACTGACAAAGAGCGGACATGGCACTGGCACTGTGTTTTTGCACTGTTAGACCAGTTGAGGTTTAAGATACCCAGGAGAACTCCAGTGGTATTTCGGAGAGCTCTTCACGTGGGCTACACCAGCAGAAGTTCTTGGAAGTGCTCTGGCTAAGATGCTACTGGCAATGAAGGCAGCTTGATCCCTCCATTGATTCAACAAAGGCGGTTTATTGTCATCTTCAGGGCAAGATAAAAAAAAAATTATACTTTTCTTTCTGCAATTCTTTCTGGGATGAGGCCTTAACTTGGCAATGTTTTGTGAGTAAGGTATCAGAATTTGGGTGGTATTTGGAAAATTTAATGTGTAGGACACAGACAGAATGCTCCTGTGATGATCAAATTTTGCATATGCACCCACAACGCAGCTGTGGAAACATTTTTAAATAAGGAGATAAGCATTAAAATAATCTGTGAAGTTCGCCTGTGGGTGACATAGTATTTGCTGTTCCATAAAAGAGGACTATGTTACTTTTTGGTCAAAACCAGATAATGTGAAAGTCTACTACCCTCAAATATTCCACACTTCCCCCCGCCAGCATGCCTTTATAAAATATGAGAGAATTTCTCTCTTTTGTATGACTCTTCTTTTGTTTCAGACTAGAGTAATATCTTTTCATTTTTTCTAGTTGGTAGCTCTCCCTCGATGCTGTCGTGTGTCCCTCATCCTCTTGTCCTAAACTTCTGTGCTAATGCTGCTTTAGGTTGCCCAGCTGGGCAAGAAAACCATATTCATAGCTGGGGAAAATTACAGGTTGCCTCTTGTTTCTGGCTGCTTGCTGTGCCGTTGCGTTGAACAAAGAATAGAAGGGAGGGGTGACGAGCTCTTCACAAGCATCACCTCCTTCAAGTGTGACCTGTTCCTGCTCTGGGAATTATTCTCTGCCCTTTTCTTTTTGGAATGACTATGAGGACTGGAGTCCAGGTCCTAAAATGTTTCTGTCCTTGGTCTGGTTATAGTAAATCCATCAATGCCTGTTGAAGACGGCTGGTTTCTGGATTTGACGTGTCTTCAAAAAATATTTCTCTGACTATGTATCACAACTGCATTATTTTTAAGATGACTTACGTGAAGGTTTGTCTCCTTCTGACCGGGCTGTTTGTACTATCTAAAATATTCCCGTGAACATCCGATAACCCTGCTGCTCATAGCAACTGAGCTCCAGTAGCTGCCAGAGGGGGGTGAATTGAAGCACATTTCTGTACTTCTTTTATTAAATATGTGCGCATGCAACACATTTCTTTAAAGAAAATAAACAAAAAATGACAATGCCTCCTTGTTGGATACATTATATTTATACTCTGAGCGTTGAAGAGTCTGGCAATTATAAAGTTGTTTAAGCATTTTTGTGTTAAAATTAAAAAGGTACTGAAATCAAGAAAACAAATACAGACCGTTATTTAGTACTGACTAGTTCTTACATTCTTTTCATATTTAAGTGGACTTTAGCTGGTTGCAAATAAAAATACTAAAGGACTAGCAATGCGCACCATGATTTGTGTTCTTGCTGTCATCCAAATTCACAGAAAGAAGGAAACATATTAAAGAAATTTGATAAGACCAGGTGGTCTGAGTGAATAATTTCACTTTCATTAACATATTCCCCTTATTAACTCTGTAATTAATTGTACATAGCTAAGGAAAGCTATGGAAATTGCATTTTGAGATGTATCAAAGCTGACTTTATGCTTCAGACTTCCATGCAATTTACTATTAATGAAGCAAGAGATGGAGGCCCCAAATCTATAATTATTACTTACTATTTGAATGACAAGCAAAGAATTTTATCAGCACAGTTTCAAATGAAAGGGGATTAGCAGCTAATGTTGAAATTGTTAATCTTTCTTATTAAAATAATTTTGACGAGAGTGTTTAGCCTGAAAGAGGTTTCTGGAACATCATTTACCATTAAAACAGCTATTTTCTGAAGCTCAGTATGAATTTGTCTAAGTTTGACAGCAGGGTGCAAATATTTTTTAAATGAATGAATATTTTATGGGAGCTAAGGCTGTTCATGTGTGAGCTGATGCCGAGCTGCTTGCTGTGTGCATATTCCTGGAATGTGTAGCAGGATGGTAGTTCAATATCCATCTCACCAAAGTGAAGATGTCTACTGAGATAACAACGGAAAAAAGCTACAGCAGAAAGATCTGAGATTTGAAATTGCACCAAGGCTGTATATGCACACAAGTGATGGCAGGTGGGGGAGCCCGGTCAGAATCAGGCCCTAGATCTTGTCGATATTTTTATGACACAGAAAATGCCTATAATTATGTTTGGTAACAGTGTTACTTTGTGTTTAGACAGGCCTTCTTACCCCTTTAAATGGTATAATATTTTCATTTTTCATCTATTTTTGTTAGAGTCATGTACCTCGATATGAGTATTCAGTGGTGGATGCTTTATACCCCCATGTATGCTTGTGTACAAATGCCATGTACAGCAACGGTATCCTCGTATAAGTATAGATAAATATTTGTGAGCAGAGGTATAATATACACATATTTTAAGTGTTAATGAAAAACTACTTGGCATTTTAAATTTTGAAACTTTTCCTTACAATATTTGCAGTTCTCATCTCTTACCGGAGTGTACAAATGAAGCTGACAAGGCTGTTTTCGCTCCTCAGGATGAGGAAATTGCAAATATATAGTGACATAAGTGGTGAAAAGCAAAGCAGTGATAATTTACAAAATTTAATTTGCAGTGGTCTCAGTCACATAAGTACTGGAGGAGATGTATGTTAAAGAACACTATTAATTTGCCTGTGTCCCATTATAGAAAAAAGCTAATGTAAGAGATGTCACGTCTTTGCCAGTGACAAATCTTACCAGCAGAATAGATAGAGATCATTGAAATGCTTTGAATAAGACATTATTTGCGTGAGTAAATGGACTTTGTATAAATATACCATCAACACAACAGCCCCCCGTGTACCTGCTCCGACATGAGGTAGGGACGTTGGGAGTGATGGCCTTTGTCTTCCCAAGTCACCATTACGTGTGATGGAGCCCGGCTGTCCTGGGGATGGCTGAACACCTGCCTGCCATGGGAAGTGGGGAATGAGTTCCTGGGTTTGCTTTGCTTGTGTGTGTGGCTTTTGCTTTACCTATTAAACTGTCTTTATCTCAACCCATGAGTTTTCTCACTTTTACTCTTCTGATTCTCTCCCCCATCCCACACGGGAGGGGAATGAGCGAGCGGCTGCATGGGGCTGAGCTGCTGGCTGGGGTAAAACCACGACAATATCGTTATCTTGGCTTTTTAGTCCAGGAAGCTCAGGCACAGGCAAGGAACTGTCTTGACCAAGACTAACCTTAAGATCAGATGCAGAGCCAGGAGTGGACCCCCATTCTCTGGCGTACCAGTGCTCCGCTCTCACAGCTAATCATATGGGCTTTAACAGCAAAAGGATGGTATTGAAGGATAATATTTTTGCCCTTTTTTGTCCCTCATTAGTCTTTTTTAAGACATGAAAGTATGACATGAAAGTATAAAGGAGTTCTGCACCTGGGTTTGTCAGATCTGACTCTGCGAGTTTAGTTTTGGCCTCGTTATCTAAGAGCAAACTGTTCCATACTGGGGGAGCTGGCTGAAACACATTAACTACACGTTGGAAGAGCTGGTGAAAACCAAACTGAGGGTGCGCAGTCTATAGTTAGCTACCTCTACGATGGAAAAGGATGCCATCTACTCATTTTTTGAGACTCTTCTGAATTGGTAACAGTTTTCTTCAAGAATGTATTCCCAATCTGCCAGATCCTTAGCCATCGCACACATGCACACATGCACTGAATTTTAGGTCCTTTATTTTGCTTTCTCCTTCTGTTTAGCAGTCAGCAGTACTTGTACTGTCTACTCAAAACTACTACTGTCACTCTCTCGATGTTTTCTCCTTGGTTCAGCATGTGAAGGGAAATGTTCCAAGGAAAAGAAACAGCACACGAGGAAATATTGACAGCTACCAGTTAGGACCAAAATTTGCCTCTTTCCATAGCATTTTCTTCTTTTGCTATATTCTGGTTTTTGGTTTTCTGATTTTCTTTCTTTGCAGTACAATGTCTTTTTCATCATTTCACTTCTTTGTTGGCCTCCACACTCTGTTCTTGGCTTCTTTTTCTGTCTTCTTTCACATTGTCTTTCCCTTGTTCTTATTTTGCTCTCTGTCACTTCAAATACTCTCGTCTGTGGATTACGCCAGTGTTCCTCAAACTTCTTTAAAGTGTTATCCCTTACTGGCTTCCATGGAAACCCAAGAGTCCCAGGAGTAGGTAGGATGTCTCCAGCTTACACATTTCTAAACCCTTTCTACCATCACTTCACAATCCCTTTGAACGCTTTCATGAGAAAAATATTTGAGAATCACTGAGCTAGGCCAACCTCAGCTGAAAATCCCACGGAGCATAGATAAAAGGTTACCTAAAAATGGGACACTGCCTCTAGATTTGGGAGCTGGGTGCATCTTTCTCATGGCCGGCATTGCTCAGTCTCCTGCTACATGTTGGCTTGGCTTTGGCTGAGTGTGACATGGAAAGGGTAGGGCAGGAGTCAGGCATGTCTTCTCCCAGTCATCTCCACTAAGTCCTGAAAGTACATCTGTGCAGAAAGAGTTTATTCACTGCTTGCTGTCCTCACTGGCAGTTACTGTAATGGGTGGCTTCTCTGCAGTTTGCAGTGTGCAAACATGGAACTTCCTAGGTCAGGGATGTGGTTCCGAAATGGTCGTGAGTGTGAGGATTTGACCATTGAAGATGTTTGTGGAGTTTGAAGTTTCCTGTCTCTGGCCGTTACGGGACTTTTCTAAGGAAAAGGCTGATTATCCAGTCTGTTCTTTCCCTGCTTTTTCTCACAGGTGACTGTGTGTTCACTTGTGCTTCTGCATATTCTGTCTCTGGGCTGTGGATATAGCATGGCTCGCAAGACCTCTTGGATTTCGTATTGCATATTCTCAACTTTCACACAAACCTCTCTGTGTGTTTGTGTACAAACTCTCACTATTAATTTTAATACTCTATTTTTTTGTGTGGGTTTGGTTTGGGTTTTTTTTCCAAAACCACTGAAAAGCAGAGGGGTTTTCCTTTATAAGTCATGATTTGCTCCTGAAGAAGCACCTTTTCACTTTTATTCACATCTTTAAGAAGAGTAGTAACAGTATTACTGCTTATCCCTTTGCTCTAGTAGGGATGTTATGTCTGTAGAAATAATATTTTCCTTTCTGTCCTCAAGATGGTCACTGTCTAGCAGAGGCATAATTCGCCAGACTACCTATAAATCACATCATGTGCTCTATCACTTTGATGTACTTGGTCATGGTTGCCTGGGTTTTCCTAGTCTCATTATCTCTGAAGAACTTGACCACGCTTGAAGAGAAGATTATTTTTAAACATGATGTTTTCAGAATTCTATATTTATCTCTTGGTAATTTTTATATATAGTAAATGAAGATGACTGTACAAGTACTCCAAAAAGAAACACAGACTTTAATTCATTAAAATCTAAATTTGCAAATACAGTACCCAACTGGGAACCCAAATTTAGATACTTAATTGAGTTAGCGGGGCTTGGAGAGGAAGAAGGCAGGGAGTTTGGTTTTGTGTTTTCAGCTAGGTAATTAGTGTGCAGTAATATATTTTTAAAGTTTTCATTTCAGACATAAAACATCATTGGCAGGCATATAAATGAATCACAAATATGTCTTGGATTGTGGTATGATGTTCAAACCATTAGTGAGAAGATAAAGTGAGATGAAGGGGTCATCTGAAACATTCGTTTTATGTTTAAGAAGAAAATATCAGTTTCCTGTGAGAATGGAATTGGGTGTCAGTATTTGTCACAAAGAGTCAAAGGACTTGATTTGTATATTTTTTTTGCAGTTTCTCTGCTACTTTTTATTCAGCCGTGTAACTTGTGCTTTTGCTTTTTAACAAAGCTACCAGAAGCACTTCCCAAAATGTCTCAGCTGACGAATTCAGCTGACACTGTCCTTGGCGTCAGTTCCTGTACTGCAGAGTTGTCTTTAATGGAGAGGTTTGGGGGTTTTTTTTGTTTTGGATTTATTTTTGGTTTTAAGAAATGTCACAACATATCCCATGCTGCGAAACAGCAGTATTTGGCTAAGAGGTCTAGTTCCCCATCTTTTGAAATAACATACTTCCTTTATTTAAAGGCTATTTATTATTAAAGATTGTTATTGTGAAAGCTACCATAAGAAGTACAGGAAGACTGGAAAGATTTTGGCTAATTCATCTTTTAAATCTTTATTATTTAGTTTGGTATGTCTTATATAAACAGAATCTAACATGAATAAATTAAATTCCTCTACTCATCAAGCAATTAAACCCTATACTTCTAAACAAAACCCCCAAACCTAAACCTGTTCCACTTCCATTAGAGTCAGAACGACTGGAATGCTCTAATGACAAAATGTTATCGGGTACGGATTCATGAACGTTGCACGACCTTTAGCCCTGTCTATAAACCCGATCATGGGAAAAGGTAAAAACAACGGTCAAGAAGACTGAGTACTGAATTTCCCTGCAAAATAAGTGGTTTAGGAGTGTATTCTGTGACCCCGGGAAATTCACTTCAAAGTTTCTGCCCTTTCGTTTCCCATCTGTGAAACAGCAACGATACTCGCCTCCCCTGCAGAAGTAACGCGTGTACTTTCAGACGGTTGGACAGAAGGAGCTATAGAAATACGGAGATTGTAAGGGAGCAAATTATATTCCTTTTATGGTAATCATCTTCTCCTTTTTGTTGAGGTTTATTTAAAGCAAAGTAATTGCAGGGGTGAAACTTCATAGGCGTAATTTAGATTTCAAGAAGGGGGGTAAGGAGGAGGAGGTGGTTGTATTTTAAGACCTAGAAGACACCTTTAAGTGGCTGATAATCCTTGAGAAGGGATTCTTTGTAGAGTGAATTTCTTTATCTTCTGCTATATTTAGAGAGCCAGGTAGCGTAAATATTCCATAATTAAGCATTCTAATATTTTTTTTAATGTTTAATTTCTTAGCTACGTTTCCTTTCAAAAGCATACCCACCTCCACCGCTCCCGATTCGAGCAATATTTAGCATCACATGTATTTTCCAAGACTTCCTCCAGAGCTGAAAACCTGCGTCAGTCCACACCAGGTTGTATCCAGCCATTTCACTGGGATTTCACTGAGCACCTTTGGCAGCTGGGAGCTGTAAGAAAAGGGATTAGCGAGTGTTTGTCTGACACATACTGATCCCAGCACCTGCTGATTGGATTGAAGTAATCCTTTTACAAGTTACAAAACTCTATTATCAGAGCATTAAGAGAGGGGGGGAGGCAGTGATGTACACTACATCAAGGGTATATTAATTTGGGTAAACAGAACATCGATTGCCATGTAATGTACTTGTGAATTGCAGTCGTTCTTGCAAAAGTCGCACGATAGTCCAGTTTGAATAGATAATGTACACTGCTCATGCAAAGATGATGCGTCTCTAGAAACCCAAGAACAATCATTTAAAATTATTTCAGATGCATGCTTAAAGCACGACTGTGCTCTCTGTGTACATGCTTAGTTGTTTACAATAATCTTTACATCTAAAAATATAAAATTGAAACTATGGGATGTCATTTTTAATTGTTGGCTGACAGCACCATGGAAGTTAATTTATTTCCTAATAATACAACCTATTTGAAACAATCTAGGGATATTATTCTCAACCAGGCTGAATAGTTGCTTTGCCACAGAATTGCCTCCCTCTGTTGTTGTTTTTTTTTCCTTTTGTTTTAGTTTTCCTTCATCGCCTACCATATTATGTATGATAGTGTTTTATGCCAAATCACTAGTAAAGCTTCATAGTAATTTTCAATACTTAATTGAAAAGGCTTCAAAACTGTGCTTTTCACTGGTGTAATCAGGTACTAATAAATAGGAGAAAAATTAGATCAAAACACATTATGGTAGTAATATGGCTCCAAACACTGAGGAGGAAAAATATTTTCTCACTGTATTTTATAAAGACAAAATACAAATTCCCAGGTTTTTATTTCCTAGATTTTTTCATTTGTGGTTACCTTAGACAGTTCTTGCTGATATGATGAGGACAAGTTAGAAAAGAGAAAGGAGCCTCCAGCCCGAAACAACTGACTAATCAGATGATGAAATCCTGGCTCCGGTAAAGTCAGGAGTGTTGCCACTGACAGTGGTGGATGCAGAACGCTCCCCAGGAGTCAAAGTATGTGAGATTTTATAGCCAGATGTAAATTTACTGAGATTTCTTACACATATGAGTTCTGTGAGATACTGTCATGTAGTTACCACAACAGAATTTTTATTTTATATATAAATATATATAAACTTTATATATATATATATGTAAAAACTCAATGTAACTAGCCCAATAAAGCCACACTTCTCTACAGTTAATGTTGAAAAGTTGATTTGCCATGTTAGGACTAAAGCTAGTGTTTTTAACAACCGTAATGGAGTGACATTTCAGAGATGGAGCTGGTCTTGGTAACAGCTATGGGCGCTGCATTATTGGGGGTTGGTTGGATCACAGCATCAGAAACATCTACAGTGCTTCAACCAAACTATAACTATTGGAGAAAACTGATTTTCTTAATACGTTAGTCGATTGAAAGACTTAAATTGGTTGAGATATAGTGCATTTTTAAGGTCTGCTTTGTTTAGGAAGAAAGGTAGGAAAGGAATGGGCATAGTTTGGCTCTGCTCCTGTGTTTTCTTCTACATGGGGCACCACTGAGAGCATTCCTCATGGAAATGTGTGGTGAGCTTCCAGCCCTCAGTCTCTGCAAGAACACCATGGCAGCTCAGAGGGAAAGACCGACCTTCTGTCAACAAGGAAGAGCCCAAAGTAACTTCAGTATTACTGTGAAACTGTGTAAGGAGATGTCAGAAATGCTTAGAAAATGTGAAGAAATATTGTGGTGCTCTTCTAATTGTGACACATCTCAAGGAGCTTTATTTGAGCAGAGCTGGACAAGTATGGGTGCACCAAAATAGAAGAATAAAGTAATCATCATTTTATGAAAGAGGAGTGGGAGGAAGGAAAGAGGAGAAGAGAAATTAACCTTTCTATTACTATTCCCTGAGTCCAGACTCCAGCCCTAGAAAATAATGGAACACATATTAAAAAAGAAATTGCTGATTATCTAGCGAGAGATTTTCCAAGGGCATAAAAGGGAGATAAGTGTGAGGGTCTCATTGAAGAGGATGGGGAAGGCTGGAGCCTTTCTTTTGTGCATTTGCTAATCTCCTCCATCCTTACCATTGGGTAGCTGCACAATGAGTAAGAATGTGCATAATTTTATAAAGAATAAATCTTGCCTGGACAAACTTGATTGCTTTTTATTTAACTAAAATTACAAAACCGATAGATGAAGTGAAAACAACAGATGTAATATATCCAAATTTTAATGAAGCCTTGAAACTTTCTCATGAATAGTTAATTGAAAAATTAATGTCAATTTTTTAGAAGACCATTATGTGGATTGAAATGTGGCTACAGGATGATATACAAAGAGTAGTGATCAAAAGCTATGTATGGGAGTGTCTGGCAGAGTACGGGAATTACAGGTAGATCCAATTATATTTAACTTTTCAAATAATGATCTGGAAGTGGATGGAAGTGACTTAATGACTTTTACAAGTGGTATCACACTATAAATTTCTGCACAGAAGTGATGATGGGGGACTAATTCAAAAGTTGGAAAACCTTAGACCTGAAAATACAGACAACAACTAAAGTTAAATTACCTTTGAAGAAAAGAGTCACAAGAAGAGATGTCTATAGTTTGCACAGATCCATTAATTCATGATCTGTGAAGCCACTGAAATACGTACAAGCGGAAATTATACAGAACAGCAATATTCTGTGTAAGCAGACTAGGTTTGAAATAATGGATTGGTGACAATGGGTAGCAAATTAAGCTTGCAATAGAAAAGCAGTACTATTGACATTGGAGTATTTCCAGGAATACAACGTATAGAGCGGTTTGTGTCCTGAGGAATAGTCATGAACTGTGTTTTAAGCTGCTTCTTTAGATACAGGGCACCTAAATGTTAGCAAAGTTTCTTAGTGATGTACAAGAAACAAGACATTATTTGAAGGCCTGGAAATGGGTAATCAGATAGGTGTCTCCTGTCTCTAGCTTCTGTAGCACTGCCGGTAACATGAGTGGGAACAGAAAAATTTACTGTGAAGCTGCTAATGACAAGGTATTAAGCCAGAAAAAAGGAAGGAGAAAATCATGTGCTGTATTGAAAGTAAATTGGATTTGCATAGAAAAGTTTTCCTCTTACATACAGTCCATGCAATATGTACTGAAGAAGATGAAGTTTAAACAGAATAGCAAAAATGCTGGGGTGTCCTGTGCCACAACAATGTAACCTACAAGTTAGCAAGGATCAAAGGCAAAAAAGCCTTTACTTAAGTCAATTAGAGAGAATAACAAACCAAATTGTTTCAAGTATGGTCGTTTAGCATGCAATTTGCTAATAATAGTGCATAATCTGCTAATAATAGCTGAGGCCAATTCTCTCCTCTCCAGATTCCATCAGAGGAGGCCAGAGAGGCACCGTGGCACTGCCTGGTCCTCTGCACCTCTGGAACGAGCAGCAGTGGTTTGGAAGCAGCGGCTCTCACGCTGTTAGGTGAAAGGTGTGGATTCGAGTGCTCACCGTTCACGAGGATTAAGATAATGTCCCATCCACTTCTTCAGCTGACATTTGAGATTCGATTAGAGCTGTCGAGGTCTGTCAATTTAACAATTGCCCATCTTTTCATTAAAAGAGACATCCTCAGCCATGGAAAGAGTGTCTAATCAAGTACAGTACTAGAAGTATGTTGTCAAAAATAATTCCTTTTTGTGATAGCTGAACATCAGCTAATAAAATAGGTGTTTTTAAAACAACTGTCTTGACGGATGCAAACCGTACTATCTCTGAAGAAAGTATTTGCAGATTGATCAGACAATTAGAATTTAATTGTTATATTTGTTAACCTTAATTTAGTCGCAGAGCACACGCTGGATGCCACTCCTTGAGTAAAGAAAAACAAGGTGGTTTGACATCGAATTACACCATCAAGCAAGCACTCAGGAAGCTTTACCAAAGCCAAACCAGGCTGCTGTGCTCTGTCTTTTTGTGCTCTGTGTTTGTTTAAACACTGGCATATACTTGAGATTACAGGACTTGTTTTGATGTGGACATATTGGTGAGACCAGACCTCTACCTTTTTCAGCAGGCTTTGAGGAGCATTACCACAACAGTGGTGACAACCTCTGTTTATTCTGCCTGCTGCTCTGGGACAAGGAAAATCATGCGCGTGTTTGACATGTTGGTAATGAATTTATTTTATACCAGGCAAATGCTGCAGAATGTCTCATGAAAACATCCTAATTAAGGAGTGGATTTGAGTAGACATACAATCTCTAAAATATCAGAAGTTCCACTCAATTTAATGTACATCCAGCAGGTCCCAAGGGAGTGTTTCAAAATCACTAAGCTTCTGTTTAGCAAAATGGGGATGAGCATAGGGGCTCTGAAGGACTGTAAATGAAAGATTACTTAACTCCGAGGGAATTGTCTGACTTCTGAATGTTTTAAAGCAAGCTTCTTTCCCGGTAGCTTTTTTAACCGTGTGTAAAGCAGATGTTCATGTTGTGCAGCGCCTGCCGCAGGTTCATTCAAATAGTCAAACACCTTTTCAAGATCTATCAAGAAGTGCCCTGTGAATCTGATCTATGCGATGCAGGTGTCGAGACCACATGAAAAGTGGTTGTCTGGCTAAAGTAAAGATTTCAGTGTGCTTTCATTTGAACATTCATTTCTCTTTACACTCAGGATTCCCTGAAAAAGGAAAGGGTTTAGGTTCCCTTGAAAAAGGGACTGTTTACAAGGGCATGGAGTGACAGGACAAGGCGCAATGGCTTTAAGCTGAAGGAGGTTAGATTTAGATTAGATATTGTGGTGGGTTGACCCTGGCTGGGGCCAGGTGCCCACCAGAGCCGCTCTCTCACTCCCCTCATTCACTAAACAGGGGAGAAAAGGCATAACGAAATGCTTGTAGGTCGAGATAAGGACAGGGAGAGATCACTCACTAGTTATCGTCACGAGCAAAACAGACCGAACTTAGAGAGGGAATTCATCTACATTATTACTAAGCAAAACAGAGTAGAGGAATGAGAAATAAAATCAAATCTTAAAACACCTCCCCCCACCGCTCCCATCTTCCCAGGCTCAACTTCACTCCCAGCTTCAACCTCCATCCCCTCAGCGGCACAGGGGGACGGGGAATGGGGGTTACGGTCAGTTCATCTCACGGTGTTTCTGCCGCTTCTTCATCCTCAGGGGGAGGACTCCTCTCATCGTTCCCCTGCTCCAGCATGGAGTCCCTCTCATGGGAGACAGTCCTTCACGAACTGCTCCAGCATGAGTCTCTCCCCCGGGGTGCAGACCTTCAGGAGCAAACTGCTCCAGCGTGGGTCCCCCATGGGGTCACAAGTCCTGCCAGCAAACCTGCCCTGGCGTGGGCTCCTCTCTCCATGGGTCCACAGGTCCTGCCAGGAGCTTGCTCCAGCGTGGGCTTCCCACGGGCCACAGCCTCCTTCAGGTGCCTCCACCTGCTCCAGCATGGGGTCCTCCACGGGCTGCAGGTGGAATCTCTACACCCCCTCATCCTTCCTCCATGGGCTGCAGGGGGACAGCCTGCTTCACCATGGTCTTCACCACGGGCTGCAGGGGGATCTCTGCTCCGGCGCCTGGAGCACCTCCTCCCCCTCCTTCTGCACTGACCTTGGTGTCTGCAGAGTTTCTTACATCTTCTCACTCCTCTCTCTGGCTGCAAAAGCTCTCCCTAACTGTGTTTTTTTTCTTCTTAAATATGTTATCACAGAGGTGCTGATTGGCTTGGCCTTGGCCAGCGGCGGGTCCATCTTGGAGCCGGCTGGCATTGGCTCTATCAGACACAGGGGAAGCTTCTAGCAGCTTCTCACAGAAGCCACCCCTGTAGCACCCCGCTACCAAAACCTTGCCACGCAAACCCAACACAGATATTAGGAAGAAATTCTTCCCTGTGAGGGTGGTGAGGCACTGGAACAGGTTGCCCAGAGAAGCTGTGGATGCCCCATCCCTGGAAGTGTTCAAGGCCAGGCTGGATGGGGCTTTGGGCAACCTGGCCTAGTGGAGGGTGTCCCTGCCCATGGCAGGGGGGTTGGAACTAGATGATCTTTGAGGTCCTTTCCAACCCAAACCATTCTGTGATTCTATGAAGGTAAAAGTAAAAAGAGTATCCCTTTTTAAAGAAAGATGAGTTATTTAAAAATTCATGTGCACTAAAAGCAATCAAATTACCTTAACTGTGTCACGTTTGATGATTTAAAAAGAGAATAAAATGTCTTTTTAAAATACAATCCTTGAAATCATCAAATAGACAAGTTGGAGCCAACAGAAAGCTCCTTGCTACATACAGCCCTGCCTTAGGAATCAAATGTTTACGGCTCTTTTCCTACAGCTTTGTGGATCTCTCAGTATTTTGGAGATAGTCAGTGTTGGCAGATCTGTGTATCTGCATAAAATGTCCCTGAAGTCTATGGGACATTGGTGATGGGCATGTCAAAATGAATCAGATTATAAAACTGTGGTTTAAAATGGGAAGATGCTACGGGCTGGTCCTTGACTGCCCAGTCTCTGCCTGCCGCATGCTAAACAGCTGCTCTGAAGCCAGGCATCTTGGCTCAGCGTTACTGTAAGATTTTGCTAGTTTTTTTCCCTTTGCCTCATAAAAATTCTAATATACCAACTATTCTCTGCTCAGGAGGGATTATCTTTATTTTTATCATGTTCAGTATACATGTCCAGGCACAGATTTACTAGGAGAAAAGAACGGGATCTTTAGCCTCCCTCCTTTCCCCAGCAGCAATAGCCTTTTGTCAAGGACAAGCAAACTATCAGAGGATGGTTTCCTCTCATTAACTGGCAGGTTAAGGCTGGGAACATGGTGGCTGATGCACTGCCCTAACACATGATGGGGCCACGCGGCTCTCCCAGCTCCCCATCCGTCAGGTCACGGCTCCGTCCACTGCGATGCTTTTTCCTTCATTATAGAAAAGAAACAATCACACAGTAGGTGTTTTGATTGTATCTAGGCCACCACTATTACTTACCTCCTATAGAACCCTTTCTTCTAACCCGATATATTGCTATGTCCTTAAAGGAATGCTTTCTGGAAGCGTCGCTTCTTGAATTGCCTTTCAGTAACAGGTTTGATTTACAAACCTTGTGTAAAGACGCACGCACCCGACAAACCCTGCACAAAACAAAGCTGTGTGTCGGGGCTCTTTTGTAACCGAAAACCCGTTCAAGCTGCAAGAGAGAGCAGTATCCTGCCTCGCTGGTCGGGTGGGAAGCGCGGCGGAGCGACAGCTTTAGCGGAGCTCCCATTTGGCGGAAGACAAGCTGCAAGCTTTTTGCACCTTCTGTTAAACCTGCTGAGAGGGCAGGAGAGCCTTTCTTCTTTTAAAGCGTGTTTGGGAAGAACTATTCAACATAACGGCGATTGCCTTTGGAAAAGGTTTTCTAAGCAATTAAACTGCTTTTTATACTTCTCACTGATTCCTTTCCAGGAGTTTTTTCTAGACAAGTGTTGCTACGGATTGGGTTGTATTGGTGCTCCAGCAGGAACCGTGTTGACTGATGTTTGGGCCAGAGACACCCACAGCTCTGCTCCCTAATCCCTGTCCACACCTTAAGCCTGTCCCCTAACCAGTCTGTCCTTTTTTTAACCTGTTTAAGTACGTTAACTTCAACCTACCTTGTAAAGGTAGTATGGAGTTTAATTTACAAATATGTACTGGGCATAATGTGAGATTATTCTGTAGTTTACTGTAGGAGAAGATGACGGGCTCTGAAAGGTAATTTCACTGTATAAGTAGGCTTACGGTACCAAGTGATCGCTTTCTTAATTTTCCTGTTAAAGGGAAGGGAAAATTTGTTTTTCCCCACCCTTCCTACTTTGTACTCTCTTCCTCTCACCTGCTTGGACGATTTTCAGGTCCGTGGGGTGAAGGAATAGGGTTTTAGTTCACTTCTGGCAACCTTTTGGAACTGAATTCCCGATCCACTGCTGTACTGAATCTCTGGCCGTGGGACATCTGCAAAAACTTAAGACCTGCACCGATATACTCCGATGGGCCGTCATTCCTACCACAGCCGGCTAATTTTTCTTTGGTGATGCTTCTCCTAACACTGTCGACTTTACTAAATGCCAGGTACAATCTTTAGCAATGTATATTAATATTAATTAACAGCACCTTCTCAGTTCAAGGCCCTCTCTGTGCCAGTTCATGTGCAGGATGAGTTCCTAACGACCCGGTACTTGAGCCATGACGCTTCAGCCTGGCAATTTTTAAATTCTCCTCAGCAGCTGTATTGTTGCTGTGACTTGCAAATGTGCTTGAACTTCAGTTTTAAAAGCCTTCAACTTGACGTGAGCTGTTGTTGTAGTAAGTGATTTTTATCAATGTACTTTTGTTTCTTTTTCATTGCCTGATGAAAGAGAGATTTGGGCTTACATTTTCTAGGTACTGAAGAAGAAATAGTTTTCTCCTGCAGCTCAGTAGCTGGGGGGTTCAAGCGTTTCTCCTCTGTTAGCACTGGTATGTGTTAGTGTTCTCATTTTGTATAGCACAAATAAGCTTGAAGTTAGCTGCGAGACTGAATGTGTTTTGTCCCCAAAGCTCAGGATTCCTGTGCTTTCCATCCCGAGATACACCCTTTCAGCTTAGCTTTGAGCCTAGCTAAGTCAATGCTTAAGACACTATTCTTTTCATTCCAGTCCTACATGGAAGATCATCTGAAAAACAAGAATCGTCTGGAGAAAGAGTGGGAAGCTCTGTGTGCTTATCAGGCTGAACCCAATGCCACCACCGTCGCACAGCAGGAGGACAATATCCAGAAGAATCGCTCCCGGGCTGTAGTACCATGTATGTACACTTTAATCTGGATGATTGCATTTTAAGTTCTTGATACTTTTCTCAATATCCTTTACACAGTGGTTTGAAACTACAAATGGCAGGCAAACAGAATACAGAGTAGCTCATAGGTGTACTAGAAAACTGTAGCTACAGCTACGGGCTGGGTGTGTGTTCTGTTGTCATATCAGACAGTTTATCTTCTTATAAGTTGCATATATATTACAAAAATGCACAACTCTGTCACACAGCACTGCTGCTGCAGCTGTGCTGTCTCATGAAATTCAATAGCCAGAGTGTTTTTCAATGCTGGAATATACTTTCTGTGTAAGAGTGGCATCTGTAGCCATTCAACAGAAAGAAGTTTGGCTTGTGTTTAGACAAGTTGGTATCATGTCCATCCAACAGTAATACCAGCAGTCTATAATCAGAGCTAGATGATCTGTTTGTCAGATACTCAGCTGTACTGAATGAGCCCCTTTAGGCTTCAGTGGATAAGCTTGCAAACTGGCTTCTCTCTCTGTGAGGCTTAGGATAAAAAGAGAAAAAGAAAAAAAGAAAAAAAAAATAAAGCAGCCAGTGTTTATATTCCTAGAATCTGCTCTTTTCTGTAAGCAGCCACCTTTCGGAGCTTGAAATAAAAGCAACATATTTTTCCTATGCAAATGTATGTAACTCATAGATTACATTGGTAATCTGTGGCCACACATTTTATTAAGCAACCAATGAAACAAAACTGAAACTGAGAATATATTCATAGTCCACAGCAAAAAAAATGCTCTCAATCAGTGTGCCCACAATCCAGCTGGGTAGCTTGGCAAACACATATAGCTATTTTAATTTTTAAAGTGCCCTGAAAACATTAATTTTCCCTATGAGAGCCTTGAGTAAGTACTATTCCTCCTTTAGAAATGGGGAAGTGACAGGTAACACGTTAAGTAAATGTCAGAGCTAGATTTAGAGTGAAGATTCTTTGGAAGTACAGGATAATTTAACTGAGCCCATCAGTCCTTGCATATGTGCTTCAGCAGGATTTGGCTCTCTTGTTTAGGTAGAGGCTCTTTTTGCAATACTTTGCTGCTTAGGAGAGGAGTACAGTAGTTTGGCTATATTAATTCTCCTGAGTAAATATGGTGCTGGTCGAAAGCCTTTAGGGGCAACAGCTACAGTTTGCTGGCTTCCATGTGTTTTGGGATCAGGTCTGTTGAAAAGTTCTGGAGAAGTCACCATGAAAGTTAAAGGAGTGCAAAACTTCTGTGCTCTTTTCCATCCTGAAAAAATAGCATTTAATCGACGTGATAGGAAGTGAAAATTGCTCCGTGATAATGTGTATTGATCCAGGTTAACCTTCCTGCTTAAAGTGTTCTTTTCAGTGTGGACTTAGAGTCACACCATCTTAAGCTGTTCCAGGTCCCTGCTCATAAATTAAGCCAGATTGTTTCTGGTTGCTGCCTTGGAGACAGCATGGGAGCTACAGGTGTTGCCAGAAGTTGATGCTGGTTATTCAGTCGACGTAGGAAACATGCCTGCGTGATACAGCGAGCAATAGCGTAGGGACCCTCAGACCAGACCATTCTAGCTCTGAATCCAGAAGTAACTGCTGCAGCAGTGCTAAAGAGCAGAGATTCTTAGCTTGGGTGTCACGCCACACTAGAGAGCTGACCTATTTTCGGAGCTCAGATAGTCTGCCTGTTTTCATCATATTGTACCATGTGGATGAATCAGCCCACACCGCTCAGCCTTCAGTTGACAAGTCTCTGCCATTGCTTCTTCCGCGGCATCTTGTTATGCCTGTTCTTCCCATCGCTGAGTCTAGACCGAATCAGTACTATCCAGGAAGGTATTTGGACATGGACAGGGTGGCTCCAATTTATCTGAAGCTTTAATTAGAAGTATTTTAGCACATTTAAAATCCCTTAGTACTTTTAGAAGAGTAAAATGCTATTTTTTTGGCTTTGTTACAATTTGGAAACTTCTGTTATAGCTATTAGTGCACTGGGAACTTTCCTTTTTGACTGAATTGCACAAAATTACCTGCCCTCACTTTCTGAAGTTGCTATGCACTGGTAAACAGCTATCATGTTGTACCCTTAAAACTACTTCGGTGATAGGTGGAAAATGTGACATTGAGTTTAAACAATATTACATTTTGATAAGGTGATGGTTATTGTAGACTCTTAAGATTAGACTGAGATGAGAAAGAGCCCAGTTTGCCCACTTTTTTTTGACTATGCTTGACATTAAACCTATAGCAAAAAGTCACAGATTTGCTTCATAATACATTAAGAAGCAAAGCTGATATGCTTTTGATATGCTACAAAGTTGTTAGGCTACATTCAAAGTATTCTCACAGAGTGAAGCCTTGTTAGCATTTCCTTACCCCTTTCATATTCATAATCACCTTGACAAGGTAGAACAAGATTGCCAATTCATGTAAAAGATTTCATCTTAGGAAAGCTTCAAAGAAGCTTTAATATCATGTTGTATTTACTTTGCATTTTCTGTTCTTAACCAGTCTTAAAATAATATGGTATTTTTTACTGATTACATAACTTATGTAATTTCTAGATTAACATTACCTTTAATCTCACAATTTTGTCATATCTTATACATATCTTCTCTATTTACAAAAAACTTCTAAAATACTTGGTAGCAGAACACCTTGAGCTGCACTTAATTAATTACTAGCTAAAACATTCTAGAATTGAAGTAACTGGGACTTTCTAGATTAACAAAACTGTATCCTTTTATCCAACCAACAAACAGGTTGCTGTAACTTAGGGCAACGGGATACGTTCTTTTCTGTATGAACACATAAGCAGCTCAATTTGTTGGCATTAAAAAAAAAAGCTTTCCAGACTTTATATTCTCTTCTTGCATCTCTGCAAAATAAAACCATCTCAAGAGGGTCAATACTGTATGTTGTTATTTATGTACACCATAGAAACATATAGCTATTTTAAACATTTGGCAAACAACTTTTTGCAGTGAACGTCTGTCACAAGCTGCCTACCGTAGCTGTCCATGGGTCATATTACTTACCTCTGTGCTTTGATTTTCCTCCAAAGGAAAGCAAAGCATTTGGGGGCAGAGTGTGCGCCCAGCTCTGAGGCGTGCGTGCAGTGAGAGCACAGCCAGGGGATGTGCACCGAGGGCAGGAGCACCTCAGTAGAGGTACTTGCTCTGGGTGTGTGCATTATCCATATCAGTAATGCACGTACAAATAGTGCTCTGGAATAAATCAACTTGATTTCAGTTCAGATCTAAGAAGAGTTCCGTTTTGTGCAAATAATCTGTGGGCAAAATAATGATAATCAACAAATTAAGATTCTTCACAGTCTTCAGACTGCTCCACTTTTCCTCCTTAGTAGTTCTGCACTTTCTTACTTCAGTGTAGTTCTGTATAGTGCTTTGTATGGAACAAAAAATCAGTCTAAATCTAGACGGAAGAGAATGATGATCCGGGAAGAATGTGCTAGGTTGATTGTTGTGAGATTCGCTCTGCTCTGTGATGCCCAGATTCAGACAACCCAAAGTCACCCGTACTCCTTGTGTCCAGTCTGTTGGTTCTGTTCCTTCAGAAGTATCTGACTAAAAGGAAACAGAAGATAGGAATTAGGTAAAACGTGAGTCGTCTTTTTCCAAACTTGCAATCCTCATCTGAAAAATGAAAAAGTAATGTATCTTCATTAAGTTGCAGGGCCACTGTGAGATAAAGAGAAGACTACGAGATGGCATACTACTGTACTATTGGTCACCATTTAAAGAATCCAGATAGACAGGACATTTTGCACTCAACTCAGTTGTTTAAACACAGGAATCTAGTGCTGTTTGAGATGCCTGAAGTATTCAAGGTACCCATGCAGAGTTAGTAGGTATAACACAGGCTCTATGGGAGACTGGTGCCCTCCTAGCCTGAGTGTCCTTGGGGCACCTCAGATACCACTAGAAACCTACAGTGAGGCATTGAATCAAATTCTCTGGGCAGGATTCTGTGAAATTGTACATTAAGATGCCTAAATGTAAGTGTTTCCATGTAGCTGCCTCCACGTGAGCCAGGTGTCAAAGCACCCCTTACAGCCCATGAAGAGCTAATCAGTGCAGTGGCATCAAGAGAGCTGTGCAATCACCAAAAGTAGGTTTTTGGTTTACAGTGAAATGAATAGCTGTAGGATGCTCTCGGATATCCCATGTGAGCTTTCAGGTGCTGGGCCAAAAGGATGCAAGTCTTTAGGTCTTGTGTCATATCTGTTGTCTTTGTGCAATGTCTCATCTACAGTTTCTCACATGGTATGACGTGTTCATGTTTAGCCAATTAAATCAAACATCATTAACTGTAACCTAGTCAACATGAAGGTTTCTCAGTCTATAAATTGAGTTCGTATATACTGCAAACTCATGTGTGTTTGCTTTATATTTTATCCTTTATCCTCTAGCTTTTATGCTTTATAATTTATACTTTATATAAAATCCAACATTGTGCTGTATTTCTCCTCAGCTATAGGTTAGTACTAGCTTTCTGGTTTAGGAAGCCTCTCTCTGCCACACATATCCATCTATTCGTTTTGCTTTTCTTTCAGCTGTGGCTTGGCTGGAGCAATAGAAATGCAAAGTAGTTCAGCATTCAGCAGTAGCTATTGTAGATATCTGAAATGATGACGAGTAGCTTGGCCAGATTGCAGCAGCATTTGTCTTTTTTCTCACTTCCTTATTACTGTCCCTCTCCTCTCCTATTTCTTCATTCATCTTTCTTTCCCACTTTTTAGATTGATCTTATATATCTTCCTTTTCTGTCATCCCCTTCCCTCCTTTTATTTCCTGCTTCTCTTGCTTCTCTCTCCTTGCTTCTAACATAATCAATATGCAGTTTACAAAAAAAAGAAAAAACTTGCGCAGTCGGCATTTTCCCCATAGTTCCTTATTTTGGCATAAGAAACTGGTGTCTATGGTATTCTTTTTCTTTTTTTCTTCTTTTTCTGCCTGTTTCTGAAGAGCTATTATGATAGTTCCTAGAAGCTTTGAGGTGATACCAGGCACAGACAAGCACAATCTGTTCATTGTCAATATGAACACTTGATGCTGCCACTGAAGCTCACATGGGTACAAACTCTTGATATATGCAGAAAACATACGTACAACCTTTTTTACACACTTTTTTTTTTTTCTGAGCGCAAATATGAAGTCTCACTGCCTTTTCACGACTAAAGCCTTAACATGTCTCACCCTCTGATAAATCCTCCAAGACAGCAGGATAATGATATGGCGCATTAAATTATAGGGGCTGGATAAAACATTATTTAAAAAAAAAAAAAAAGATCCTGAAGTTGCTGATAGAATCATAGAATCGTTTAAGTTGGAAAAGACCTTTAAGATCATCAAGTCCCAGCACTGCCAAGTCTACCACTAAACCATGTCCCTAAGCACCTAAGTGTCATATCTATATGTCTTTTAAATACCTCCAGGGATGGTGACTTAACCACTTCCCTGGGCAGCCTGTTCCAGTGCTTGACAACCCTTTCAGTGAAGACATTTTCCCTAACATCCAATCTAAACCTCCCCTGACACAACTTGACACCATTTCCTCTTGTCCTATCACTTGTGACTTGGCAGAAGAGACCAACACCCACCTGGCTACAACCTCCTGTCAGGTAGTTGTAGAGAGCGATAAGGTCTCCTCTCAGCCTCCTTTTCTCCAGGCTAACCAACCCCAGTTCCCTCAGCCGCTCCTCATCAGACTTGTGCTCCAGACCCTTCGCCAGCTTCGTTGCTCTTCTCTGGACATGCTCCAGCACCTCAGTGTCCTCTTTGTAGTGAGGGGCCCAAAACTGAACACAGTACTCAAGTTGCAGCCTCACCAGTGGTGAGTACAGGGGGACGATCACTTCCCTGCTCCTGCTGCCCACACTATTTCTGATACAAGCCAGGGTGCTATTGGCTGCCTTGGCCACCTGGGCACACTGCTGGCTCATATTCAGCCAGCTATTGACCAACACCCCCATGTCCTTTTCTGCCAGGCAGCTTTCCAGCCACTCTTTCCCAAGCCTGTAGTGTTGCCTGGGGTTGTTGTGACCCAAGTGCAGGACCTGGCACTTGGTCTTGTGGAACCTCACAGAGTTGTCCTCAGCCCATGGATCCAGCCTGTCCAAATCCATCTGCAGAGCCTTCCTACCCTCAAGCAGATCAACGCTCCCGCCCAAGTTGGTGTCATCTGCAAACCTATTGAGGGTGCACTCAATCACCTTGTCCAGATCATTGATAAAGATATTATGATAAAGATAATTGAAAATAAAGATAAAGATAATGAAGTTCTGGATGCCCCATCACTGGAAGTGTTCAAGATCAGGTTGGATGGGGCTTTGGGCAACCTGGTCTAATGGACAGTGTCCCTGCCCATGGCAGGGGGCTTGGAACTAGATGGTCTTTAAGTTCCCTTTCCAAATCAGGCCATTCTATGATTCTGTATTAAACAGAACTGGCCCCAATACTTAACCTTGGGGAACACCACTCATGACCAGCTGCCAACTGGATTTAACTCCATTCACCACCACTCTTTGGGCCCGATCATCCAGCCAGTTTTTTACCCAGCAAAGAATATGCCCATCCAAGCCATGAGCAGCCAGTTTCCCCAGGAGAATGCTGTGGGAGATGGTGTCAAAGGCTTTACTAACTCTGGATAAACAACATCCACAGCCTTTCCCTCATCCACCAAGTGGGTCACCTTATTACAGAAGGAGATCAGGTTAGGCAAGCAGGACCTGCCTTTCATGAACCCATGCTGACTGGGCTTGATCACCTGGTTGTCCTACATGTGCTGCGCGATGGCACTCAAGATCTGCTCCATAACCTTCCCTGGCACTGAGGTCAGACTGATAGGCTTGTAGTTCTCCAGATCCTCCTTCTGGCCCTTCTAGTAGATGGGCGCCACATTGGCTAACCTCCAGCCAACTGGGACCTCCTCACTTAACCAGGACCTCCGGTAAATGATGGAAAGTGGCTTGGTGAGCACTTCCACCAGCTCACTCAGCACCCTTGGGTGAATCCCATCTGGCCCCATAGACTTGTGCATGTCTAAGTGGTGTAGCAGGTGTGCTGACCAATTCCCCTTGGGTTATGGGGGCTTCATTCTGCTCCCTGTCCCTGTCTTCCAGCTCAGGGGCTGGGTACCCGGAGAACAGCTGGTTTTACTGCTAAAGATTTAGGCAAAGAAGGCATTAAGTACCTCAGCCTTTTCCTCATCATCTATCACTATGTTCCCCCCCTACATCCAATAAAGGATGGAGATTCTCCTTAGCCCTCCTTTTGTTGCTAATGTATTTATAGAAACATTTTTTATCATCTTTTACGGCAGTAGCCAGATTAAGTTCTAGCTGGCCTCTGGCTCTTCTGATTTTCTTCCTTCATAACCTCTTGACATCGTTGTAGTCCTCCTGAGTTGCCTGCCTCTTCTTCCAAAGGCCATAAACTCTCCTTTTTTTCCTGAGTTCCAGCCAAAGCTCTGTCTTCTTCCCTGCCAGCTCATCTTTCAGCACATGGGGACAGCCTGCTCCTGTGCCTTTAAGATTTCCTTCTTGAAGAATGTCCAGCCTTCCTGGACCCCTTTGCCTTTCAGGACTGCCTCAGAGGGGACTCTATCAACCAGTTTCCTAAACAGGTCAAAGTCTGCCCCTTGTAAGTCCAAGGTAGCACTTCTGCTGGCCCCCGCTCCTTACTTCAAGAATTAAACTCTATCATTTCATGATTGCTATGCCCAAGACTGCCTTCAACCATCACATCACCCACAAATCCTCTGTTCACAAACAGCAGGTGCAGTGGGGCACCTTCCCTAGTTGGCTCACTCACCACCTGTGTCAGGAAGTTATCTTCCGCATACTCCAGGAAGCTCCTGGACTGTTTCCTCTCTGCAGTATTGTATTTCCAGCAGTCATCTGGTAAGGTGAAGTCCCCCACGAGAACAAGGGCTAGCGACTGTGAGACTTCTCCCAGCTACTTATACAACATTTTGTTTGCCTCTTCATCCTGGTTGAGTGATCTATAACAGACTCCCACCATGATATCTGCATTGTTGACCTTCCCTCTGATTCTTACCCATAAACACTCAACCTTATAATCGCCACCATTAAGCTCGAGACCATCAAAACACTCCCTAACATACGGGGCTACCCCTCTGCCTCTCCTTCCTTGCCTATCCCTCCTGAAGAGTGTATAGCCATCCATTGCAGCGCTCTTGTGGACCCACAAGAAGTGGGTCCGGTCTGCATATCAGGCTTTCTGTTCCCTTCAGGAGTCTCCTATGACAATGACACGACTTTTTTTTCTTTATGGTAGGAAGCAGTTTTGACACAGGGCATAGGCCATCTTAACCTCGGCGACACCTCCAAACTAGATGAACCATCGTACTTGTTATTCGGTTCCACTGGCAGAATGTCATACCTGTTATGCCATGGCACCTGGGAAGGTGGGGTAGTCACAGGGCAGACACCCTGCTGCGCTGGGCAGGAACTTGTCGCCATTGCCCCCTATCCCACCTGGGTGGCAGCGTCTCCCCACCGGAGCTTGGTCTGGGAAGCTGTGTCAGTCGTGGTGGGTGCAGAGCTGAGAGAGGCCATGGCTTTCTGCCGGCTGGACACCATTGCTCCCTGGTGGAGCTGGCAGAGCTCCAGTGCCCTTCCTGCATGTCCTTCTGAGCGACCTGCCGCACAAAGTGCCACACTGCGCCCTCGCTGACGCACCACGTCCTGTTTGCCCACCCTGCTGGCGGTGCTCCTGGTTGGTGGTGCTCCCCAAGGGCTTCTTTTATATGAACTGACACTTGACTTTTATTGGAGAGTCATGCTGTCACGCTGACATCTGTTTGCTAAACACTGATGAATCACTGTCTGCTCTCTCTCCCTCATCCATTTGAAAACATTTCACACATTTTCTTTGGTGATTAGTTCAAACACTTTTGCTATCCAATGAATGGGGCTTATCCTGAGCGCTTACTTAGCCTAAGATATGCGAGAGACCACATTTAGTGTGTGTAACCTGCACATCTCCTGCATAGCCAAAAGGTTTCAGAGCTGTACTTCTTCAAACACTCTGTGATGATGCTCATTATAAAGCTTCCTATCAAAAATCTTGGATAGCCCCAAGATCTCAGATGCCACAAGCTCATTTTTATGTTTCGGATTTTTTTGTGCAGTGGTGCCAGAGTACAGTGGAAGTGAATAATGGGCATGAACACATTCCCCTTCTCGTCTTCTTCATCCTTCTATTGTGTGGAAAACTTATCAGAGAAAATAATTTTATGTGAATAGTAAAGAATGGCTCTTCATTCATTTGACATGACTTGTTCACCTCTAATCTTATTCCAGGAGAAGGTTGTTCGCATTGGTGGGTTAAATATTGCTGATGAGATTGAGTGACTGTTATAAACAGCACTCACACAAGCACCCCTTTGTCTTGCTCACTATTGAACTATCATGACTGGGGAATAAACCGAAGCAGAGCCCAAACCCTCTGTCTCTACTTTCTGTGTGGTACTTACAAAGTTTGATAATTCATTTATTGTTCCGTATTATTAAAATAATGATTGGTACTTAATAGTTTAAAAAGCGAACTTGTAATTCTGCTGTTATGAATGGTGTCACAGGTCACTAGACAAGATACAAAGAGGGACAGGGTGTATTCCTGTACTCTTATTTTGTCTATTTGAATAATTGGTGGAAAGATCCTCTCAAAACATCAATATCCATGTTCAGCTGTAGAGGGTTACAGAAAGGGCAGCTCCACGACCTCTCACCACAATATACGGTGCAGGGCGGGTTTGCTGAGAAGTGTAAATTGTGCTGGTGATGTATCAGGTACAGGCGGTTTGAGATTCCTATGTAAAGACTTAGACATCCCTCACATAAATTATCTCCATGTGGTTTGGTCTTTCTTTCTTTAGTCAATGTAAAGAAATGGACACTTCTCCAGTGCAATTTGGCCTGTTTGAGACAGCTAAATCAGGATGAGATGATTCATGACATAGAAATATTTCTTTTCTCTTAGCAGAAAGTGAGTCTAGGTGACTGGAAGAGATGCAGACTTCTGCATTGTCACTGTCTAAATACAGAGAAATAAACCCCATCCATTTCTTATGTCCTGAAGTGAAAAAAAAAAAAAGACTAGAGTTTGGGCTGTACCAGCTCTAAACATAACTGAGCTAGCACCAGTAAAAATGCAAATTAAAAAGTGTTAAAAGAATCTTGACGATGGGCAAACAACATGAGTAAGTTTCCTATGTCCAGAGCTGCTGTTTTCTCTACTAGTGGTGTCTGAACTAGCTACATTTCATGGCAGCACTGTAAGATACCTGTATGTGCTCCAGTCGTGCTTTTAGGTGCAGTTGTTACTGGCATTTCCTCTCTCCCACGATCATCTCCACGTCATATCGCGTCCCCACGTCACTGGCGTAGCACGAAACGGCACTGGTCTTTGATCAGGACAGATTAACTTACTGTCCAGCTCTCAGCTGTACTTCGATGTTCCTGCTGTTCGTTTTATAGAGCAGCCAGGTGGACAATGTCCATCACCTTACTTCTTCCATGACCCTGCAAACACAGGAGTGTTTTCTACAATACTGTTTTTTTCTACTTATTTGCCTAGTTTAAATCTTAAACTCCCTGAGCAGTAGAGATTCCCCTTTTTTCTATGAGAGGTTGTAGCACGTTATGATGCCTCTCATGAAGACATGCTTTCTGATGCTCAGCCTCCGAAATATCTTAGTGCTTCATTCCTGAGTCGGGCTGTGGCATGGTGGTTGTATCAAGGCTGTGCTAGGTTGGGAGTCAGAGGGAAATACCATTTCTGATATTTACCATTTGCTTGTCTTGAAATACACATTAATTTGAGTTTGAATTGTTTAACTTGAAATGGGTAGAATACTTGTATAGAAACTTTGTTCTCTTATTTTCTCCTTTGCAGATGATCATTCCAGGATATGTCTGAAAGGTGAAAATAGCCACGACAATTCAGACTACATCAATGCTAGCCCAATTGTAAGTATCGTAACCTATGAGAAATAACCCAAATAGTCAGTCCCTGTCTTTCCTTCTTGTTAAAATATGCTAACTTGAGGCACCTCACTGCTCAGGTTGCGCAACCTCAGGTTGTGAGCACCTCACAATTCTGATGTTTCAGGCTGTCCTTTCAAACTGAAGAGAAATAAATCTTCTACGTGTGCATGCAATACCCTTGAAGTTTATGTACTAAGAAAACAAAGTCAGTAGATAGTTGTCGTTCTACTTTGTAATGCTGTCAGGTTTTCTGTACTTTCACCTGCTCTAAGTGAACATGCTTTAGTAGAAGGGTTGGACTAGATGATTTCCAGAGGTCTCTTCAAACCCCTATCATTCTGTGATATTATTTACGGATTATCAAATTCAATGATATACCCTTAGCAGAGCTTTTCCTTCTCTGAGGAGGTAAAACTTGCTTGGTCTTTTTTGCTTTGTCCTACTAGCTACAGTCGTAGGAGGAATGGTTTCTGTAGGCATGGAGAGCTGAGCTCCACGGATTTCTGAACAACTTCTGCATCAGGACGTGGCATTTCCTCCTCCCTTTCTTCCTCTGTTGCCCTACAGATGCGTAGCTTGGTGGTTCTGTAGCTCTCCCAGTTCTTCTCTGAGCTTGCTCTTTTGAAAGCAAGAACAAGATCCCTTACCACTCGTGTATTCATTCAAACTGCAAAATAGGTCAATCCGGTTTCTGGCTCCAAATACTCCAGCATGGCCCAGCTGTTTTTGCTCAGCCTACGCAAGCTGAATGTGAATCCTTTCTTGTCTGTGAGAGGTGATAGGGAGAAAGGGTCTCGCTTTTTAGACACAAAAAGGTATGGTGGAGCCAGTAGCATTACTCTGTCGTGGCCTCTCAGTGGTGGTGTCATGATACCTGTCTGAATGGGGAAAAAGGCACGGTGTCCTTAACCCCTGGGAGGCTGCTAGTATTGGAGTCGCTTTTACTCACGGTTCTTATTCACATTAATTAGGCACTAAAATGTTATTATAGGGAAACTTTAGGAGAAAGAACTTAGGATGGGGAATTAGATCTCGCTGCAGTGGGCTGTGTAAGCCATTACTGGCTCATTTTCCTGAGGAGTATCACTCCCCCAGTTAAATCACTTTGTGTGGGCAAGGCAGCTGACAATTTGCAACAGCATGAAATTACAGGCTGCTTCCTTCCAATGTTGTTGACAGTACTTTTTTTCTTTAAAAAAACCCCACAACTACATAGAAACTGTTCTCTGATCTTTGTTTGTGTTACTTTCAGCAGAGTTCAAAAGCTTAATTTCCTTGAAAAAAAAGTTCAATTTGAAGAGTTAAAAAATAAACAGAACCCAACAAACATCTTCAGGATGGTTTTGTCTTTGGCTTAGGGTGGAGGGTAAACCAAAGCACCAGCTCACTTCAGGGACTACCTGCTGGCATTTTAGGAGACAGAGTAGATGTGCACAGGTTAGAGCAGGTTTTGGACTACTTTTAAGTATGTCTCTGACTAGACCAAGCTTAGCTAGCCCCAGGATCAGTACATCATCAGAGTAACTTGGCATTCCAAGGAATACATATCCTGCTTATAAAATCATGCACAGTGGCCCAGCTCCAGGGCCCCAGTGCTCTTTTTGCCTGTCTTCAGGGCACATTCAGTGAGTTAAGTTTGGTCAAGCCATAATTTGATAGTAGAAGCTGAGAGGTTTTGTGGTGAGCACCGGAGCAAGAGGTGTTAACTGGAAGTGAGATATTGTATTCTTGTAAGAGCTTGATTGTACTTCACATGACTACGGCATGGTGCAGAAGTGGAATTACAGCACGTGTAGACAGAGCTAAGCCACGTTGAGCATTGGCAGCAGTACAGATGTGGTGTTTTTACCAAATAACTAAGATGGGCTTCTGCAACCTGCCCCAAAGTCTGTGTAGACACAGCTTAACTGTACGCAGATTTCTTGGGGGGGGGGGATAAATTCTCGCATGTGTGTATATGTCTGTTGCAGTTGTAATTCTGGTAATTAATTACACTGATGAGAAAAATATTAGATTAGGTAGTGTTGGGGTGGAGAGGCAGAACCAAGGTATCCCATTGGCGTAACTGGGAAGAGATTTTCTTTGTCAGGGTGCCCAAAGCTAGTGCAGGCAGAGGCTGCTTCCACAGCTTTAACTCTTACGGTTTTACAGGGGCTTGTAATCTTGCTTTTCCATCCAGCACTTAAGGGTGTTTTCTTCTGGAAAGTTAGAAGGTATTTCTTTTTTGTAGCTTTCCCAAACTCAGGAGTGTTATCCAATAAAACAAGTCACACTGATGAAGCAAAATTCTTACGGTTGTCTCTATATCTCTTACAGAAATATTTCTACGCTCAGAGATAAGTGGGTGCACAAGGGTTTCATCGGGGTGGGACAAGCACCCAGTATCTTGCATAGCCATGAAATACTGCCAGGAGAAACTCTTGAGTTCCTCTTCATCGTGGTAGGATAGGGACCCTACTGTGTGGGAAGGAGTGCCACAGCCCACGCTTGGGTAGGTGACCTGTTATTCCAAGGAAAGAGATGCTCCGGACGGTTTTGTGAGTTTGTTTCACTAAGTCAACAGCATTTTGCTGTTTCGAAAGCAACAGAGAAAATGTGTGTTTCCTGAAGGTGATGCAGTGGGAGGTTGGTAGGAGGAAATCACTACTTTCCAAGCCCATGCTTTGGAAAGTTTCCCTGCAAACTGTTTCATTTAAAGACAAATTAAATATCTTCAGGTTAGCATAAATGTATTTGTTAATCTGGTGTAGTTTTCATATAATGAGGTAGAATATAGCAGTGGCAGAGACATTCAGTCTCTGTTCTCCCCACCTCAGAAGCCTACTGGAATATTATATTGGGCGCTTGATCCTGCAATATTTACTGTGGCTGTACAGCTCTTGCAGCCTGAGCTGGGCACACATGCTATTACTACTGCTGTTTATTTGAGATCTTTTCTGTTAGCAGACACACACTTAATCAACATCTTTGTAAGCGTACAGTGGATGTGGAGTACCAGTAAGTCTGCCTTTATTCGCTCTTGCAAAAATCCTACCATTTCTTTCCTTCAGAGTGTTGCCTTTCAACTTAAATAACCTCAGTAATTATCATGTCAATACAGTGATGTTCCTGGTGCGTTTGCGCCTTGCAGCGCTTGGGTTAGGAGCGAGCATTGTAGCGAGCTGCAAGATGGGCATTCATAGCACGGGATCAGTATGGTCTGAACTGACTGGAAGAGGATTTTTCCTCTCTGCGCGTGTGAGCTGTCTGGTGAAGGAAGAGTATAAAATAAAGTAATTATTTTTGAGCTTCGGAAAGGGAGGCTTCCAGTCGTGTACATGCCGCTGGGTATCTCCAGCTTCGGGGTCAGTGGTCCAGTCTCCAGCTGGGGCTCACTCAACCTTAACTTAAGTCTAAATGAGTGCAGCAGTACACCGTAAAAAAATCCCTGTGCTAGACAATGAGCTGGCCACCTGCCCACATGTTTCTTCCTTTTAAAAAATGCTACCCCCCTCAAGACCTCCTTTCCATCCAATATGTTGTGAAAACTGGGGTTAGATTGATGGCCTAACCACGGCTGGGAGTGGGTAAGGAGAATCAGCAGAGATTTAGTCCAAGTTCTTCCCGTAGGTCTTTAACTTCACTGTAGCGTGAGGCCAGGCAAAATGAGTCCTTAGGAGAATTTGCAGGGTAAAAGTGGGGTAGAAATCTGTTTCCCTCCTCTCTGAAATAACATAAAGTACTATGATAATAACTCTGCTATCGGCAGCTGAATGAAAGGCTTGCAATTACAGCACAAGGAGACCCTGACTGTGCAGAATAAAACTGTGATAATTACATCTGTCATATTTGTACTTAGTCCTCATTAAATTTCGGGAAAATCATCCAGTAGTAAATAATGTGCAATCTTTGCTTTTAAATCAGAGGTCATGAAAGTAAATGGGAATTCTGTTTTTCCTCATAGGGTGTCTGAGAGAGAAAAAATCCCATCAACTACATTTAAAAAACTCAGTTTGCTTATTATTGAAGACACCAGACTGGGGAATGTCATTAGCATGACAGTTTGTTCAAACACAGCATACAAATTTCATCACCAAGAATAGACTCTGAAATTCATAATGGCATTCACAACCAGATTTACTTTTTTCATTCCATTAGGGGTTTTAAAGGAAGGATTTAAAAAGTGTTTTAAATTTTAATTCAAACATGAAGATGAGGACTAACCTACCTTTTTAATTTTAAAGCTGAGATGAGTGTGATTACAAAGTTCATCTGCATTTGCTGGATATGCTTTCTTTTACATAAACAAATATTTTTTTTTTACTTTTAGTTACTGTCTCTACTCCGTGTAATAAATGCATGTATGAAAGTAGATTTTATTGGCATTATAAACATATTAAATCTGGAAACTACCCAGCAGTTTGAATCCATACAAATTTTTAAGGTGTTAATCGGAGTTCAACTTCTTTCCGTCATACTTAGTCTACACTGGATCTCATTCTGATCTCGTATGACTTAGGAATATTTCAGCTGGACTCAGAGGATTTAGATCAAGGTAAATATGGTATGACTGAGACCACATCTCACCCAGCATCTTTCTGTGTGGAAAGTAAGGATCTGACAAGCTGAGAGGGAAGGTAAAGGGCAGGAATGAATCGGTGTATCATTTACACAAGACTTCAAAATGGTCATTGGTGCCTATTGACACTTCTACTTCAGTTTACAGTTTTAGCAGACTACTAAACAAGAATCTGTATGTACCACTCTCAAGTCCAAATACAATAAATTTGAGGATTTACTCCCAGAATGTATTGATTCTGCTGTATTTTATCAGCCTTATCAGTGAAATCATGCAGCAGCACGATCTCTGTCTAAAAACTCAACAAAATTCAGAGTTCTTCAGGGAATCCTTGCAAAGTCCTACAATAAGGCAACTGCATAGTAGAACTCTTGAAGGAAAAACTAGCTTTTATTCTCTAGTAGAGCAAAGGTGGAATTGTGGTCTGATATTAATTTAACAAAGGTGCAACTAATTGTGATACTGTGTTCTTTATATATTTTCCTACTTTAAGATACTGTAAGTCAACAAATATTACAAAACCCTGTAGAAAAACACAAGTCATGCCACTAAAATTTTCTGTAGCTTTTCTTTTCCACCAAGAAATCTGAATGCTCCTCCTTTTGTTTCCATTCAGATTTGGTATTGGTAGTGATGGAAATCACCACAGCCAATTGCACGGTCAGTCGTGGTAATCCTTGATCCTTTTCTTTCCTTAATACAAAATCACGGAAAACTAGATTGAAACATTCTCACCAGACTTGCCTTTGTTGTACTGCAGCAGAAAACGAGAATTCCACCATAGCAGAACAGTTGTAATAATTGCAGCTTTTTCTTTCCAAAAATGACTGTGCGATCCAGTTCTGATGTAAGCCTTGTGAACTTTGTGTTTTGATGGGGACACAGAGGGGAAAAACTTGTTCTTTTTGAAGAATTACTATTAGGGTGATTTCTGAAGGTTGTTCCGATGTAAAATGTTAGCAAACAGACAATTTTTTGTTTTAATACTTGATAGTATGAAGCCTGCTGTTCTCAATTCTTCTCTGGAGAATACATTTTCTGTTTTATTTTCGTGAAGTGAGAAATCTGAGGGATCCTTGAAAGAAGATAATGACTACTGACATAAAAAAAAAGCCTTTTACTTGGTCCTTGATTAGTTAGTTTAAACCCCATTACTGACTTTATTTCTTTATTCAAACTTTTGTTAACTTTGATAGATTAAGATGCTGTTGGTGTTCTTTGTGACCTGGAGAGAATAAAAAAGAACGTAACAAAAACATTCAAGAACCGTCCCTTGCAGTCACCTACTCACATTAAATTGAATGTGACCAGAGTACTGATTTCTCAGACTTTTCTTGAAATATGTGGCCTTTAAAACAGTACATATAATAGAAAATTGATGAAACCAGGAATTTCATTTAATTAGTTTAATCTTTGCTCTTATTTTTGTTCAGTTAAAGATCATTTAATAGTGTGATAGGACTTTCTGCCATCTTCTATTTGCTCCAAGCAAGAAGAGTTTCTGCTCATAATTGTTTTCTGTGCAACACAATGTGCTTGGAATGTAATAATTGTAATTGTCTTTTGAATTATTGTTAAACTGCTGATACACTTCACTACTCTGTGCTTATTGTAATGTTTGCCACGTTCCAACAGCACCTTTGTGACAGAGGTTGATTAATGCTGAAATGCCAAGATTGGCCTATTCCTGATTTATCAGCTGAATGTTGAGAATTATTTCCTCCATGACAGCGCTATTTGCATCATCCTTGATTTCTTCTGCCTTTGTTTTCTGGCATGCCTACCTACAAAAGGATTTAGTTTAAGAAGAAATTAAAAGTAAATTAATATTTTTCTGAAGTTGGGGTATTCACTGTTGGTTACATTTCCAAGTCAGGCTCTCGCCTGTGAGACAAGTGACATCATTTTCAAGTGGATGCAGCCTACAACAGTTTCCACTGGGAGCAGCCAGTCCTCTTCGGTGCAGGTCAATTTTTCTAAGCTAAGATTTTTAGTTCCAGCATAGGAAAGCATTTAAGCACATGATTAAATCCTACAGATCTCTATGGGATTCAAAACAAAACAACAACAGAAATTATTTCAACCATAATGGAGCAAAAAAACCCTTTAAGCCTGACTTTGCTTAATCACATTTGCTGTTGTTTTCAGCTGTGTTTAGTTCAGTGTCTCAATTCTTACAAAGACAAAAAAACGTTCCCATTTTGAAATGGTTCCTAAGGGGTTTTTTGCTAATACTGCTTCCTGAAGAAAGCTAGTTTTTCCCTGATCTCAAAATACCCAGTTGTAAATGTCCTGCTATCAGAATTGCTTTTGTCAAAAGGCAAAGAAAACAAGGTTGAAATTTGTTGTGAGCAATTGCTTGTTGTGAAGAGTTATTTGCTGATCAGAGAAGCATCTCAATGAAGTTCAGAATAAAATGATGGTATTATAGACATCCTGGTCAAGGTTTTTTATAACTATGGGTGGTGAATCAGAAGTCAGCTTTTATTCTAAATGGATTCAGTGACTTCATTTTACCTGTGTTGTGTTGTCATGGAGAATTTTAATGTTAAGTCCGGCTTAATTATACATCAGAAAATTAGAAACATAAAAGTATTCTCTTCCTTTTTGCAACATTCATCATATTGTTGTTCTGTTAGAATAACTTACATCTGTTCTTTTATGGTTCTTCCCTCTTTTATGTTGCACATAATTATGAGGTGCCTTCTTTTACACTGACATGTACCATCACTGAAAATTTTGATAGGCTATGAATAAATTCAGTAGATGCCTGTTAATGCAAATGTGAATCGCATTCATTCTTATTCAGATCTTTACTTATAGAACAGAATTGTGTATTGAGACAAATTCTGCCTTCAGCTACATGGGTATAAGTTAACTCTCGGCGACTTCAGTGTCACTGAGTCACACCCACAAATCTGAGAGCTGAACTGGGTCTCTTTTCTTTATGTTCAGTTTTGTCTCGCCCAGTTCAGGGTTAGAATGAGTTTGTTTGTTTGTTAATCCTATCAGCAGATCTTCTTTTTCAGCAGAATGGGTCCTAAGATTTAGAACCAAGAAAACCACCCATCAGTTCGAAAACATTCATTGTAACACTCTAATCCTATTTACTCTTGATGGCTTTGTTTCTTAGATTCTTTATTTTTTGTGCTCAGTGAATTTTCTGCTCCTTGAATTAAATGTAATAATTAAGGTCTTTAAGCAGAACGTCCTCTATTGAGGCCAAATCCATGCATTTAGATAAATCAGCTAACCAGAAAAAGCCAGAAACTGAATTTGTTCCCCATTTTTGCTGTTTTTTAGTTACATGTGCCCTTGACTGGCACAGTGGAAATGGAGAACATATTTAGATGTGTGGAGCATTCTTAACACTCAGTGTAGAAAAATGTTTCAAATGGCTCCTAGGTTGCTATGAAACCACGAGTACTGATCTCAAATAAATGCCTTTGTCAACCCCCATAAATGATCTTACACTGCATATCGAGGACATAGGACATTGCTCGTCATGTGTGCTCGTATTCATCTGGTAGCATCAGTCTTTTGTGGAAAAAGTTCTCCTCTGACTTTAGAAATAAAATTCTTTGCTTGCCAATAAAGGATGGAGGGACATGACAGTCCTTTAGGAAGTCCCTTGTTTCTGCCCTCGCATACTTTCTGTCTCTAACACAGCAAGGGATTTTCTTTTAAATAAATCCAGTCTGTGTTCTCTTTTTGTATTCCAGATGGACCATGACCCCCGAAACCCTGCATATATTGCCACCCAGGGCCCTCTACCTGCTACTGTCGCTGACTTCTGGCAGGTAAGTTAAACATCTCTCTGAAAATGGAATTTATGTTACAAGTCAATTGTTTTCCTGTGCTTCTGGAAATGTAAGGTGTATAAAAATATGTTGTGCTTGAGTCGCAATAGGTGGAAAAACCTTGGTTCAAATGTCTTCATAAAATCTAGTACATGGATATTCAAGCCATTTATGTATATGACAAGCTCTGCTAAAGAACAGTTGATCTGGAAATTATATTGAAAACCTTAGGCCACAGTATTCATATTTTAGTGCCAGGTCTCCGTAATTAAACTACTGCCAAGGACTGGATGATTTTCAGAGGGCCTGACCTTCTTAAGAGTGTAGGCAGAATTCATTGTCACTCTCCAGATCAAAAAGAACCTAACACTATGTGCCATGAATTTTTCCATTGAAACCTACCTCTCACATGTCCCAGTTCCCCAAAATGCTTAAATACTTATGTATTTTCCATATCACAGGTAGTTGAGTTAAAGGCTAAGTTAAGACCCTGCTGCATAAAGTTAAGTAGGTGCCTAATATTTTGCAGGATGGGGGCTAAAGGCAGTAGTTACTGATGCACAAATACGAGTTTATTTTTTTTTTATGTGCTCGTGCAGCTCTGAGATTTAGACATACACGCACCGCCAGGCTAGGTGTGCGCGATTGTGTGACGGATGTGCTGCGTTAGGTGTTCCTTTGTAAGTGTAAAAGTGTGCCTGGAAGCCTACTGAAGCTCTTTGGGGAGGAGGCCAACTGGGGCTTATTATCAACACGAACATATGGTTTTATTTTTTTGTTTTGCATTATGAATTTAGAAACATTTGTTCTGAAGATAAAGAATATCTATGTAAAAATTTCGGAAGTGTCATTGTATTTTAGGAGCTTGCATCAGCTGATATCATCGTCTCTCTCCATCTGCATCACTTGGGCTATGATTAGAAAGTGTTAACTGATCCCTATTGAAGGCACTTTTCATGTCACAATTTCCTACTGTTTCTGATGAGGAATCGGGACATTTTCAAAAAGTTTGTTTGATTTTGAGTGCCTAGATATTTAAATGCTCAGTCTGAGATATTTTGGGACTGGTTTGTAGAAGTGCAGAGCAAATGCTTTCTGCTTGAAGTCAGTTGAACTGTTGGTCTGGCTTAAATTTTCAAGTAACTTGTAATTTTTGTCTTCACTATTTGGCAGTTAGACACAATTGAGAAGGCTTATCTTTTTTTCCTTGGCAGGTGGATTCCTTATCACACGCATGATACTTGAAAATGTGTTTCTTAAGTTAAACAGGCAAAATCAAATACCACATTAGTTATTCTGTAATTATATTCTATGATTCCTAAGGCACAGGGTTTTTAATGGTATATTTTTGCATATTTGTATATTTATATTTTGCATGTTTTTACCTGTAACTGTACCTTCACATATTGAAAAGAAGTATGTTCTCATTTTTAAAGGACACTTTGTATAATCATTGCTGCTAACGCAGAAATCAGAAATAATCATACAAACATAGCATGAAAGATGTATTTTGCTCTTCTCCTATTCCAACTTGAACAGTTAGGCAACCTGTTTGCACAGACACAGAGGCTAGAACCGAAACGTCATCTCTTTGTTCTGTGATCAAATCTCTTTAATTCCAAGTTCGTACTCAAAAGGTCTCTTTCTTGACTTTCTTTCTTCATGCTATTTGCGACAGGAGAGTCTTCACTGTCCTTCTGCTCTTTTTAGGTATTTCTCCTCCCAATTATCCGTCAGTGAAAGTTCACTCCATGTCCCCACCAGATGTGCTGTAAACATCTCCACCATTTGGCAACCATGGTTCAGCTTCTGCTCAAGTGTGGCTATGTGTCCATTTTTGATGCGATATTCTTTTATTGTTTTCTTCTATTAGATGCCATAGAAAAGTTCATTTCTTATTTATTTTGATATTGTCTGTCACTTCAACGTAACAATCTACCTATGTCAGATTGGTCCATCACCCTTCCTACAGATCACATGTCAATGTGCTGGTTCCTGTCCCAAGCTTTTTACGTGGCCCAGGGTATCAACCAGGTGTAATAAACAGCCCAAGAGAGACTGACTCCGCACAGAACACCGCATCCGTAGCTGCTGAAATGTAGTAGGTCCATTGTACAAGTCAAAAGCCATGGCTTGAAGTTGTTGCGGTTTATGTCCAGATGCAGGAGCAAAGTTTACATCCATTTTTTCACCTAATAGTACCTATTTTAAGTTAAAGCAGGGAAACGTGAACTTGCTATGGAAAATAGAGTATTAACTCTGGTCAGGGCAGAATCCTTTGATGTTTACTTGAATACAGTTTTCTGTAGTTTATACAGACCATGGTGCTGCCACCAGGGATTGTTTAAAGATTCAATTATTCATTCCTGATACATCTTCTCAGTGGTTCTCCTCCCTCTCCCTCCTCCACTTATACCAGCTGTTGCTGTGTTGCTTTTTCCCCCTTTTGTGCTCAGTGAAGCAGTTCTCTGACTGATAGTGAGAAGAGTGACTGACTCCAGAGAGACCTGGGACTATTCTGCTGTTCCTTCTCTAAATGCACAATGTCATGCTTTAGCAAGTCCAGCAGAAACTCTTGGAGCTTGGCATCACCTTCTATGGCAATTTTTACTAGATGTATTGGTTCCTATTTTTGCAGAGACTTAGCTGGTAAGACTCCCAAAAGCCTAGTTGCATAGTGGGCATCTGCCACTCCGTTTTATGTTGGCTGAAAGGCTACCCCAGCAAGAAACTCTTATAATTGTTTCCAGTCCTGTAGGCATTTCAAGATGATTTCTAGAAAACATTTGTCTACAAAGCATTTGTTTTACTTGAAAGTGTAAGACAGCTTTCTTGGCATTTACAACACAGCTGATATCTGTAATGAAATCCGAACTGCTCCTGATTTGTCCTGACTCTCTAGATTTCATGGTCAAATTCCAGAGACACAGTTTCTAAACCTAGTTTCCCTTAAACTTGCATTAGATTCTTCCACCCATCAGTGACTATGTCTACATTAGCAAGCAGTGTGGAATAGATTTGTAGGGTGTCACAGTACTTAGTCTGTAGGTTTTACTTTAGATCAACTGGTCAGTGGTCCGATAGACCAAATGCCTCTTGGTGAGGAACAAGGCTACAGATGTGGCTGGAGAAAGCTTCTTCCAAAAGAAACTCAGTTCCTGAGCTCTAAAGTCTGTTGCTCTTCATGTCTGTCATCCACATGATCATGTGGTCACATCCATTATCTCTATTTAAGACCAAACAGATGATTTAGTTTTGGATAATTTTTTTCCTAGTTTTATTGGCAGGCCCCTCTAAAACCTGCTACATTGATCCAGTGCCCAGTATTTTTGTGCAAACGCTATTAGACACTCAGCAATCAAACTCCCATTTACTGTTTTCAAGTTGCCCAGATCTGAACAAAGATCGTGGCTAGCTCAGTGTCTTCTCTTTCCCAAACTGGGCAAAGCTTTTTGATAAAGCATTGATGATGCTTTGTCTAGGCTTATCTTGTTTAGCATGCTTGCTACTGGTGAGCAGATCTATGCGTAGTACTGCTATGGGACTGGAGGGAGGCCAGTTTCAGTCATCTCTCTAGTGACCACTTAGACGATTATGTCCTCTTTGGTAAGGTGAGGAAGAAGGGCAGGTAGTGTTCTTCAGCACCATCTATCTTGGGTCCCAAGAGCTGGCCGGTAGACTCAGCATTTTCTGTACATCTTTCTATTCATTCGGGTTTTCATGTTGACCTGAGAGAGATTAGCTTTTTGTTTTTGTTTCAAAGTTGCAGTTTTTGAGCTGGAGATAGTCCAAACTCCTGTATGTTGGTCATTTTCAAGTGCTGTTGAAACAAATTTTGTATATGTTGTAAAAATAATAATGGTAAAAAAGGCAAGAGTCTTACTCTGGCTTTTCTAATGGTGTAAGGCCACTTCCAGGCATGAACTTCTCACAGTTGTCTGTGTCCCTCCAGTTTACTTCTCCAGCTCTTTGTAGTCTTGGCATAGCTCGTCTAAGTCAGCAAGTGCCAAGTTAGTTCCAACTTTCTTGGCTTACCTATTTCTTTGAAAACTTTCTAGCCTGCAGGAGTTGTGTTGTCAGTCATCTCATTGATCTGTTTTGCCACAGGGCTTCCTAATCTGTCTGGATACTCTGTGTTTGCGGCTCAAGCAGAGATTTCATCTCTGCCTGAATGTCATCTCTTAGACCGCTCTGGAAATTTTCCAGCTACTACTTTAATTAATTTTGAAAAGCCTCCAGCTGATTTAAGTCTTCTTTTAATTTCATCTGGTCTTGTTTTCATCTCTTTTTACCAATTACTATTTCTGAGAGTTACCTCCTTCATTGATTCTATTTTAGTTCAGTGGGAATTCCACCTCACGATTCCCTTTCTTGAAAACTGGATGCCTCTCCTCACATGGTATTAATCCATTTTTACCTGAGTGGTTAAACAATTTGCCAGGTCTGTGGGTTGTTTTCTTCTCAGCTGGAAAAAGAATTCATCCTCAGGATAGGGTTTGCTTTGATATAGTTCCATTTTATTTACAAAGAAAGTACAGAGTTTTATTTCCTTGAACAAAGGCAGAATAAAATAACAGGCAATAACTTCTTTTTTCCAAACCTCATTCACCCAGTGTTTTACCCCCAACCTCTCTTTCAGCTTTTCTTCTACCAGGATCACAATGCTAGTTTGTCGAGCTGTGCTGGTGGTTTCTTTATTCCTTTTACACATTTTTGCTGCTTATCTGGATTAATCATCTTGCCTTGATTAATGCCTCTCTCTCTGCATTAAGCATATCAGTTTCTAGAGAAACTCATGGGTCCATATGCTTCACGTTTCTCTCGTTTTTGATGATAACTTCTGTAATTTCAGTTATCAGGCTCCATAAAAGAGTTTGCTTGTTTCTTACATTTATCGTGAATGAAAGGTGATGATTTTGTCCAGCAGCTTCAGTGAGATTTCACTCAGCTCTTTCACATAACACTATTAAAATTCAACATCTCTTTGAACATAATTCAAAAGAAAGAGGATGTAGAACATTTCTGATCTATAACAAGTTTTCGCAGCAGGAGTTCCATGTTGTGAATAATTCTGGAGGCATAAAATTTTATTATTTTCCGTATGTGCTGGGTTATAATTCCATGAAGTATTTGACATGAAGTACATGTCTTAACTTGCAAAGTATTCTAAGAAGCAAGGGATGATAATATGCAAAAAACTGTTCCTAGGAGTTAGAATATTTAGAACCAACCGTCTTTGCACTGAAAAATTGTTCTTAATTAAGCCAGGTTTATAAATTGCGTGTCTGCTAAGGTTTGTTGTCTCCAAACGGAGATTTCTGTAGGAGGCCATAATTTTTCCCTCTGGAAAACACCCCACATTATGCCTTGCTTTCATAAGTCTACCCACATTTGCCCTTCTTTCCCCTCCCCCTTTTTAGAGTAAAGCACACTTGCATGTTTTTTATTTTATCGTATTAAGTGAAATAGACGGGGGGGGATCAGGCAATTCCAAGTGGCTTAAGAGGATGTGCTTCTTAGTTGCCTTAGAAAATCAAATCACGTGATATATATTTATTTATTTAAGAATTTTTTGTCTTTCTGTGATGTCCTCCCTCCATGACCAAGATAGTTAAGAAGTGTATGAACATTATATAACTTCTACAGAAGGAGTAGAGGAATATAATTTTCCTCATTTTGCAGATGCTTAATAAGGTTCAAAGCACCTACAACAGTAAGCCATGAGATTAAATACAGTCAACACTTGTAGTTTGGACCAGAAAATTCAGGCTTTTGCTGGAGTAGATCTGTAGCTCAAGCTAGATAGTTCCCCAGACGCCTTAGTCCCTGGAGGGCTCCAGTCTGGCAAGGGTGACAGAGCAGACACCACTCATGAGCACCACTGAGTGGGACACAGGACCAGGAAGGCAGACTTCAGGTGCTGCCCCTCTGTGGTTAGGATGCTCCTCTAGGAAGCGAGAAGGAGCTTCATCCTACATGTTCTGCATCAAACATGCGCTTTTCATTACCCCATCTTTCCTCCACTATTTGCCAATACATGAAATATTCTTGAAATTGGGAATGCTCTTCACCGTTTTTGTTAAAGCAGGGCATCTATTGCCGGCAAACGGAAGGAAAGCCCACTGGAGTGGAGGTTTACAGCGTTGCGATTATGGGGAGTGGGGACACCTCCTCTCTGCTCCTTTGATTATTTTCTGTTTTTATTGCAAGACTATTAAATGTAAAGTGCAGAAAGAGCCCCAAGAATAAAGACCAGAGCCCTAATCCGAGCCAGGGAGTTCGGTTGCCATTTGCTCTTCGTTGCCCTCAGTCCTGCATTTCTTAATTTAAAAATATTTTTCGAATAATTTTTCTCTACCCATATTAGGAATATATTATCAGTTCAAAAACTGACCATTGTTCTCTTCCCAGATCACACCAGCATGTTAAGAACCCAATTCCTGAGTTGCAGTCTTCAGGACATGATAAATCTTTGCATGTCTGTTTGGCAGCACTTGCTTTTCTCTTCCAGTTTTTGAATTCAACAAAAGAAATACAAAATACTCTCAGTTGATTGTTTCCTATGTCAAAAGGATTAGTCATCAGTGATCTCCAAGGGCAAATCCCAGTGGGCAGAAGACCATGTCCCTGTAGCTGAATGAGTCTCCCTGCAAAATCGGTGTTCCAAGCCCATGGGCTGAGTAAGAACAACTGTACCAAACCCTCCCCTCCTCTAATTGCTGGTTTCTGCGCTCCCAGTTCAGCATGTTTTGTGAGTGCTGAAATTAATTTACAGGCTAAATTATTTTTCTGCATTTTGTTCTTCTGTGCAGAACACAGTGCTTTCAAGCAGTCTTGATTCCCAAGTTTTATTTTCCTTGCCTGGAATGGGACTTCCTGCATGTCTAATCAGTTCTCACCTTCAGAAAGAAGAGCAGATGAAAAGCGACACAAAGCAATTCAATGTGTAAAATATGCATATTTTAATTTAATAAAAGAAAAACAGCAAGGGAGAGATAGGCACAGAACAGTAGCCCCTAGAGCTCTAGTAACTTGTCAAGCCACGTGAAATAAATACAGCATTAGGAATTCCATAGGCGTTCAGTAAAGAAGTGTGCGTTTACCATGCTTACTTCTAATTATGGCTCCAGTTGGAGAAAGTACTTAGAAGTGGTCCTTTGAAAATTTCTGTCCCTTTATTGTTTAGGTTCCACCTTTCCAATACTGAAGTGACAAGCTAATTACTGGTGATTTTGGTGAACTGTCCCTCCTTAATGTGGTTTTGCCAGCACTGCAATACTAAGTAGTGCTCATATTTAAATTATTTAATTATAAGGCTTGAGTTAGGAGTCTACTGAGAAGCATAAGAGCAGTTTATGTCTCTCTGAGAAAGCAGAAGGTATTGCAACACATACAGTCATCTTGAGTTTGCCTTTCCCATTGACTTCCAAACAAGCGTTGCTGCAAGAGCAGGGACATAACACATGGAGCCAGTCTGACAACCACGTATTTATATATGGTCCTCTCTGAAGCCGTCGTTTCAACTGCAAGAGTCAGATATTTTTTAATTAAATACAGATTGTTGATGGTTAATTTTTCAACCTACAGATTTGCTTAGCTGTCTGGCACAGCCATGGCTTTGCAAATGGCAATTCTGACTTTGCCAGATTTGACCCATTTCATATCAAAATGATAAGTCATTTTCAACCAAAATGTTTTGCAAAAAAGGTTGCTTTTTGACTGGTATACATTGTGAAGTTCTAGTTGATAACAAAAATCTAAATTCCCCCCCCAGTATTTTGGGGTTTTTTTCAGTTAAAAGATCCCCCTCCCTCTTTTTTTAACCCATTAAAACATTGGGGTTTGGTTTTAAAATATTCTAGAAAATACCGTTTTCTGACTACAATACAGTGTTTCCTGTTTCCAATGGAGAACTTGAAAGAAGTCACAGTTGAGTTAATTACTTTCAAGAGATGTAATGGGATGAATATTGCCTGATCCAGCAAGGGTTAGTACCTTGCTTTGTTCTTGTTTTCGGAGTTGTGTTTATTCGTGTTGAGTTTTGATTATCATTAGAAACGATTTTTGTTTGCTTGTTTGTCTGTTTTTCCAAATAGCATTTACCAACTATTTGGGACGCCTAAAAGACTGAAAAGGAGAATTCTTTAGTTTACTGGAGATCTCTCCCAGAAAGCAGCTGGTGTGATTAGCCTGTTATTTTTAGTGAACAGGCTGGACTTAACTGATTATCCCATCTATTTTCTACATTTAAATCATCACATTTTAGAAAGTTCTCCACTAGTCCCCGTTAAAAGAAGAGTGTCTGGTCGGAGCACGTCTTGTCATTTCCCCATCACTAAACTGAAGAAGAAAATAACTGAAAAGGGGGTTTGGGGGGGTCATTCATTATAAAAAGAAGCTTAGAAATGATTAAATGTCTGAAAAAAATAAAGGGATTCATATTAACCATTTTATTTACAAGCTAGCAAATAAGGGAATTTTAAAACACAAGCTTTCAAAAACTGGTGTTTTATTGGATTTGTGGCAGTGTTGTGGCACCGATTCTCCTATTTGTGGCTTTATTTTTCTCCTTACCTGAAAAACCAATTCTCTGCTCCTTTGCAAGTAATTCGTACTAAATATAGTTCATCCCAATGCGGAAGTCCTTTGTATGGGACTGGCACGCTAGATAACCACAGCATGAGGTCTCTACACATGGTGGATTTCATCAACAGGGAATCCTGCGGATGTCAAACGCACTGCTCATCTTTGGGTTGTAGGATTCAGCCTTTAATTTGCAATAAATGGAGAGGGATGGTGTTATTCTTGTCTAAGAAATGTTTTTGAGAATGATGCATGCAGCAGAACCTCATTAAAAATCATTAACATGTTACTCTCTAGGCATATAGGCTGAAGGTAGACATGTCACACAAAATTACACACTTCCCTTTCCAGCAAAGCGTGCATTGCAGAGCTCTGCAGTGAGCTCCTCTACGTAACTCAGACTTTATGGCTTCCATTCAGAAGACTCCATTCAACATTTCTTCTTCTCGTGGAAGTATTACCATAAATTACAAATATGAAACCGCCTGTGCTAAGTGATCTTAATAAGTTTAGTTTTATGTATTATATGTATTATATAATGTGTGTGTGTATATATATATAAAAATATTTTTTAATATGTTTAGTTTTTATAGGCACTTAGAGTCTAAGGCTTAATTTTGCTGGGGTCTACCTGAAAAGAAAAACTTCTAACCTAAGCACCTTATATTCTGTTTATTCTTATATCACACACATATTAACTTACTTTCAATTGTGCAAGCATACAAAGTTCAGAATTCCGCGAAATACTGCAAATTTGCAATTGAACCTCCTCCTTTATTCTCCAAGCCCAGCTGAAATGTCTCTTTGGCAACCAGAGGCACCTCTCCGAAGGCTGTTTTGGATTGTGCAGACCAGCTCTGTGCTACCTGTTCCTTCATCAGTGACAAAGACACACTCCTTGGGGCCAGTTTCTAGCACGTGGCCATGTCTGGAAGCTCTGAGCGCAGCAAAGAGTTAGGTGTTGGGAGATGTGGCTTCTGGAAATCCCATCACCACAGTAAAGATGGGGCGGTGAACAAGCAACAACATAAAACTCTGTGAACTGCCTCTGAATCGCTGCGCTTCTGTGTGGTTTGGAAAGAAATCCAGATAACAACCTGACGGTCTAATATTTAAGTTATCAAGGAAACAAAGAAAATGCTGTAGTCCCGCAGTCATGGGCTGTGAGTCTTAGTGAAAATCCCGTCTCACCGGTAAGCACAGGAGATGCAGTGACAACCGCTTGTAACGGGGATGACGGCACTAGATTGTATTGCCTTCTTGATTTAGTAGATTTGACTTCTACATTTTCACACAATGACCTAAAAGAAATATTATACCCCAGAGTAACTTTGAAATTGTTTGTTTAAATTAACTTTCATTTGGATTTATGCTTAATGAAATCTTCAGAGATGCAGACAGCCCCTCTCTAATGAAATGCCGTGTCTTTGAACCAATGAACGGGGTTGCCAAACTGTAAGGATTCCTCTCTAAACGAGTGGGCTTTTATAATGTTACACTTGGGTGGCACAAGCAGAGTGCTAGATGATTAGTTTATAGTCTAGATCATTGTATTTTTATTACACTCATAAAAACTGTGTTTCTCCTCATTTTCGTAATGGCTTCAATGAGCTTCTATACCTTCTAGAGGCACATTAAATCGTTATGTGATGAAAGTACTGATTTAGTGGGGCTAGTTTTAAAGATACATGTTTGGAATTCTTATCTTAGTCTGCTTGCTGACTAAAAAAGGTGAAACTACGTTAGAATGAATGAAAGCTGTATCATCTTCCTTACAGACAAAGAAGGTTCCCAGCTGTGGCCTAAAACAAATGCAATACAAAAAAGACACAAATGATAAATCTGCATCTGTCTCTCAAATAAATTGTCTGTCAACATAAAGTATTTTTTGCCGGTTTTGTGGCATTGTGAGTTTTTAGCAGGAGGATGAGTGGATTACAGATATTTTTAGTTAAAATCTTTTTAAGGCGGGGAAAGAAGATAAGATTATTTTTATTCGTTACATTCAACTGTAATTTTTCCCCACTTCTGTTCAAAATTATAAATAACCCTATTCTGTGCAAACCCTAGATTGATTTCTGTAAATAATTCTAAGCTGGTTTTAAAAGTTGTTTTAATTATGTTGCTAAATGAAAAAAAAAAAAGGAAGAAAAATGTTATTTGTTTCTCTACATGCAAGCTATTCTTAAAAGAGAAGACAACATCATTATCCATGAATGGGAAACCTTTTTATTTGATATGTAATTAAAAAAAATAATCCTTGAATTGAATGTATCATCTCATCTTTGCACAGTTTAGACAAAGGCCTTTTTTGTTTACAAAATTTACATGTCAATACAGTTGCTTATAAATATTTCTGTGAAATAAACATAACCCTTCACAAAAAGAGCAGTTTCCTCTTCATTCAGTAATTTTATATGCTAGCAAAAAGACAATGAAAGTTGTATGCAAATATAACATCAATGTACAGCATAATAATAACAACAGTTTTTAGTGATTATGCTGCTTGGTATTAATTCATAGGAGCCTTTTTGTTTAGCCATGGGCTGTGTTTGGAACAGAGATACGCCAGACCAGAGCATCTCTGCTTGCTCTGCTGTTTGTGGGAGACATCCACAAATCCTTTAGTTGAGGATGCGCTGGGTTCCTGTATCCTGCTCTGTAGCTGGTCCGAATTATTAAGTGCTCATGCTGGTAGTGAAGATAGATAGAGTGTTTTCCTCTCTTCCTGCTGTACCTCTGCTCAGCACACGGTCTGCAGCAGGAGTTGGACTGTCCTTCTACCTCCAGACAAAAAAAAAAGAAAAAAAAAAAAAAGGAAAGTTAAAGGGGAAAAGAGAGAAAAGAGAAGGGAGGGGAGGCATGGAAGAAAGAATGGAAAAAAGGGAAAGGAAAGGAAAGGAAAGGAAAGAGGAAAGAGGAAAGAGGAAAGAGGAAAGAGGAAAGAGGAAAGAGGAAAGGAAAGGAAAGGAAAGGAAAGGAAAGGAAAGGAAAGGAAAGGAAAGGAAAGGAAAGGAAAGGGGAAAGATGAAAGAAGGAAAGATAAAGGAAAGATAAAGAATACAGAAGGAAAACCAAAAAAAAGGAAGAAAGGAAGGAGGAAGAAGGAACAGAAAGTAATACACATTTGCAACAAATCTTTTGTAAATGTGCTTTTGGAGGGATGATTTCTCCATCTGAAATGTTTCTGGAAAAACAGATTTGGGTTGGATTTTCCCTGCCTTTTTCTTTTCACTGTTGTGCAGATGCAACTTTTACGATTGTTTCAGCAATGCAGCGGTTTAGTAGCTTTTGCTATGTGGCAAACGGTGAAAAGAAAGAAGGTTGAGGACACAAACAGGTTTCAGTACAAGCAACTTTACTAGGTCCATGCTGTTTAGTATTAAGTATCAAATCCCAAATAGTTGTGGGTTCTGCAAGCACCGTTCAGTGTTCCCTTTGTGGGTCTAAAAGTTTGACAGAAAAGCAGCTGAACACGGTACCAGGAACGAGGAGAGATTTTGTGGAAGACCCAAATTGAAATCGCTGGAAATTCTTTAATATTTCATGGACGCCTGCAAAATATGGTGCCAGTTTATTCAGGGATTTGAAAGCAGCTGCAGAGTAAAAGTGTCTAATGAAAATGAAATAAATTTCCTGTGAATGGAATAAATTTTGATTGTGTGTCTGAGTGCAGTAATTATACATGTCACGCAGTAATTAGGCAGTCACAATGTGGCCACGGTGTCTTTCTTTGTCTGCAGATGGTCTGGGAGAACGGCTGTGTCGTTATTGTCATGCTGACACCCCTCGCGGAAAACGGAGTCAAACAGTGCTACCACTATTGGCCAGACGAAGGGTCAAACCTCTACCACATCTATGAGGTACCTAAACAAAATACCGGGTTGTGAACGTGACAGTAAGTGTACGGCTTGATTTCATGTGGGGCAAAATGATGTTTAAGCCGATCTAACCTGGAGGTCGAGCTGAGGGCTCTTCAGTACACCGGGTGTGCCTTTGGGTAGTTCTAGATACAGAAAAAATTCAAGCGCAGTTTTAATAGCAAGGTAGTTTCCGCGGAATAAAATCTAGTGAATAATGAGCCGAGTATTACAATGAAAAAAAGGACAACAATTTTGGTTTTCAAACAGTTTGGCAAGTGGTTGAAATATGAAACCGCATATTTATATTTTATAGGAAAATAGTATTTTTAGAAATAGTGAATTTTGCTTTAGGAAAGCCATACATATATCTTTGTAGAAGAGCCTCTATATAGCTGCAGTAATTAACGCTATCTATTTTTAACTCTTGCCTAAGTCACAACAACAAATACATATTTTTATATTCTGCTTTACATTTCTAGCCCAAAATATCGTATCAACAGTTTTGTTGCAATGTAACATTGACAATGGCTGTCAGATTTTTCCAGTTGTCCAGCCGAGTAGAGAAAGAAAATAATACCACAATGCCAAACACTAACAATAGGAAAAAGTGAAGAAATACAGTTATTTAAACCAAAATGTGAACAAACTTTTTTTCTGAGAAGATGAACTCGGCAAAGAAGCTGCATTTTTTAATGCTTATTTTTCTCCATAGCAGAAGAAACTGACTTTTCACTTCTCCTGCGAATTAATCTCTGAGATTTTGAAGACTTCTGAGAGTGACCTGGGCAATGCATTACGGGCATTTCCAAATAGAGAGCAACTGGCAGTCTAACATATTTTCAGGCCATGTCTTTTGTATTCATATAACCATATAAAGTTTCAATTTAGCGATTTTTTTCCTTTTGCATTAAAACTGTCGGGAATTTTTTTCTGTTTTCAATAAAATAGCGGTGGCAGCTAACACTTTCCTGACACCACCACTGATTGCTAAATAAAAAAATATTTTCCCAGCACTGCCCAATTTACTAATAAAAATAAAACCTCCATGCAATTTCTTTATCCCCGATATCTTACACCTGCAAACCTGAAGATGTGGGTTACGACCAAAATTGCTGATCTCCCTTTGTTCTTTCCTGCGGGGTGTAGGTAAACCTTGTCTCTGAGCACATCTGGTGCGAGGATTTCCTTGTGAGGAGCTTCTACCTGAAGAACCTGCAGACGAACGAGACCCGCACAGTGACCCAGTTCCACTTCCTCAGCTGGAATGATCAGAGGGTTCCTGCTTCCACCAGATCACTTCTGGATTTCCGCAGGTAAAGCACAAAGTATGACAGTTCATTTAAGACGATACAGACCTGAGGAACTAAACTTGTCCTTTTAATTGTCCTTTAACTATTTCGTATTTGAAAGGGGGGTCCTCAGCCTGTGATGCCACAACGCTAAACTAACACACAAATCTGCCGTAGGTTGATGTTTAGTGTTGTCTCGCACATAGATGTTGCCTGGTTTTAAAACATGCTCATTTCCCATTTAGAGATCGACACCTTTCTTCCCTTTGTACAGCTCTTCAGTGCTTCTGTGTTTCTTTGTTTTCCAAGTATTTATCCATTCTGCAACTTCCAGGCTTTTTGTGTGGCTCCCCTATGATCCTTATTGCAGGAATCTCACATATAAATTATGTAGGATGAGCATGCTTGAAAAAAAAAAAAAATCACGATGGAGTCATGATAATAACAGCATTCCCGTGGGAGCATTTGCTCATAAGGATCAAACAGTGAGGACTCTAGACTTTCTTTGGCTGCAGAAAGGTGGAAATTTGAGAAAGCAGATGAAAATGTTGACAAAGCATACCCTCTGGAATTTTAAAGAAAGTCAACGTGGCTTTAAAATACAAATATACAGAGGCAAAACCTGTGAAAGTCCGCACCACCTTCTCTAATGTTTGCTGTGTCTATCTAAATTTTAATTTGAAAATTAAAGCCATGCATGATAAATACTGGAGTGAAATAATCTTCATTTGATTGCAAACCGTGCCCAGTGCATCGTGTGTAGGTGTTAGCGTGTATCAGCTAATCCACAGCGATGCGCTTATGACTAATGAAAAGAATCTCCGGGAGGTTTGGGGAGTTGGTTCTCAATCTGCAAGCGGCCGGTGGGATCGCGTGTTTTCCTCTCTGTACTACAATATTATCTACAACCCCCTGAAGTGATTATAAGGGGCTCAGTGCTCAAAAGGTCCAAACTTGTTTCTTTCAATAAGTGCTGGGAGCTCTGACTGATGCCGGTCGGAGTTAACGCATCTGCACCTGAGGGGAGAAGCTGGCTTATATCCAACGGGAGCTGGTTGCGCAGTTGTCTGTTGGCAAAATTTTACCCTTAAAAATTTAGGACTAAATGCCACCCTTCATCCATCAGTATTCTTGTAGGTATTGCAAGGCTTTTCAAAGCAGAGAGTCGTCTCACACGGTGCAGGTCAAGTAACGGAGTACAGCTAGGAATTATGGCTAGGTAAAAATATAAGGATACGCTACAGAGTCGCAACGCAAAAGCAATAGCAGAGGAAGGAAGCACGGCCATAGGATGGAGATGAAATTGTAATTGAATTTTCAAGGTTTTCTCCTCTGAGTTCAAACTGAAATGTGATATTTATAGGTTGATTTCCCTTTGGTTGTGATACTGTGGAAGTTGCCTGTAGTGAATTTCTGTAGTGAAAATTCTGACCTGGTTCCATTAAGCCGTGCGAGGCTGCAGCACAGAGCCAACAGAGCGTCCAATTTTGCCCTTTTTGAAGTTAGTGGGAAATTTGCTAGCAATTGTAACTAGACTCTAAATGAGCCTGTACAGCCAGGACATCTGAAGTTCGGAGCACCTCGACTCCGATTTGCTTCAGTACAAATTGAGGTCCCTGCGGGAGCTGCAGGATTAGGTCTACAGTAAGTCGCGGTTCACCTCGCCAAGAAAGCACTGCTTAGAGTGACATTGTGTAAGGGTTAAATAGCCATGTTGAAGAAGTGTTGTGCAATACCTTGAAAAAGAAAAATTATAACTAGATGAGAAGAGTAGTGGAGCTGCCATTCTTTGTATTTAAAGCCAGTATGGGAATGAACCTGTTAAGATTTAATTGAATTCTGAGTGTTCATTTAATATGTATTCACAGTCCAGTGTAGGGTACTGTAATCATTTGCTACGTGCGGATTTTGTACAATGAACTCATAATACTGAATGCATAGTAAAATTCCGCCTGAAAAGGAATTTTGGCATGCACAATAGCTGGTCTATGAATCTCAGTTTTCTTGGTCATCTGATGTTGCTGGTTTTTTAACGACAAAAAAAGTAATGCACTGTTGCTGAAATAATGTATTTGGAATTCGTTTATACAATACATGTTTTGCACCCGAAGCTTCCTATTTAAAGTACAAACTCTGCTGAATTACGACAGCTGAGTCATAAAGCCCCCAGAATAAACATCTGACAGCGCTACCATAGTCGTAGTAGGGTAGTGCTAGGAAGGGGCTGCTCTCATTTCTTTTAATCTATGTTTTTATGTGCATTCAGTGTGTTTGTATATATATATGGATATGTGTGTATATTTATATATTCACATACATATATGAAATTAAGCATATACATAACCAACCCTCTATTTTTTATAATTCATCACCAAGAAAAATTGGATTCCCAAAATTACCTTGCCCAGAGTCTGTGGAAATATGGACCTTAAAATTTTTATTGAAGTAAATTTTGCAAGTCTCTTTGAAAACGGAAAGCTTACATTTTTCTGTGCATCAGACAGTGTTTTAGATGATTTTGCATTTAGCAGATACATTAAACCTTGCGGAATAATCTATCATACGTTCATAATGTAGGTGTAAATTGCCAAAAAGAGATTATTCTTTATATTTAAAAAAATCTGTGCAAAAGACAGTCCCTAAGAGGTGAGGCTACTACAGAAACCACTGGTCAGTCTTAAATGCTTCTGGAGTCCTAATTTCATTTTGAACAATAGACCAATCATTATTGCTCTGGACTAGCTTGTTAGTCATGCACTGATATGTGTAATTAAATATTTCTTGAGCCCAGAGGGAGCACATTTACACTTTAAAGAGGGACTGCTAAGCTAAAAGATAATTAGCATCACATGTGAGGGCTTTGCTTAAAATATATATCTATTATGCTATCACTTCTCGCTGTGTGCAATGGCATTTACTAACACTGCTCACTTTAAAAATGGACAAATTCTTATTTTGCCAGCTAATTAGCGGTTGCCAGTGTCATTTTTGTGATGTTGCAGCTAGTAATATGAGCCCAGTTGCATAGTCACAAAAGTGATCATTGGAAACTGTGACTCTGCTGCAGGGACAATGTGGGAAACCCCTTTTCTGAGCCTCTAACGACCTCTGACCTTTGCTTGCTGATGGTTTGCATGATGATTTCTTTTTCACTCAATGAGCCAAGGGTTGGTTTGTATTACTAATCATTCTTTCTAAGTTAATTCTTCCTGTATATGTGTATATATATAAAAGATATATTTTCTTCAACATTCAAGAACTTTGCTTACTGATGAATTTTCAGCTCACTCTCATTAGCCAGAACTAAGAATGAAATGAGATGTTGCTGCACTTCTAAATATTTTCATAAACTATATATAGACAAAGCTATGAACCAGCTGGATTGAAACCCTTTGCTTTAATGTGTTTTCTGAAATGTGTGATAATGAAAATGTTTGAAACGCCTTCAATAAAACTGACAAACATAAGGTGTCTTTCCCTAACATGTGTCTCTGGCTGTCTGATTTACTGGGAGGTCTGATTTACTGATAGGTTTAGATCAAGTTTGGCATTGAAATTCTATTAGGACTTTGGTAGGTGGCTAGTCACAACATGCAAATATCATATTAGTGGTGCCATACAAGGAACAAAGGAACCACACAAGCAGAAAAAGAAATGGTAAATACCCCTCTGCAGTTATTAGCTTTTATTTAGTGCTTTAAATGCAGAACCGACTCTTTAGCAATGCACGTGATGGGGGGTGGGGGCATGATGACCAGCTGCACACAGGAGAATGCAGCCTGACTGTATCAGATGTTGTTACAGACATTTCAAATATCATTTACTATACAATACAAACAATAAATACCAGGCTTTATGTTGTGTAGAAGGAGTTGATCCTCAAATATGACCATCAAGAATTGAATGATTCATTCATGTGAAAACCCTACTGCAGCTTAAGTCATTGAAGTTCTGCTTGGTAGTGCCTGCATATATATATACGTTTATGGACATATAAATGGTTCGTTTAACTTCTAAACTCAGGTGCTTCTCAATGACTTACCACTTATTTCATAGAACGTTGTTCCACTGCATTAATTACTTACATTCAAGGAATATAAGTAGACACAGAATGTCTCTGCATTCACTTCAGTAAGCAAAAGAGTAAGAATTGTCAAAAATTCCTGAATTCTGTTGTTTAAAGGGAATCATTACAAGAACTTATTATCAAGTTTGGTTAGAATTTGGAATAATAAAAAGCAGAATGTGAAAACACGGTTTCATGCGACATCACCAATATCTCCGTAGCCTGTTTGGGTTGAGTTCCAGGTGTCCCGACTCCCTGTCAGATTTAGGAATTTAGGCATCTTCGGGCTATACTGTAAGCAATGTTTAAAGATATATGCATGTTTTCACAGCACAGATGTTAGTGAATAGATGAACAGCCAAGAACTAAATGATTCAGTAGGTTACTTATGCTTTAAAATTCATAATAACATCGTACCACAGTTGCCAAATTCCAGCAGCTCACTTCAGTTTAGCAGTCAGGATCCTGTGTAACATTTGCGCTGAGCTGGGGACCGTTTGAGGGTCTGGGCACCCTTGGAAGCTGCCCTGCGAAATGGTTTTATAGGAGACCTTCTAGCTCCAGTAAACTCAATCATCTCGTCAAGGAAACTGAATGAAAGGGTTTGATTTCTTGAAGCAATGCTTTCTCATTCTAGCCTTTATTCAGCTTGCCTTGTTAACATATGTGTGCATATTTTATGGTTTTTGGGGCCTGTAACATACTTGACATGCAAAATATATCCTAGAGCAGAAGAGGGGGTTTGGGATTTTGGTTTTTGTAAGGCAATTTAAATAGATTTCAACCAATTTTGTGGGCTCTATTCTTAGACTGAGTATCTTGGTTTGCTTCAGCACTAGTTAATTCCTTCATTGAGTTTGCATATCAGCAGACCTGTTCTATAGCTGTACTTCTGTTGATTGACTTCTCATATATTCTCTTGCCACTGAGAATGTTTAACCAGGAAGCTGGAGAAGACAATAATGCATAAATATTAAATACATGAGACTTCAGCACTAAAAAACAAAGCAGTAAAGCTTACTGATGGTTTTAGTTATTTTTACCACAATAGATTACATTTTAGAATTTTGTGAGCAGCCCTTCAGGCAATTTGTTATGTGCCTTTCTGGGGAGAACTGGTTTTACAAATCAGCACAGATTGTACAGAGTAGACTGGAATAGCCATTTTTAACTTTGGCTTCAGTTTGATGCCCCTCAATATTTCTTTAAGCAAGCTCATGAACTCAAAGTTGGCTTTGAAATTAAAGCATCTCATGATATCTTTGTTTTGGAGCTAAGGCATGAGATATTTGAGAAAAGAGATGATTTATTTTACCTAGCCAATAGCAATAATGGGCTGTTTTCTGGGATTTCTACAGCAGCAAAGCAGGAGCAAACTTTAAACAAGATTATGTATGTAACAACTGCTTGTTATATTAGGAAATTATCAATCTGACCGTTTCTTTAAAGACTGCAATATTTGCTTTTTCTTGTTGCTTATTTTTGACAGGTGGCTAAAGAAACACTATGTAATATGCTTAATTAATTTTTTGTGTCTGTTTTATTTCAGAAAAGTAAACAAGTGCTACAGGGGTCGCTCTTGTCCAGTAGTTGTTCATTGCAGGCAAGTACAATTTCTAAAATAGCTTTAGAGAGATTTGTATGTGTAAGAATTTAATATAGATATAAACAAAATGGGCAAATTAAAGCTTTAGATGAATCACTAAACAGATAGTAAGGTAGGCTGAGGGTATTAAATATAATTCAACTGGGTTTAAATGCTAATTAATACTTAGGATCTGTTTTCATAATAAAATTATCCTTTCCTATGATTTCGTAGATGTTGTGTCATGACTTAACAATGTATGGCCACCCTTTCCAATATAAGTAGCACTTCAATTTCATAAATCTCTTTCAAAATGGTAGTGGTTCCTTGCATTGCCTCCCAGTTTAGTCTATTTTATTAACAGTTATGTTTTATTTCTTCTTCACTTGCTTTTAGTGATCATGGTAAGAAGAGGGCAATGCCAGGGAGTGGAAACCTACCCAGAAATTGAGTAATCCTTTAAGCACAGATTATCTTTAGGCCTGACAGTCTGATAGATGCACATGAAAGCTATTGGGCAGGTCAATGGAAAACTTTACCGTAATAACGTTAACATTTGGGTTTTGCCATTGGAGGTTCTGTGTTATAAGGAGAACGTTGCACTTATTAATGGACAATATTCTTGTAGATAAGGAAGATAGAAAACCAGCTCTCCTAAGAGGCAGGTTGTTTGATATGTGGCACTCCACTTTGGGTGGGAATGAGGAGGGAGGGGACGTGTTTCTCACATGTGGCTCAGCAGAGTCACCTTCCGTGGGACGCGAGGAGGCCCTCTGCAGAGGTGAATGCTCTGGAGCAGGCTGGTTTGCCTTGCCTTCAGGAAGCCTGAGAAAAGAAACTTTTGATGTGGAACGAAGAGCCTTCAAGGTTCTTGCTCTTCCTTTACTGTGATAGATGGATAGTAGTTTTTGGTTTTATTGGGCCTGATCACTGCCTTGTCTCTCATTATTCAGCTTAACTAATAAGATTGTGTCTTTGTTCCCTTCATAGACATAGCAAAAAAAATTTATTACTATTACCTCCTTTTCTCTAAGCAGTGATCTAGTAACTGAAAGAAAAAACCCTCTGTCTACAGAGACTTAACAAAAATTAAGTTTCATAGCCTGCCAGTAAACAGAATGTAATAACGTGCTTCACGCTGTTCTGTTATTTTTCCTTTCATTAATTCTTGTACACAAATTGAGCTATCAATAAAAATAATGGCTTAATTAATAAAACTACATACCAGTCTAATTGGTCACACATGCACCTTTGTAAAAATTTTGGGGAGGGAAAGAAAAAAAGCTTTTACTTAAAGTCTTAATTATGTTTGCTAACAGCAGCTCTAAAAGAGCATCACGCTGGCAATTACACGTTGCTCTCTGAAAGGGACACAAGCTGCATTCAGATTAGGGAGCTTCCCCCCTCCCGAGGCTTGGTCTCACATCTCTAAGGAAGGGCTGACGATACACAAAAGTTAAAGCTGCTGCTCAGGAATTGCATGATAATATTTTTTCTGGTTGTTGCAACTAAGGAAGAATTAAAGGGAAACGTAAAAGAAAAAAGAAATCACTTGTGATGTCTAGTGAAGAAAGATCGCAGTCCCCCAGTAATCAAATATTTTGGTTCTCGGACAGGTCTCGGTGTACATTCCCTGTGACCGCTGTGTTTAAATGCAATCTGCAACATTTGGGGACCATTCTGGATAATGTTCTGGTCTAGTTTATTCCGATCTCATATACAAGTGACTATAAGCTCATTTTATGACACTTTTTGAACAGAAATGGTATCCTGGTTTAGGGTTACTGACTTTTCCACTGTTGTTTATAATGCTTTTATTGCATAAACACAACTTGGCTTAAAAACTCAAAACAAATCTCTGTTATCCATGCAGGCTAATAGTTAATTTTCCACGAACAGCTTGTGTTAATTCAGTGCAAGCTTTCTCTCCTCTCTCAGTACCGTACTTTAGCCGCTCGTTCTGTCCTGTCTCCTCATGTGTAACTATAACATTAAGGGCAGGTACCTTCATGTTGAGTCCAGATGCACATTGATAGGCTATATCTTTTTCTTTTTCCCTTTCTGTTGGCAGCGATGGTGCGGGAAGAAGTGGAACCTACATTCTAATTGACATGGTTCTCAATAAAATGGCCAAAGGTGAGAATCGAAAGGCTTGTTACTTCCTCGGTACTGAAAGATGTGCTTGTGTTGCCATGACAACGCGGGGAGCAATATTCACAGAAAATCTGAGAATAAATTAGAGGCAAATTGTACTCTTTCCTGAACGTTCTTAAGTTTTATTTTCATAGCAATTTCAAACAACAAACGTGAACGCAAATGCTTTGTGAATGAGCAGGTATCTTTTGTGCTGTTGAGAAGTATTTGATTTTTTAACTTTATCATTTAAAATAGTTATTACAGTTTTTAGAAGAAGATACTGTGGGGCTGTGCAATCCTTATTAAGTGGTGACATGAGTTAGGTCCTTGGCTGCTTCATGACTGTTGCCCAGTCCCCTGTCACTTACTCAGCCATGATGGTCAAACGCAATTACTTTTCTTGTTGTGGCTGCCCATTGCCACCAAAGTTCCTAGAAGAGCTGGTACCAGACGGGGCCCCATGTGCTGCGCAAATTTGTCTCTTAGGAGGAAAAAGACTGCAGTGAGCGGGTCAGAGGACTGAAAATAAATCAGCTAATCTGCCACAGTCTGTTCAATATTGAAAAAAATATTTAACTTTTCTGTTCCTTAGTTTCCTTGTCTGTGAGATGCAATTTTATGAAGTGGGAAATCATCTGCAACATAAATATATACTGTTGTTTGTTTAAAATGAAGTCTATAGATTTTCTACAGATTGAGACTATTCCTTTACTTCTTGTTGATCAGTAAATGGTTCATGGTGGGAAGTACTTGAGATACCCTGAAATAATCTTTGTATGTTAGAACTAAACCAAAGTTTTACCACTGATACTGTCTTTAAAAGGAAGGAGGGTAAAAGCAGGCATGTAAACCTGACCATATATTGAAAAGACATAATGGTAACATTATTCATATATTGTACCCCTGCCCCGTGCCTTTGGTCGTGTGTGTATCACAATTTCATAGAACTGCATTTTCAGAGGAAGAGAAATCTTGTGAGCTTGAAAATAAATATTAGTTATTTGTCTTTCTTAAGCTGAGTACTTAAGCTACCTTGATCTGGCATTATGCACATACTTTAAGGTAAAAGGATTAATTGTAAAAACATATATTAATTTATATAGAGAAACTACATTTAGTTCTTTGAGTTCTAATCACTTTACAGTTTTTTTAAAATCTTCTAACATAGATGCATTTTTGTATGTAGTTTAAAAATACACTCCATGTCTTGCAGTCATCTATTGCATCCTGCGTATCCCAGCCCTGTGGGACACAGTGGCATCCTGGCCCTTTACAAAGAAGAGTTTAGCGTTTTTTTCCTCTCCATATTCCGACTGTTAACATGTCTCGTCAAACACGGACTTAATTTTCTGCCCACAAGCATCCTGTGGAACTTGCTGCTAATGTTAAAAGAAGTTGTGTGTTTGCCTTCTCCTTAGCACTGTACTGAAAATAAATTTTTTTAATGGGATGAGGTTAGTTTTTCACGCTCATTGGAAAATAGGTTTTCACTCTGAGAAGGAATATGGAGGTATTTCCAATGCTTGTTACATGCCACATGAAAACCTTGTCTTTTAAAAATAGAAGCAATGGTACATCGTAAAATTAATGTAGACCTTTGTTAGGTATTTGTTCGGCTCATTTCAGTCATCAGCAATGAGAAGCCGTAATGAAAACTAGATTTAAAGTATATGCAATTTAGTCGCATAAAGAAGTAAATGAGAAGTATTTTCTAGCTTGGGGCTTTCAGCCACTTAAGGGAGGGTTGACTTTGTTGTAAAAGCACTGAAGAATGCCATTTATTGACTCCATTGTACCATGTAATGTCAAATTCCATTTTAAGTGTGGGCTTAGCGCTTCACAATACCAGACAAGTCATGTGAAACTGGCCAGAGAAAGGCGTCACAGGGCTTTTTGGAGATCGGTCACCCCCATTTTGTTCTTGACCTGCTCCCCTATGCCCATGGGGGTGTGCAACGCGAAATCCCCTGACCTGGTGCTTTGGCTGGGGTTTAAATGAAAGATCAAAGGGCAGAGCGGGCATCTCAGCCCTGCTGAGGTGGGCCTTTCCCAGGCTGTCACACTGTGCGGCCGCCAAAGGTTTTGTTCGGGCGGGAACCGAGGCCCAGCCTGTGCGGCCGGGGCCCTCTTTGTCTGGCCTGAGAAGCTGGAGGCCCAGGTTGAGGATCCAATGTTCATCAAATGATCAAAGGCCTGAAGCCCTGGACATGAAATCTTTCTTTCCATTTCCTTTTCTTAGAGAATGAATTGCACGAGTGGCAAAGAATGCCCTTTCCAAAGCTTTTATGTGGAGTGCGAGGGCTAACTTCAGAGTCCTTCAGTGCTAAACATAAAAATGTAAGTGCACTTTCAATCTGGGCCCAGCTGCAAGGCCAGCATCTAGTAACATTTCTTTCAAAAAGGCTTTTAAGGATTAAGGCCTTCAGTCTTTCAAAAAAAAAAAAAAAAAACCAAAAAAACCCGGGACTTTTAAGAATAAACTTAGAATAATTTGAGTTTCTTGTTCCACTGTCTGGTTTATTAGAAAGTAGACAATAATGCATTTTTAAATCAAAGTAAATAGAGGAGTACTTAGTTTCGGCAGTGGGAAAGTAGAAAGCAATCAATAACTGCCTTGGCTCTTTAGTAGGGTTTTTAATAGGGTAGGTTGAGAAAAGGAGCTCCTTTTTCATGTAATGATTTACTTCCCTGCATTCTCTTAGACAGTTAACTGTAAATGCCTTTGTCATTTGCAATTTCTTCTCCTACTGCTCATTGAATTACTGCTAATACTTAGTCTATTAAACACATTATAAATTCATATCTTCTAGTATCTTGCCTGTTGCCATCCCTCATATTATTTTAGATGCTGGAAACCACCAGCAAGGGACCTGTTCCTAAAGCCTAAAGCAGGGGAAAAGGAAACAGGTTGGGGAGGATTTTGTGCTTGACACCCACCATGTCAGCCTGGTGGCCCCAAGCCCTTCAAGAAAGCAGGAATGAAATTTAAAAAAAAAAAGGCAAAGCGCCCTATTTGAGTGCGCTTGCGGGACGGTAACAGTTGTACCAAGGGTGGAAGTGTCCCTTCGGGGTTATGCAGGCGGGAGCACACGGGAGAGCTCGCAGGGAGCTTGCCGGAGCCCTTGCTCAGCAACCAGCGTCCCGGCCCCCAGCTGCCTGTGAGAGCCACGGCCTGCGGGACTCCCTCCGGCTCTGCACAGCAGCAGGAAGGATTTCCTGTTGGGTCGGGGCTTAATGAATTTCACTATCCTCTGTACAGTAAATGTAATGACTGCATCTGTGCATTCACTCCAAACAGCCACATTAAATAATCTTATTAGATACTGGAACAGAGAACAACGGTGTCTATTCAGTGCTATCATTCCGGTGTCATGGCAGCAGAAAGTTTTAAGTGCAAGTGTATCCTTTTGTTTAGTTGTTCCAGTAACTTAGTGCTGCTATTTATCATGTAGTTTATTATTGTAATTGTTTTTCTTGCTAGATTCGTCTGCAGAGACCCTGATCCTATACCCATCAAAGTAATAACAAAAATGAAACGGTGTTGAATCTGCCCTTACAGTAGCACGTTTAAATACTATTTAACGTGATTTAAGTATGATGATTAATTAACTATGATACTCTTTTTACATGGTTGTTACAATTTTAAGACAGTTACCCAGTCACCTCTCATTTCCCCATCAGACAGCTTAGGACAAGCTTTAGTTTTGAGTGAGAAGTTGAGAAGTGATTTATTTCAACTCCATGTGCACTTCCATGATTTAAATAAATACAGAAAATGATAATGGATTGTTTTTGTAGATAACAATGCTTGCTGGATTTTTGACAGAGACTGTTTTTCTGAGGCTGATTTCTGCTGAGAATTTCAACGTTCTTGATGTATTTACAAGTTTTATCCTTTGTGACTGGGGAGGATAAAATGATTTTGATTTAGTCTACTTGATATTCCTTCCTCACCCCAAACTCACAGTAACTCAGAGCTGATCAGGTTGTTTTCTTTTTGTGTGATCTAGAGAAAAGTTGAGAATTTTCTCATTTCTTGTCTTTCCTGCAGGCTTATTGTAGTGACTAAAAGTTTGATATATTGCAAGACATTTTTATTGAGTGTTTCTGGCACGAAAAAGAAAAAAAATGAGATTATGAGTCTTCCCACTTTCATTTTTCTGAACTGAGAGGCTTGGATAGTGTAGAAAATAGTTTGATTTTTAGATATTAATCCAACCAGCAGCTGCTTGGGGTTTGCTGACCATCCATTTTCTTGTGTTTGAACTAGCTGGAACGAGATGAGTCAAAGGGAAGGCAAATACGAATTTTAAAATCCTTTTAAAGTATTGATTTCCAAATTCTAAAACCCAGCAAAAAGATTCGATTTAGCAAAGCCGAACCAACGGTTTATTCTCTCGCATTCAAAAGCTTGGATTATAATTGATGAGCACACGGCTCTGGCCTGGGCTGGCTGCGGAGGTTATCTCCCCAAGTCCTTTCCTTGCCCCCGCTACCCTATTGTCTGAGGGTCTTGTGAGTCAGCTCCTGAGCAGATGCAGTTTATACCGTGACATTTTAAGGCAAAACAAAAGATTCCTTAATTCGCCTTCTGACTCATCGTGATCAAATGATTTTGGCTAATCTGAACCCTTGCTGAGGTTTCGCTTATCTGCTGTGTGGATTTAACAATCATAATGAAGTTGTGTGGTTAGCTCCTCTCTGAAGGGATTTTATGAAAGAAAATGCTTGCCCATATTCCTGTTAAAATGGATTCAATCTGCTTATTTTTGAGTCCTTATGCAAAGTCTGAGAAAATTCTATTGTTCCGTTGCACTGATACAAGTGTAGAGCAGACTACTTCTGACATGTTTTTGGTGAACGAGGGAATATTTCAGCCCAGGATCCAGATTCTCCCATGAAAATAAAACTTAACGTACTACATGTCATACAGTAGTTGAGAGAATATGTAGTGTAAAAGAAAGATTACTTTTTTTTAACTGGTATTTAATGGTAAGAGGGCAAGAAGTGGGATTAGAAATAGGTGGTATTCTGGAGAAAAAATTATGGCAGAAAAATTTAGGACTTAAAAATTTAATTGTTTTCATGTTCTAAGTTTGAATCGATCACGTTGCTGGTCTTTGAGATTTAGGTGGGATACATTATTATCTCCAGGAAAAAGGAAAAAAAATGAAAGCTGGTAAAGCAAAAAAATTAGGTTTTGCTTTGTGCGCTATTGTGCTATCCGCAGGACTGCCTCAGTTCTCAGCAGTAATAATGCTAACCACGTCAATCTGAAATGTTGCTGTTTCAATTTCTGAAGGAATTTCTTAGTGTCCGTGTAAACATATAATATGTTATAAGGCCGAGTTTTCAAATGAGCTGCATTTATGTATTGTAACTTTTATGTAATGAGTTACCCTGGAAACACAATTAGGCAAATAGCGCTCATTCTTGCAACCTTTCCCAGAAGATAATTAATCACAATGAGAGCTGGGCCCCCAGCTACACGCAAAAGTGTATAGGGAATGTATAGGACATTTTTTTACGGTCCAGCCTGTGATGCTGAGGGAACTCTCACTATTTAGAACAAGCTGTTTAAAATGGTGTTTATTTCCTTTGCAAAACACATTTTGATGTATAAGTCTTTAAAGCCTTTGACACATTATAGACACTATAGACTCATCAATTAATAGTTCATAAAATGAAGATACAAAAGTAGCGTGTTCTACAAGCTCCTGTTCTGAAATGAATTAGTGACCATGGGGAAGGTGGTGTTGGTTGATGTTTCCTAATGTATGTTGCATGGACTGCATTTTTAGATGGTTTCCTTTATGGCATGTAGAGATTTCAAACAGAAAGTGAACAAGTTATTGGTGTGATTTCTTTGGCTTTTTTCCTTTTTATATAGTTTAGTGTTCAGGGATTACTCTAAAAGAGCCATATTTCTTGAGTTATTTGCTGTTATGGGGATTTTATTGGAAAAGAATTGGGACTAGGAAATTGTGGTGGAAAGCAACCCTAATTATTCAGGGTTTGGGGCAAATGAATTGTGAAGAAAGACTGATCAGACATGGGCTATTCCTTGGGAAAGGGAGCGCGAAGGGGGGTCCCCATAGAGCGTTAGAAGACCCTGAAAGGAATGTATTGATGTCAGTAAGCAGCTTGAGATAGTGACTAATTTGAAAACAAGAGGTCATTGACTGAAACTAAGGAGGAGACAAGCAGATAAGGAATTTGGGCGGCATTTTTTCACACAATGGGTAGGTTAGAATATGGAAAAGTGGAAAAGCTGGTCATAGAAGTACTGTGCTATCAGTTCAAGAAGCAGCTGGGCAAATGTTTGGAAAAGGAGGTTTATATATAGAGTAAAGAACTACTTTTTTTGTCGCTAATCTCATGCAGCAGTCCATAGAAGGATTTGAAGAGAAGTGTTTAATTGACCAGATGGTAGTCTTCTGGCCGTAAAGGGTACAATGTATATTACCTAACTAAAGTGTAATTATTCTGCAACTTCTATAGCTGGACCAGTTTAGTCACTTTTAAGGATAAACTCCATTAAAGAATGAATCTGTAATAGTTGCATCTTTTATTCAGGTCACTCCATGTACTGTCTTGTGAAAGCATTGCCACCTACGTGCAACGTAAAATGAAAGTAATGTAAAATGTAGCTCTTACAATTTAATAGATGCATGTGGGCGAGCTACTTCTGTGTCCCCTGTAAAGAAAATTCATGTTTTCCAAAGGGGACTCCAAGATGTTTCAGGGCAAACTGAGGTGTGTTTTCAGAAATGTAATGTTTGCAGTCTTAACTTTGCTCATGTTTGATTCAGCACGTGGAGATGAACTGCCTTTCAGGTAATTCACCAGCGGTTTCTGGAAGAAGTATTAAAAGAAGCAAATTGTGTAGAACTCTATGGAAGCTGATACTGGGGAACACCTCTAAGTAGGCAGTAGCAGCACATCCACAGTTCTTGCTATCATTACCCTTTGCATGTGCACGTGTGTGTGCTTGTGCATGGACGTGTAAGTTAAATTTAGATGCACACACTGTTATTTTCTAGAGTGACCATAGCTGATTATGGAATATCTTACCCCATATGGAATACAACTCATTAACTTCTATTTTTTGCATGTAGTAATTTAGATGTGTTCCTTTTACTTTTAACTTCTGAGGAGGTTGGGGGAAATCTAGATGTAAAAGAGGAACAATTCCTATATGGCATAGAATGTGATAGGAGCTATTCTCATGCATAGTGGAAGTGAGGAAGGATTGGGCCTGAAATTAGCATCCATTTGCATTCAGTTACAGTGAGTGGTTTCTGCATGTTTTTTTCTGCATTGACAAAGGATATTAGCTTAAAAACTGACATGTTGGTAGTGAATTTCCATCTCTACAAGACTGCTGAAATCAGTGTAAGCTTAGAAACATTATTTTCCTGTAGCAGTTTTTAAAATATTAAGCTATTCCTAGGTGTTCCATCTTCAGTATCACCTTCCTTTGGATTGTGTACTGACAAAGCCACATCACTTACATTTATAACATGCAGTTTTCAAGTATTAATATTAAATGTGTAAACAATAACACATTTTGTAATGTATACGCTGTTGTGTGTATGACTGTCACAATAATTTTCATTGCTTCACTTTTATTAAAGTACTCCCTTCTCCATTTATATGCTTGCTTTGCCCATTGGGGTTTTTTGTTGTGGTTGTTTTGTGGGGGGGGGGTTAATAAAAGTAGTGAAATTTTAGTTTGGGTCATTGTTAGGTGTATAGAAGCACTTAGGTATTTTGTCTGAAATTACGAACAGTTCACAGATTCAAGTATACATTGGGTCCATCCCTAACTATGTACATGCACGCACACAGATTTTGTTCATCTCAGAGAAAGAATAAGCTTTTAATGAAAATGCCAGCCTGAATACATTTATCTTTTTTGTTATCTTTAAAAGTGTGTCCCTCACTAGGTTTTTGCTGATGCTTTTCTCTTTCCGTGAAAAGCATCAAATGATCTTCCTGGCCAATAGCAGAACTCCAGCAGCTACAGCAGCAGCAATCTGGATAACTACAAATGAAAATTGCTTTTATTTTTGTGGTTTCTAGCTGTTGTTCAGCTGTCTTTTTTAACTCTAATATTTACAAGTGTTTTTATTTAATGGACACTCAGACAATGCAAGTTGAAGCAAGAAAATACTCTTGTTTCTTTGCAGCAGAGCACTCTACAACCAGCAGTTACTCTTACAAAGTGTTTTTTGCTTCCATGGCCTTCCCCACACTATACTGCAACTGGTTTATCCTTCCATTGCGGTTCCATGTTGCTTTTCCTTTTGCCATTTCCATCAAGATTGCCAAACTAGGGGGTGAAGAACAAGGGAAAGGCAACGGACACAAAACACAGATCTCAAACACCGTTAGATTTGGCAGATTCTAACATTCAGGAGCCTGAAACTGCAGTGCATAAACTCAAATCTTTTCAACCCAGGTTCATTTCGGCTAACTTTAGCCATATAAAGCACCTAGCGTTAAGCATCTCACCTAACCTAGTTGTCTAGGTCTCCTCAGTCATCAATGGAGAATGATACGCACCTCTGGAGGATAATTCTCAGGCAAATGAATTGCCCATCAGAGCTTCCCTTCTCTCTCTTAGCTGTTGGGAGAGGAGATGACTAACTCCAATTCGAACTTCAAGGATGGCTGGAGTAGATGAGATGAGTCTGGGCCTTTGAGACTAAGCTAGTTAGTAAATATTACTGGTATGCCATTAAAACTAATGGTCAGTGAAGAAGTGGTGTTACACTCCCCCCAGTTATGACCCTTTCTTCTTTAATCAGATTGAGTTTGCCCCTCATATGGTGTGATTAAATGTTTCACTGCAACATTAAGTACTCAATGGGGCAAACACTTGCTGGAGCAGCTACGTGAGCTGTCCTTTAGAAGTTGTCAGTGGGAAGCTGGAGGCATCTAGGGCTTTAGGAGCATTGCAGATCTATAGCATATCTGTGCTATGTCCAGCTAGCTTGGGCATTGGAAACAACATAGCTATGACAGTGTAATAGTCCATGAGTGCTGATTTACCCTCCTAACTCCCCAGAGAGCCCCCTCCTGTTTCTATACAGTATCCCACCAGCAGTATAGATGGGCCCTTTTTGCGTATTAGGCTCCTGGCAGACCTGGATCTAGTTACTGGCTGTCCTTCTTTAGGAGGTTTCTGTCCTTGGGTCTCTACAGTTCACTGTCTACCTCCTTGCTAAGGCAAAGCTGACCCACAGAAAAGGGCCAGAAAATGTTGTACTAAACCCAAGACAGCCTATTTGTCAGAGTCCTCACGCAGGGAGGGAAGAAAAGCAGCATAAAGCTGCTGTGCCCAACTTTGCTTTGACCATGAAGCATCACTTTTAGTCATGAGTCATGCAGCCATCACCCAAACATGAAAATCACTTGTATTCTTCCTAAACACAGACACGCTGTGATGAGACAGCTGATTGTCCTTGCTGACACTGTATTTTTGCCCTTATTTTCTTTCTCGCATGTATTTTTGCTATTTCATAATATTACAAGTGATTCTTCCACGGCGTTCCCGACTGCCTGCAAATACTGCACCGTGCGTGACTGAGGCTAAAAGGCTGCCGATCAGCAGCATCTTGCAAATATTAATTGGATCTTTCTCAGCTTCTAGCAACGGCAGTGGAAAGAGCTGTATTAGAGACTCTTCCTTCGAGATTTTAATAAGCTAGTTTTTAATCTGACCTAACAAGTTCCTTTGCCCTTCAAGGCCTAATTCAAAATCTATACAATATAATAAATATAAAAAGATGCATTAAGCGGGCAATATCTGACTAGAATGAAACTGAATACTTATTGCCGCAAAAAGAAAGGCACTTGACAGGTCATTTCTGTATTCCCCTTAGTAATCCTTTTCTTTCTGTTGGGATAAATGCTTATTCCCACACAGATCATCATCATCTCCTTAAGGAGAAATGGTAACAGTGCTAATAAACCCACATTTACAACCGCTCAGCATGACTCCTACATCATATATTCAGCTTTGTGATCACTTTATGATCAAGAGGAACAGAGAGAGGGCTGAGAATAGTGCAAAGGGTACTCAGGAAAAAAATAAGAGTATCTATCTAGGTCCTCACGTCTCTAGTGTCCAAGTACCTTGTAATCATTAATGGATTTGCCTTCAGAACAACTTAGTAGGTAGGAAAAAGATGGTTCATTTTGTAAATGATGGTGTGAAACAAAAGGTGAATTTAATGATTTAACCAAAGTGGTGCAGGAAGTCAGAGTCTCAGTCTGGAAGAGAATTCAAATGTATCTAAACATAGCAACCTAATGACCAAGCCATCCTTTAGGACTCACAGTAACAAATTTATAGCCGTTCTGCAGAGTTATAGTCGTAGCTTTTTGAGGATATATGCCGGTAGATCTGAAAGTTGTTCCAAGCTAGAAAAATCCTTTTTAATTTAATATTTATGAGTGAGATGTATTTGTGAAACATCGCAAAGAAAACTCTTCAGTTTGGGTTATTTAAAAAGAAACCCCCCACAAATAACTGCTTTGATGAAGTATTTAAGGATCATTTTATTTTTATAAATACACAGAAAATTCAGAGCATCTAGAATCTAAAATATTCCTTTTAATACAGTCCTTTAATATAAAATTCTATCAGTCTCACAGAATCTACACTGCACTTTTCATTAGCAATGAATATTATAGAACTTTTGACTTTGCTTTCAGTGCAAGTATGTTCAAGCCTATTACACAAAAATAAAATCTCAAAGCTTGCCTTCATTAAGCCAAAATTTTCATACATTTCTGTAACAAATGCTGGTTGTTCTTAGGAAAAAAAAAAAAAAAACCCACACATTTTTAGATGCACAGGCTCTGTAGTGTGCTGAACCTGAAAACCACTTTTTAATGATGTACCTTCATTTTGTCTTCCCAGCCGATACATTAAAAGATGTTACCCCTCTTGACAAACTTTGTCCGTCATATTCCTGTACCATCGCAGCACCAGCAATGCTGCTACAATGTGGAAGGGATTATCCTCCACCGAGCGTTTCTCATGTGTCTTGTGCTGATCAGAATGGGTCCCCTGCCATGTTTAGGGGGAGGAGAAGAGAGGGAAGATTTCAATATTATAGTCATAAAACTAGCATTAGGTAATTCATAATGGTTTTAAATATTGCGAGCTGCTGCTGGTCACCTCACGGAGCCTACTGCAGCAGAATTTGGCTAGCTTATTATTTATTGCAGGAGGAAAAGGGAATTCAACTTACACCCGTGTTTCTATGACATGCTGGATACTCCACTTATGCAACCATCTAAGGGCAAACACTTTAACCCCTTGAGATCCGCTAATCAGGAGCACCAGCTGTTAAGTGCCAGCACGCATCCTGCATCGGTGCCTACGGGGAGAGAAAGGGTTGAAAAGGATATGACCCTAAACTTCAGAAACCGCTTCTCTCCTTGGGGGCAAAATATCATTCGGCTTGCATCTTCTCTTGTTTTCTTTTAGTTTATCCAGTTAATGTTCCTGATGTGGGTTGTTGTGCACTCACTGTGAATGCTTCAAGCCTTCAGGAAGATGATGATAGTTAATTACTGAAGTTAAAATCTGCCTTGCACTGGTGTGGAAGTGCTCGCGGAGGTATTTACTCAGCTAGCTCGCTGAGCTGCTGAGGGCAGGGGGAAGGCTGGTCGTATGTGGCTCACAGTGAATTACTACAAATGCATGTTCTGTGTAAAAAAAAAAAACCATTGCACAGTCATTTTTCACAATACTGCCGGTGCAACATTAGCTCAGTCTCACACTAAGTTACATTTGTACGTTCATTTGAAACAAGCAATGAAATGCAATGTGAAAAAGGAACCTGTCACAAACAGAAACCAAATTTATCTCCTACAGAGTAAAATACAGTCGAAAGGTGAAAAGGCAGTTCTTTATTCTTTAAACGCTCCCTCTTTTACCCCCTTCTTTATTTTCTGAAACCAGTAGCACTGTTAAGCAGACAGATACATATTGGTGGGGAGAAAAGATGGAAAATACTGCCCTTTCGACACACTTTGTGTTCTCTTTCTCAATTATCAGTGCTCTCCAGCCTAGCATTTTTAACCCTTCCAGTAACGGGGTATCCTTGGAATCATTGCGTCAAATTCTTCCCACTTTGACTCTAAACCACAGCATCAAATTTAGTTTGTATGTGGGCTTTCCAGATAAGCAATGTTTCAAATACCTTAGCAGTGTCTGGATATTTTGCAGCCATCTCAGTAAAAGCATGAGTTGACCCTAATGTCCTTAGATGCAATATCCCTCTCTCCCAATGTCATGTAGCATATGCTGTATTTTTTGTCACCTGAAATGGCTCAAAAGCATAAATAAAGTATTACTGGGTACTGTAGAATGTTATGCCATACTGTTGTACCCTCAGATTAAAGAAAAAGCCTCAGCGTGGTGAAGATGATGTTGAATTTGTGTCATATTTCAACAAAATAATTCCAAAGGGAGTTGAAAGCTCACGCTGCAGTTAAACACTGAGTTCCTGTCACCTGTGAATGCAGGTTGGGTTCAGACCTCCCTCTGTGTCTTGAAAAATCTCTTCCTTTGTCCGTCTCTGTCACTGGAGAACTTTCTACAGACTATCGTTGCACACATCAGTGGAATTCAGAGCTGAATTTACATAATGTAACAGCAATCTAGCATAAGTTTGAACAGAAAAAAAGCCCTCGTCACAAAATGAGATTTAATAGTGGACTAGCAATATATATTTAAACTCATTTGTTTTAGGCACAGTAAGGGAATAGATGCAGAACGTGTAGTGGTGGATGCGGGGGAGGAAGAGAGGTTTGCTCATGTAGAGAGGAAACAAGTCATGCTGGCTTTATCCTATGCCATTGATTTCATCCTTTTTCCTGTGAATTTTCTTTTTCCAAGATATTTTTCTTGCAAAACAGCTGCCCATCTTTGCAACACTAAGTTCTGTTGACCAGCCTCTCTAGGCACTTAGGTAGTTCACATCACCATAGTGTCAGAGGCATTCAGAAATGAGAAGAAAGGAGGTAGCAAACCAACCTGTGCCTCTGCTTCACCTCGCCTCTAACCCCCCGGCCTCTGAACAAGGCACATGCTTTTGGCAAAATCATATTTTGCTGTCCTTTTCCTTTTAATTACCTGTGGCTGAGGACATCAAAAGTGCTTGTGATGATGTACTGATCACAAACCATGGGCTGGGGGACACTGATCAGTAAAAACTGATGTTTCAGGGATTTCTATTGATAAAACATTTCAAAACAAGTTTCCCATTAAGCACACTGGCCCACTAGGACTATTCCTGTGTTCCAGTGCAAGCATATGCTTTGCTGTTTTGCTAAATCAGGATTTTATAATCAGGCGTTGTTCATACTATTAGGCATGTCATTCCATTAATGATGATAAAAAAGCAAGCATCAGTCCGCTAGTAAATGCCTGCAATCTGCATCACAGAAATGGAGGAATTAACTCTTTCAAAGGGAAGCTCAGAAGCCCATCTGGCCATTAAAGAGTGTTCTTAGGTCTTGTCATGAACCTTTTCCCTGCACCTAATATGCTACTGAGTTGGCCTGAGGCTAGAGCAGTTTCAAATCAAGCCCATCCCTCACTCGAGGGGGGACGTACATGTTTGCGGCCATGGGAAGCCCATGTGGCACTTCAGCTTGCCAGCTCTGCCGGGAGGATCTCCAGGTTCATCCTTGCAGCACACCTGGGAGGCCAGCTCAGGACTATGGTTAACCTCATCCATGGATGTTGGTGTCTTAAATTTTTCTCGTATCTTAATTTCTGAAAAACAAAATTCCTCTTACGTTGAGCCAGGATGCTACTGGGGCATTTTAATTCCTGGTAATCTAATGAGGCCACAAGTACGGCTGTAAAGCCTGTGCGGCACTCGCACAACTCTGCTCCCATGGACGTCTGTGGTGGAATAGGAAATTCCCACCTAATTGCACATGCACGAGTGAGACTAAACACTGAAATGAGCTACTGTGTCACACCATTGCGAGGGTTTACAAAGAGTGCACCTTCATGATGCTTGCCAGATGTACTGCCACTGCAAAATCTGCAACAGACTTAAGGTATAATTACTGTCACTGTTATCAGACTTTACAGCACGTGTGAGTATGTATCGCTTTGCTCTGTTGTAAGGAGGTTGGGGGTTTTTATTTTAAAATAAAACTTTCTATTTTTTTCCAAAGCTCATCCCTGTAAATTCCTGTACAGTGCAGGGAGGGGGGGAGGAAGCAGAAGCCGTACAATGCCCCAACCCATGGTAATTAGCAAAAATATCTGTCAGATGCCTTTTCTAAGTTGTCACTGTTACATTTACTGAATGAATTCAATTTCTGATATAGCTGAAGAATGTATTTTTATCAATATGAAGAACATATTGCAAATCAATTATTCTTCTAAAGCTGATGTTATTTTTAAATATTTTCTCATGTATTTTATCAAAGGAAACCAAGTTAAATCATTTACTATTAGTTGCTTTTCTGAATTTTTTAAAAGATGGGCCTGAGTTGTAAAGTTCAGTTGGGTAAATGAGGAGGTGCATGATGTTTACATTGACATGAACCTAATTACAGTTAGATTTAAGCCCTTAAATTACAAGAGTTGTAAGAAGAGTGGTAAGCATTGGGTCCAATACCCCAAATCCAGTCCTGGGAACTAAACAAGTATACGTTCTAGATGTGTACAAGTGAGCTATTGCAGCAGCAACACATTAGGTGCGTGGCTACCGAATTTGGCACTGAGACCCCTGGGAATAGTTGGAGAGATTTAAACTCCCCCAGAAGGAAGTCCTGATTGGCAAAGGCTGGGCCAGGAGACTCCTAGGGCCAAGCAATAGGAATCAATTGTCAAATTGCGCATCACAGGGCCACGATCTTCTTCAGAGCACACCATTGAGTATCTTTTAAAATGGAGCAGATTTCAGAATTGTAGCTGATCCCCGTCCTTGATAAACCAGCTAATGATAAAAGTTGATGTACAAAAGCAGGGAAACCTGAGGTCAGCATCTTCCTAAGCTTCAGAGGCTGCAGCCCCACGACTGCCCCAGAAGAATGTATGAACATCCAGGGCAGCAGGGGATAGGGGAGCGGAGATGGGACAGTCACACTTGGGCCCGGGTGACCGTCTGCCCGATGCTTTGGTGCTGTGTGATGTTCCTGCAAGATGCAGAAGGGGACAGATGTGAGAGAGACAACTGAATTTCTCAGCTCAAAGGGCTTTCAACTGGGCTTCTACTCTTGGAGTTCATACAGGGACTAACAGGATCCTAATTTCCTCTCAATGCCTTCAAAAAACATGTATCTGATTAGGCACTTAAGGAAAATGAGGAGGATGGTTTTGAAACATCTCAAACTGGAGAAAATTAAGGAGGAAATCTGCATCAACCGTGTCCCCTTTGGTTCTCTAGGCTCTGGGTTATAAGGTGAGAGGCACAAGGACTTGCTTTGCTCTCCACAGATCATGGTAGAAAAGAGAGCACCTCCATTTGCAGAGAGGAAGGGAGCCAGTCCCCACAAGAGTTAGGCTCCGCGTGCCCGTTTTCTGCATCCCGGTGCTGCCAATCACTACACGGCAGCGATGTCCAGACATCCAACATAAAACCTAAAGAAAATGCCATGGATTTTCCAGCTGAAACGGTGATCGTGCAGTGAGATGGTCTGGCAGGTCCTGAACTAGGGAGCCACAGACAGCTTTTCTGGATCTCAGCTGCAGGTGACAAAAGTTCACCTCAGTCTTGTGTTAACAACATAAATCTTCGTGTGGTTCAGGCCCTTAATTCAGTGCATACTCTTAGAAGTGACAAAGGGGCACTCGGCGGCATTGACACGATGGACCCTTAGGTTCTGCAAAATATATTCTGCTCGAGGTGCAGAGGCATTTTCAAGAATTTGTTTTTCTCTGGCTTTTCTTGAATTAATGTTAATAAAAGCTGCCCCAACCTCTTATTTTTCTATATGAACACAAAAATTGCAGCTGCCTGCCAAGTCTGCTGAGAGATGGATGTAATAATTTTCAATTGGACTGTTAGCCCAAAGGGAACCCGATAGCAAGAGATTGACAGATGCAGCATGGATTATCTTGTGCTCTGAACTCAGCCCAATTTGTGGTTTGTTGCAGGTGCTAAAGAGATTGATATTGCTGCTACCCTGGAGCACTTGAGGGACCAGAGACCAGGCATGGTCCAGACAAAGGTACTGTCAGTAAATCCACTGGGATTTTAAATACATTAAAGGTCTTTCACAGTAGTTGTTTTCATGACAGAAGAGAGAGGGTATGACCTAATTTAACGCAGGTCGCTTGCTGATTACTCTGTTTGGCTCCCTACCAACTGAGGTTTATTTATGCTGAAGATTTATCTCGGCTACTTTCTTTGGTGTTTACTGCTCTTTCTTGTAACATCTCCAACATCTATCTTGATTACCATATATGAAGGGCAGTCAAGACAACAATCTATAGCTTACTAAAGAAAATGTGCATTTGAAAGAATGTTCTTGCTTTCATCCTGAAATATGGATTATTTTCTTAGAGAATCTGTGCTTAACTGTGCATGTAATATTTTCTTAAAAGCTTCAAGTCATTAAAGAGAATGTAACTGCTGCATTTGATTTGTTTTCTGAAAAATAAGGTTTTGAATTAAAGGAAATGTAGTTTTGTAAGAAATCGAGTCATTTTTAGCATCTTTGAACAGAAGAGCTTACACCGTGCCTAAAGCCACGTCCTTTATGGATGTAGCATGGTGACTATATTTGTACCCCTTGGTGAGGTGAGCATCTTACTCTGTGGTTCCTGTCAGTTGTAATAGTTTTGAAATTTTTCCACAGTGTGGAACTTTTAAAGATGGTTGATGGTGTGAGTGCAATCCCTTAAATTAGAAATGAAACTTTCTACTGTTAACAATTTCAGTGATGTGTGGAATGATATTTTGGGTTATTTGCTGCAAGTTAAGAGCTGCAAATATGACAATAAAGAAACTCATTCATGACATGGAGACCAAATAAATCCGTACATGACATTGTAAAATATTGAATAAGATCGAATAGCCCAAACTGAGTAACGAGAGCAACGTGATAGCACTCTGTCTTGCCAAGCTGGAACTGATAGGAAAGTCTGCAGCATTTAGGGAGCTGAAATTGCTGAGGGACAAAGGTGAAATAAATGGGAATCATTGGTTCATAGCTTTTCTTGAATCTCTTCCCAATCATTTTATCTTCCCACTAATACTAGGAGAAGTGGTGCTGGAGAACAGTTGGGGGGATGTTAATTATTATTTACCAATTAAATAAGTGCATGAAGAATAAAGATGAGCCAGTCAAAGCTAACTAATCTTTATCTGCAAGTAAGACATAAAATTGCACAAAGCTTTCTTCTGCTTTGATTATTCAGACTGGGAAAAAAATGCGTATAGCACACAATATCCAGTGTCATATATATTTACTGTGAGGAAAGATGCAAGTCCTGAACTACTCTGTAAATGCATCCAAAATATATGGCAGCTCTGTAGAAATATAGAGCTCAGATTCCAGTTTTGCTCTGAGGGCAGAGAAATTACAGCTTGTTAACTTCAACATAAGAAAAACATAGCTCCAGAACCAAAGAATTATGTAAACAACTTCTCTTACTTAGCAGAAATACTCACCCAGGTCCCACGAAAATCTCGCTCAAGACATGTTTTTCCCCTCCAAACATTTCTGTGGAAGAGCTCCAGAAAAGAAATGTATCCTGTGTTTTCATCCAGGATGAAAAATTTTCTCAGGATATTGCTTATCTCTCCTCTTGCTCCTTCTTCCATCATTGTCATTTTCTCAAAACCACCCAAATCACTTATTCAAGCTAATGTCTTGCAAATTATAAATATCTGGTTACATGCTAGCAATGCACGATCCCCAGAGAATTTTTCTGATGGATTTAAACAAACCCCTGTGCTTTCCCAACTGAATACAAATGAGGAATATTAGACTCTTGGAGTAATTTAAAACAATGGATTAAAAGTCAGGTTAGAAATGCCAATTACAGAATATCCCTAGGCAAAATAAACACCAACGTACTTCAGCAATGTTATTGCGTTTCCAGCAGGCAGCGCTCCACATTTTCAATAAGCATGTGAAAGATTTGTTTGCAACATTTTGTCTTCTGGAAGGGATCTTTAATTCAGAAGCACTGTATATAATAAATGGTAATGAAATTATCATAACGACATTCTGCATTTCTGAGAAACATAATACAGGGTTCATGGTTTTGTTGGTTTTTTTCAGGGGAATCATAAAATAGAATTGATATGCCACACGTGAGAGGAAAAAGCAATGAAGGAGGAAGCGTATTCTCTGTGATGGGAAAAATATATATTTCCTTTTTTTCCTCTCTCCTTCTATATCTTTCCTCTCACAATCTAAAATATTTAGCTAAGGTTCCTTATTGTGTCGCATATGTTACATGTACTCAGTTTGTTTTCCTGGGAATTTTTATTTGTAGACTTGATATAGCTTACTATTTTTTATTAAATATATTCTTGTCACCTCTGCACTGACACTACAAAATACCTGTCCAGCTCTGTTTTCTAGGCACAGCTAGATGTTAAAATTCATCTCCAGTCAATCCTGTATATGCGAATAGCATGTGTGAATGACAGTGTAGCTGTGCAAAACAACAAACTGAGCTCCTTTAAAAATTACTGCAATTAATTTGATCTGTGATTGTTCTCATGGAAAGGTGTGGGAGATGCGTAAAGGCTTGTCTTTGGAGGGGGTGATACACATCAATGGAAGCTGCACTATCTGCATTTCACCTCTGCGTATTATGCAGAAGGAAGGAGGGGGAAGAGCTCAGCTGCGCCATCCCAGAAAGACCGAGTCCTCGCACATCTCGTGTGTCTGCTCACTGTCCCCTTTACTGCAGCGTTTCACAGCCAGCTTTGAGCTCTGGCTGTAAAGATTATACTTTGTAAGTTGTTTTGCCTCGGTAATTTAGGGTCACACCTAATGTTAGCTGGTGGCCTCCACTTGAACTTGTCTCCAAAATCCATGTCTGAACTTTGGAGTTCATGTTGATCAGTCCACGGTCCTCGGGCGAGAGCAATGACGCCCTGTGCTCATGTGGGGGGTACCCCTCCGTGAGGGGTAAAGGCACTCGCAGCTCAGATGGTCTCCAGCCTGACAGATCTTCACAATAAGGTGAACACATCTCGGACCAACAAAGTTAAAGGGCAGATTTGCTCAGTGAATAACTTTAGAGTAATATGTTATTTTCAGGAATGGGACTAATATTAAAGTATTGTAGTCCCCGATCTTTCAAGCTCTTCCTGACTATAAAATACTCAGATGAAGAGCACATTAGGTAGCCTCATTACCATGGGCAGCTTCCTTTCTTCCGAATGGACGCCCACATCTTGGAAGAGGCATCTGCACATCTCTGAAACTTGGCTGCATCACCGTGTCAACCCCATCATGCTCAGATCAGCCTCTTCTGTTGTGTTCCCCGTGCTCCAAGGACTGGCAGCGATGGGGACCAGCTGTCCTGCTCACGTCTGAGCACCCGCTTTGCCCCTCTCCTGCCAGCCCCAGGATCTTCCACCCTGCCCAGGCTGCTCCACAGGTCTCTCACCTCGCAGGGCTGCCCTGATGGGGTCCAGCAGCTGATGACTCTTCCTGTCAAGGCTCTTTTTTCCCAGAGGCAAGCACTTCTTGTACATCAGCCCAAATTTCCTGAAGCTTTTTGAGCTGCTACAGTCACTCGGTTTGGTCCTGGACCAGTCTGTCCAGATGAATGCCCTCTGCTTCCACTGCCCTCCAGCTCTTCTCACACATTCAACGAGTTAACTCCAGTTAAAATACAGCTGATGCTCCAGGGTGGCCACCAGCATTTCCAGTCTTTTCTTTAATTGCAGAGACCTTGGGGAGTCCGGGGAAGCATAGGCGGGCATATGCAGCATTTTCTGTTCCTAATGATGATGAGTCTTACTCTTTAGGGTGAATTGATGTCTGATTAAAAACTATTGGCTTCAGTCCAGCAAATGTACAAGGTTGCCACTTTGACAGCAGCAAGCAGACAGCAAAATTCTTGAATGTCAGTGTGTCTGAGAAATTATTCTGAGTTTTGTTCTTCTTTTTCTGCTCAGGAACTGTGCCATCATTACTTCTTTCTGAGGCATCTCCACATGGGAGATGACTCTGCAGTGGGGCAAGACAAGGCAGAGAAGACTGGCACCAAATTGCAGGAATTAGAAGTCAGCCGTCTTTCTGATCTATGAGTTACACATCTGTGGTTTGTTCTTTCATCCTTCCTGCAGATTTCTGCAGTAAAGCGAAACACTGTGGAAAATTAATGCTACCAGTCCAGTAATCACCTTTTGGGACTGGCTGTGTTCTGCAGCCATCCACCACTGCTGCGTACATACGAGCAGCCATCCCGCACAGCGCCTGGCAGGGCAAACTGAGGGGCTGGAGGTACCTACCAGACCACCAATTTCCTAATTGGAGACACAGGTAGTATCCCAGCAGTGGTCTCAGGGTACTTTGCAGGATGCATCTCAGACCTCCATTCTCAGAGTTGGTTCTTCAATGACTTTTGATCCTGGCTGGCTTAAACCACTGTAGTACTTACAGAAAATCCAGAAACTTCTCCACAGTCCTTGTCTGGTGTCCTTCATTTGCCCATATTCTGAGTAAACTGCCCACATTTCTTTTCACATCTGAAAAGTTGCAAACACCAAGTCATCCTGTCGGATATTTCAGTAAGCTAAATTTCTGAGAAGAATTACGTTCTTAGAAAATATAACACTGGTTAACCTTGAGGAAGTAAAGCTCTTTCATCCTGTGGGACTACACAGTTCAGGAGTGTGTTAGGGTCACACATAGATGAGGTGGCCATTCATGGCTGTGTCCTTCACACCTCTGGCAACCCAGTGCAGAAGCCTGTTAGTAATTCTGGATTTATGCTTACAATGAATTAATAGCAGAGAAAAGCCTTCCCACGTATTTATTAAATTGAAGTGGTCTAAACATTGTTAGGTAATTTGTGGGTGCAGAAAGGCCATTAAAAAGGAAGGCTGAAAAAGGACAATAACAGGTAAACCAAAAAGCAGATACTGTTTTATGGAATAGATAGAAGGTGAGGGGATATTTATTCTAGCTGATTTCAACTAGAAGCAGTCCTGAGAAAAGCCAAAGGCTCTGCTTTGCAGCATCTCACCTATTTCATATCTCAATTATGTTAACAAGTTTCCATCTCTGTGTCAGAAGGAAATGACGGGTGATCAACTAGTCCCAAACCCTTCCGACCACGCAATTGCAATACATCATTGTGTCCCAATAGCTTAGTTTCTGCCACCAACATTTTTCTCCATTAAAATGACTCCGGCTTCAAGATGCTGTCAAACATGTTATATGGCATCAATAATCCCAGAACATTTTGTTCCTTTCTGTTGCAGTGTACAGTTCTTCCTGCATATTCATATTTTTAACAACGTCTTGAGGATGCTTGGCTGCAGAACAGTGCGCCAGGCTTTTGGAAAGTGTTTTGTTTTATTATTCAGAGTATGCGTTTGTTCTCTCTGCAGGAGCAGTTTGAGTTTGCTTTGACGGCGGTTGCAGAGGAGGTGAATGCAATACTCAAGGCACTTCCCCAGTGAGCGGCTCAGTCTCCCGAAGGTTCCCGCAGGATACGTCCCTCGTTTTCCTCATCCTCAGTCCCTGTGAATGTTCTTGGAAACCATGACCTGACTTAACTGTGTATCTTCTGTTGTAACCACATAGTGATAGGGTCCTTACAAACTCCTTTAGCTGGTAAAAGTTCAACAGTTAAAATGTGTAGTCTGTTTTTTGGGGTTTTAAACAGATTTTTAAGAGTACATTGAAGCCTCGGATTAAGTGACAGAACAATCCATCTAATTCCTTTCACATCCTCAAAGCCCTGAATGTCACACTTTGAAAGCACACATTCATGTTCTTAATAGCAAATATACAGTATTGTAGGTAATTAGTGCAGTCAATATAGTCTCAGAAAACAGTGTTCTGTTATATTTTGTAACTTCTCAAAGGCTGAATAAGAGTGGGGGGCCTGAAGAGGATGGGGATTGTTCCTATACAATGCCGAGCAAGAGCACGAAACAGCGCCGAGGGTGTGAGTAAACACAGGTCCAGGCTCTGGCAAAGAGAGCCTGCACCTTCTCGTGCTGGGCTTTGGCAGGCGGATGGTTTCTTAACTGTTGTTTACTTTTCAGCTTTGTGCCATGAATGGATGAAAATCTGAACTATAAGTAAATAGGCCTGCACAGTTGTTGCAACTGGGGAGAACAAGTTGGTCACATTAATGGGAACCCAGGGGATAACGAGCACAACTCTGACCGTGTACCTACCACTGACAGCGCGGAAAAGGAGAGCCTAGACTCAGCTCAGGTGATGGGGAAGGGCCCTGTCAGCAGTCAGGTAAATGTCCGGAGCTGTTATGGAAAGAGATTGTTGATTTTATGGGATTACTGAGGAAGAAAATGAGACTCTCCTCTTTATATTTTTGCATTTCCCTCTGTAAAACTGTGCTGTGCCATCCTTTTTAGCCAGGAAAATATATTTCTGTAAAAGCCTGGCTGAAGGAGAAATCTCCAATCCGCATTTTATGATTCTCATCGGGTTTGTCTGATCCAGACGTTCATTGCACCTTTCTGCAGAGGCTCTGCTCGCTCCTTGTTCTGAATGATAGCTGTTTCAACTAACCATTAAGGGATAAAGAAGCACATGGGTTGAATTTCAGAGATTCTTGTGTTCTCAAAACCCTAATGCCTACTGTTGCAAAGTAATGCTAAAATATGTCTGTAAATGGTTTGGTTATGCAATCTTGCTTACGTGAATTCACAGGTTTAGTTGTGGTACTGTTCTACAGGAATTGAAATTGCTGATAGAAGGTACTCTGATATGTTTGAATGAGGGGCCGGAGAGTAAAATTATCAAAGGTTCCTAAGTGATCTAGGCTCTTAATTTCATTTTCAAAAGTGAATAGTTGGATGCTTTTTCATATGTTCTCCTACATCTCCGTCATTTAAGAATTTTGGGGTGGTTTTTTTCCAAAATCTTAACAGTGTTGTGTGCTTGAAACCATATTAGGCTAATTGTATGACTTCAGCACTGGAAAATATATCTTTGAATTTAATTTGGGAAGGGGAAGCTTTTATAAACTTCTAATCAGTGAAATGTTAAAGATACAATATCGTAGAGTTTTGCTGGCACAGAGGTAACAGGCATCTATCAAAATCAACCATGTTGCAATTTTGTGTTGTAGGTGTGGCTATTGGTGATTTCTTCTTTTTAGCAATTAAAGAGTTATATAAAAAAAAAAAAGCAGAAGGCTTGTTACTTTTCGCCATACATTTTTGTATGCTTTACTTGGTATGTGCTGTTGCTTAATTTGTGCATCCCATTACTATGGCAGTACAGAGCAGTTACTGCAGATGCCATCATCCTCTTAAGTACACATACTGTACATTAAGCCACATGTTTATTTTATGGCCTAAGCATTTTAGAGCTTTCCTAGCAATAACTAAAAAAACTAATGGAGTATGAATGAGAAAATTGCCTTTTTCATTTGATAATTTAGGTTTAACAGGATTCTTTTATTACTTTAGCTAACACGAAATTGCAGATCAGGGCAGATGAGATCAGTTTGAGCAGTATCAGCAAGTGTTTGAAGTAGATTTACTGTGAGCCATGTACTGCAGCTTTCTGAAACTACAGGTAGTTATATCCAAACAAACTGTCCAAAGAATCAAAATTAGGGCATCCTAAGCCAAGCCCTCTGATTATCGGGTAGAATTATTTCCCCGTGCAAGATGCTGTGCCATTGCCTACTGGCTAATAGGTGTTTAGCACAGGTTTCTGCCCTGGGATTCATTAGCGTTCGCCTTCTGACCGTCGCTGTGCATACCACAAACATGGCTGACGAGCCTTTCGTTTGCACTTCAGGAATATTTTTTAATTGTTCTTTTGCAAATATTTGCATTTCATAATAGCGATTTCAGGGTGATCCCTATTCATTCGCAAGCAGCTGAGTGTAGGACTTAAATATTGGTCTTCATGCTTCAGAGTTTATTTAGCGTAGATTAGAGGGCATTAATCTTCCCCAAGGCTAATGGGGCAGGGATATATTGTTTTATTCATACTTGTAGACCAGTTTACACAACAGAAAGATGCAGTCTTACTCAGAGGGTTGGAGTATATCCCACTGAATGTCATTGACAATCCTGTTATTTCAGCCGTGTTTTGTACAGTTCTTCCACAAAGAGGTGCCAGCCTTATTCTGTTGACTGTAAACTGTCATGCAGAGTATTTCATCTGTGCAGGTAGCATATTATTTACACCTCTCAATAAATGCCCTACTTCTGGGGGTGATAATTTGCTTCAGGACCTATTAGTGAAATGCAGGTTTCAGTTGTACCAGGGCGATCCGGAGGGGTTTGACAATCCATTTCCCGGGAAGATGCCAAAGCCATGGATGAAGCCACAGAGATGAATGTCTCATGCAGGGCAGGAATTTCTTTACCCTTTTCACTGCAGTTGTGCAGTGAATCCTTGTGATTTGGCAAAGGATGTTGTTCAGGCCACCCCCGGCCACTTGCGCTGGACGTGGGACCTGCCCCGTGTTCACTGGCAGGTTGAGTTGAGCTTCTTCCTGGAAGCCAGGATCACCTGAGAGCCCAGAGTCAGATGAGACCCACAGCCCTTCCCTGTTCAATATTCTGCTTGGTCTTTAGTAAACGGATTGCGATTGAAGCTTGGGCTGGTGCCTGACATGTAGCCATAAACAGCATGTGCTTAATATTGACCATCCTCATGTTCCTGATAAAGACAAATTGAGTCTATAGGTGCTGTTTGTGTGGTTGAATCTTTAAATGACATTTAGCGGGGGAGCTGCAGGAGGGCGATTTAACCCCAGAGCTCACATCCTGAACGGTCTAAGCCTGTGGCAGAGGGACAAAACCCCATTTTCCCATGGGAACAGCACCAAGCATGGCTGCTGACCCCGAGCCTGGCACCAGTGACTGGGACCAGACTCCACGCTCATGTAGTCCCAGCGGGTGCAGCCATGAAGGATGGAGAGGTGGTTGTCACCAGTATTGATAGTTCATAGGAGTAACAGCACAGTCACCCTTCCCAGCACACGGGGTGGGATTCGGAGGGACGGAGGGACAGGACAGCGTTGTTCCCCAAAGCCTAGATCCTCAAGGTTCAGCCCTAGCCACAAGGGAAACAGTGCGGGGTTTGCTGTTGGCTTCACGTGTTTCAGGTGTGAGCTCTAACTATTGCTCTTGACCATCGTCTGTGGGACCTGGTGCATCCCAGGTAACATCCAGCAGAAGTCCTTGGCAACTGTGAGGCCAAGAAGGAATTTCAGCAGAAAATCCCATATCCAAATCTCAATCCAATAGCAAAACAAGCAAGATTATTTTTATAGACGCTACTAAACATTTAAAACATTTAAAATATTTTTTAAATCTACACCAATGACTAAACCTCGTTCCTGTCTCTAGCATGCATGCAGAACCAATCTCCATCCATCCCCAAGGGAATGACAGCTATAGTACCTGTAAGGAGTTCATGCTTTATTAGTCAAGTGGAACATTAATAAAACCCAGCCCACTTCATAATTTCCAGAATAGTCATTAATTAAAAAAACCCTGTTTATTGGAATAGAAAACAAGTATTTGATTAGCTTTGTTACAGAACAATAGCTCTCCTGATTTTTATTCTGCATATTTTATTCTTTGTTTAGAAAATTCTCTTAAGAAGCAGTTGAGATAATTCGCTTTTTAAAACTGTACAGTTTCTATGGTTTTGCTTTTTAAATGAGAGTACACTTTGTAGATTTGATTATTATATTTTTCGGTTAAGATTACATTGGGCATTACAAAAGCATTCCCCACCACAGTGAAAAGAAAGCTATCCTGTTGGTTTATTGTAAAAGAAAAAAAAATAATTAAAACAAAATTGCAGAGCTGTGGCATATTCAATCCAATTAGAGCATGACTCTTTACTACTCTTCATTTACCACATTAGAAATAAAACAAAGTTACACCAGCAAGATTTCATTTGAAGCTGTTCTTGCATGCTGTTTGTACTGTATTTGATGGCATAATATTGTTTTGTTTACAACCTTTTCTTTCTTGTCATTCTATTATATTCTTTATATGTATATAGTTTAAAAAAAAAAAAGATTATACAAAGTATTTTGTTCTACCTCTGTAAAAATCATATTTGTGAATAAAGTCACATTGTCTGTGGAGTACGGTACCGTGAATACAGCATTACCAGCTGGTGCTTGGCTTTTATTTGGGGGTGGGAGCGGAACCTCCCCCCGTTGCTGGAGAGCTGGATTCTGAATATCCGAGGTGGGCACGCGGGGCTGACAAAAGGGGCACCAGCGTCCTGCTGACGGCTTTGAGGTCCGTGTTTAATCTGCTCTGAGCATAAGAGGCTGCAGCCACCTCTGGCTTGGGTGTGCGGCCGGGAATGTCGCGGCTTCCAACGCCGCCATCGAGGCAGACTCCTGTGTTCAGACCAGAAAGCGAAGCAGGCAAAAAAAATGACTAAATTTCAGCGACCCTCCTTGTACAACCGGGACGTGAAAAAATTTGGCCTATAGCATGTGTCACGTAGTGTACAAGTTAACAAATGGAATAGATGATACCCTCTTGCAGGAAAATTAAAGGCGGGAAAATGTTTTTGGGGAGGAAATGGTGGTGGATCAGAGCATCACATAATGTGTCGTATGGGCTGCCCAAGGATTTATAGTTTTAAAATAGTAGCAGGATTCATAGAAGGATTTGAATGGGTAATGGAAAATACTCACTGTTATATTAAATAAGGTTAAGAGGAATAAAAGTGTAAGGTTCCCACATAAGCACAGCATAAAATAACCAGTCTTTTCCCTGGGTGATAGGAAGCAATTTTCCCATAAGCACTGTCCATTATATGAAGGTTTGTATCTGTCCATGAAATATCCATTGTTAGCTGTTATCAGAGGCAGTCTTTAGGATTAGACAGCCCTAGTGTGGCAATTTTCATGGTCCTGTATTGTGTGTTAAAATTTAACTTGTGTTTTGAAGAAGACTTAAAATAGTTTGCCGCTTACCTGGAAATAACTAGAAAAATGTAAATAGAAAGGTAGAAACCATCCTGGTCCAGCTCACTCCCTTCCTATCAGAAGAATCACATTTTACATTCTTTAACCTTGTTTATGTAGTTGCGTGTTTTAATATCTACGCCTTTCTCAGTGTAAGAAGGTGACTTTCATCTTGGAAGGAAAATATATGCACCATTATAGCTATTTTCCTGGTGGTGTAATTTAGGAGGTCTTTCATCTCCAAGATAGCTTTCTGAAGCCTCTGGTAACATCAGATGGAGGACAAAAAGAGGAATACATTTAACTGTATAACTACTGGAGCATTATGTATCTTCTGGGCAAACATGGAAGCCATCAGTTGTGCATACATTGATTCATGCGGCCAGCGCTTGCTTTTGCTTCGTGCTGCACAGATACACACGGCCTCGCTCTCTGCAGCGCTCCGGCTGCAGGCTAGTGTCTCAGCTGCTGCCAAGGGGCATTGCTTTTTGTTGCTGTTACTCTTGGGTTCGTATTTATGGCTCCAGCTCATTATCAGTACGGCAGACTGGGTATTGGCTTCTGGTAGGGCTCGGGAAAGAGCTGGGTTGGAGCATCGGCTAGCAGTATCGGGAGCGTGAATCCCAGCAGCAGCATGCAGGAGCTCCTGGTGCCAGCCTGGCCACAGCATCCTCGGCACACCTAAATACTCATGTTGCACAACCCATGGGGTGGTAACACACCTCCTCCGAGCCTGAGATGTTCACGTTTTTGGGGAAGCAGGAGGAAAGAGGACTCAGCAAACTGGGGCAGCGGAGGAAAGAGCTGCCCGTCTGCTGCCCCGCTTGGTGCCAGCGCGAAAGGAGAGACTTGCTTCTGCTCCCAGCTGAACTACTGCAGTCCCTCGCACAGTATAAAACCCAGGAACTTTTCAAGTTGGTCAAAGTTTCTCAGGGTTTTACTTTTAGAACTTGTTGTAAAACTTCAGGAGTGATGGGATTGGTATTTCTGTTTTGCATGCTGAGCAAATACAAAGAACTATACACCCACGGGGAGGGGTAACCAGTAGGCTGTGTTTATTCTTGGTTTAGTGATAGGGCCGGCACATTGTGTGCTTGAGACAACTGATTCCTTGGGGAAATTATTCTCACTGCAGTGGAGTTAAGCCAAAAATTAATTTCTTCCCTTGAGAATGCACCAGTTATCCCCCACACGCAGGTAAATCAGCAATACACAAAAAACCAAATGCTCTACATGGATGACCATTCTGGGAGATACAGACTTAAACTAAGTTTTGCGTTATATGACTGATGTATTTGCCCTGCACCAGATTTTTTTTCCTGCAGGAGCTTTGGCTACAGTTTTCAAAGACACAGGAATTTGTTACTCTATCTTTTCCAGCAGCGGTTAGAGGTGAGATTCATCTTAACCAACCTCTGAGTAGCTTTTGCATGGACTTCTACAGACGAGCTGCTCATCATGAGTTTCCTTTGCAGTCAATGAAGGAAAATAAGCATTTTTTAAGGTGTGATTTATCTGATCTAGTTTGGATGTCTACTGTACAGGTGACTCATCCTATTCACCCCACACCCTGAAACAGTTCCAAAGTTTAACTACGCATTAGGTAGAAAAGCATTTCCTTTTGATACTGTAAACCCATTCCTTCATAACTGCATTGGATCACTTGTGAGATAAAGGGAAGTAATTTCTGATTTTGTACACCATGAATTTATAGACCTCCTTATCCTATTCCTCCTCAGTTTTTCCTCTTCCACACTGAAGACTCATTTCTCCTCCTACAGAAGTTGTCCCGTGCCTTTGATCACCTTTGCTACCCCTCACCCTACCTTTTCCATTTCTGTTTCTGCTACGCCTGCTCTGAAGTACCTGGGGGCCAGGCTGTGGTTCACTGTCACCTAGTGATGTTTTCTTCTTTTTTTTTTTTCTTTGGAATTTCTAACACTCCATTGCCCGTCTCCACTGTTGAGCACTGAGCTGGCATTCGCAGACCAAATTTGCAGCAATACAAACCCTTCTCTTCAGGGCAATAGCTTGCCCAGAGGTCATCACTATGTCTTTATTGTTAGGGATTTATTTCATGTTGTGTGCTACTTTATGTTTATCATCAGTGATTTCGTCTGCCATCTTCACAGTCCTGCATTATCACAAGATGTCTCCATGACACTTCACAGTTACTTTTGTTTTTACAACCCTAGATAATACGTGTCATCCACGCTCTGCCACCACACTATCACCTCCTCCTTTTTCACATTGTTTGTATTGGGGAGTCACCACCACTGAAAAAACTCTCCCTTTCTTCACAGCCTGTTTCTTATCTTTTAACCACTCATTAATCCACAAACGAACTTCCCCCTAATCCCACGGCAGCTCAGTTTCTGTAAGAACCTTTCATGAGACAGCCTTTGCCAAATGCTTTTAGGAAAGCCAAATACATGATAGGAAGTAAGTCACCCACATCAACGTGCTCACTGATTCCTTCAAAGCCTCTTAGTAGGCTTTTGGGACATGACTTCCCCTTGCAAAAGCCATGTTGCTTCTCCCTCCCCTTTACACCATCAGCTATTTAGGATCTAGATGTGAGGGGGTGGATGCAGCTTATACAGTAAGACACTAAAACGGCTTTGGTATCCTTCTGGAGTCAGTGGAGAGCTACTGAATGGACTTTGAAATGGAGCTCTGCAGCTTAGCTAGTCCAACCCCCCACTCAACACAGCACTTAAAGCACATCGCTCAGGGTCGTTTCCAGATGAGTTTTGAGTATCTGCAGAGATGCAGATTCCTCTGAGTCCTCTTTGTGAAAAATACATTTTCAAAACCTAATTGAAATTTCCCTTGACGCAGATTGATTGCTAGTTAGCTTCCCAAAAGGAGACGCCTACACTTGGACAGCCAAATCCATCTCTAGGCTCCATCGACAAGGTTGTCATTTACTGTAGTGGACGCTCAGGCATGTAGCACACATGAAGGCATTTACATTTAAGTGTCTTAACCCATGAGCTGAATCCCACCCTCTGGGCAGGATTCAGTGCTTGTTTTAAGTGTTCGATGTCCCTGCAGATGCCGTGGAGATCCTGCCTAGCCTCCCGCGCTCATGCCAAATGGCTGAGAGTCTGAAGTCTTGTGTTTTGTTTGCCAGCCCTATGCCCGTGGCTAAATCTCCTGAGGTGCCTCAAGTGACGTTGGGTGCCTACATTCAGGGAACTGAATCCCACATCATGCGTCTACCAGTTGGATTCTGTAGCTTCTACTGAAATTCGAGGTATGGGAGGGAATTTCACAGGACAGTAGTTTCCCAGATATAACCCACCACTCCCAAACTGGCAGCAGCTTTTGAAAACCCTCATTATACCTGTTTGTACATCCATCAATACTGGATTCAAGGTGGGCAGACAGCGTTGCTTGAGCGTGCACACCCAAGCCCAGGCACGAGATGCAGCGATGACTGCAGCAGGGCACAACTGGAGAGTGGCCTTTATGCTGGGTAGCACTTAGGGGCTTTGTGGACCTCACAGCCAGTGACAGCATTGTGTGGGAGCATAGGCACGGTTACTTTCCAGCACAAGAGGGGAAAAGTGGCCAAAACCATGGTATTTAGACTCTTGAGTTAATGTAAAAAAAACCCCTAGTGAACAGCAGTGTTCTAGTAGCACTTGTTTCTAAATGTGGCATCCATTTCCTTCATGCAGGAAATCTGCTCCATTTTCCAGTAGATTTCATTTCTGTTGTTCAAGTTAGAAATGTTTGTTCCTGCGTATGGATATTACGATAGAGAGTGAGCATGAGCAAGACCAGTTCTTGCGGTGTCACTGATGCTACACCTAATCTGTTGGGCAGAAGCCAAAGTGGACCCAGAGCTTTGCAATCTGAGGCTGAAAGGAAACCAGTGCTCTAATGAGTGGCTGAAGGGGAAAAACAAACCACCACTTTTTCCAGAATTACCTTTTGATTATTTATAGATTTGTTTCCATGAGCAGGAACACATATCTCTTTTTGAAAAGGGAGATTAATTTAACATCTGGTGTGTCTAGCCATGCATGGTTGAAGGAGCTGGGTAAGTGACATGACTCAACGAGATGTTCCTTACAGAACAGAAGGTCTTTAGCATTGATTTTTTTATCTGTTCTACTGTTCATTCTAAGTAGAGCCCACTTTTTTTTTTTTTTTTTAAAAAAGATATTATAGAAGTGTGCAGGTTTTGACTGGGATAGAGTTTATTTTCTTCATAGTAGCTAGCATGGGGCTGTGCTTTGAATTTGTGCTGCAACCAGTGTTGATGACCCAGGGATGTTTTTGTTACTGCTGAGCAGCGCTCACACAGAGCCAAGGCCTTCTCTGCTTCTCACCCCACCCCACCAGCCAGTAGCTGGGGGTGCACAAGGAGTTGGGAGGGGACATAGCCGGGACAGCTGACCCCAGCTGACTAAAGGGATATCCCATACCATATGATGTCATGCTCAGCAGTAAAACTATAGGTGAGGTTGGGGGACAACAATGCTGCTTGGGGACTGGCTGGGCATCGGTTGATTGGTGGTAAGCAATTGTTTTCATTTGCATCCCTTGTCTTTCTTGGGTTTTATTTCTCTCTCTTTGATATTTTCCTTTTCCTTACATTTTTTTCCCAATTATTAAACTGTTTTTATCACAACCCATGAGTTTTCTCATTTTTACGCTTCTAATTCTCCCCCCATCCCACCGGGGGAAGAGTGAGGAAGTGGCTGCATGGGGCTTAGTTGCCAGCTGGGGTTAAACCACAACAAGAGGCTGAAGTGACAATCTGGGATCTATGGGATTCATTTGAAATGAATTACATTTCCGCCCATCCCATATACTTCGATTGCAAAGAGCCACCAGACAGGCAACCAAGCCAAACTGTGTTCCTAAGCAGTTAGGTAGGACTTGGCCTTCCTTGCAGTCTTAGCACTGAGCCTTTTGGAGAAACCCTTAGGTTATGTCTGTTATGTTAAATTACCTTCTTTATTTTCTCTGAAGTTGAGGGAGTAAAGACACTCTAACTAAACATGATGAGATAATGACTTGGGAAAGAAAACATTTTTGATGCACTGCTGGCTTGCACACTTTCAGGTGTTTTGTTCTGAAAGATTTCATTATAGCTGTGTTTGCTGAACACTCTATACCATGTCCTGCTTGGAATCTCAGTTGTGCCAAACTCCTGCCCTGCTCGACTTCCACCTCTCTTAATCCCCACGGCCAAGATGCCAAATGGAGATGGACATGGTTTGTAGGCTGGTGCCCCTCTGACATGAGAGTGTAAGGCATAAGAATAGAAATGTCGAAGGTAAAAATGCTGTTAACATGCTTCCTGCATGAAAATGTGAGTCCTTGCTCTACAGAAGAGAGGTTACAGCAATAACCCCATATCATGACATTCGCCAAGAAGCGGGATTGATGGACACCTTTGTAGTGATCTGCCAGTGTTGGCATCTCACAGCCTGGGCATTTTCCAGTCTCTAATGATCTTGTTCTTCTCAGTAAGAAAACAAAAGGTGTTCTTCATTGGTGCTGTAGGTATTTATCCTGGGAGACCTCCACAGCTCTTCCTTTTCTGTATTCACCCAAACCTGCTTTTCTGTAAGTTGCACAAAACCACATAAATATCCACAAAGCTCCTTTTTAGCAGAATGTTGGCTTCTAAAAGCTTTCACAATTTTCCTTGGTGAATCCCAGTCCTGTAAAAGCAGGACTTATGTAAATGACAAGCACAAACAGCCCTGCCATACATAACCAGTGCTATTCCCCCCATCCTAAAGCAGACTCCTGCTGCTATATATGCAAGTCTGGCTGGGTCTGACCAGCATGAGTCACTGAGACCATCACATTTTAAAGGTTTGTTCTGAATAGATGGCTGATCCTGCATGTGTTACACTATTTCTAATGTATGTCAATTAATTCACAATTTAATGCTGGCTGAAAATGCCATTATAGCTTTTACTTTTGGCATCTGTGAAAGCTCATTTAATATTATTAAGTTTTTTAAGTCAGGGAAAAGTAATTTAATTAGTTGTCTGAGTTTCCCTTTAATGTACAGTGAGATATGGAGTGTTGAGCAAGAGGGAAAGGAAGCACCAGGATCTTGATAAATTCCTCCTGCCCATACCCAGGATCAGGGAATGCCTGGTGCCTCTGGGCAGGTTAGACCTTCCAGGAGATGACAGATAACAGCACAGCAGTATACCACTAACAGATATTTCTATAAACCCTCTAATAAATATTCACTCACAAACACACATACACACTTTCCTCTCCCCATCACATCTGCTCCCCAACCCATCAGTCTGTAGTGCAGGCACAGAGGGTGGGATTTGCTTCCCCTAATCCAGCCGGCTAAAAAATTAAGTGGTAGTCTCCACTAATCCTTTCGGCTTCCTCCCAAATCAGCAGAGAGAGATAAGCAGTGGTAAATTATTTAGCCCAGAACTGTTTGGGGGCTGAAAGTGGAAAAATACTGTTCCCAGTGGAAAATGCAGGCTGGGTGTTAGGTAGGCAGGACATTACTGAAATAGCCTCTCTTGCAGAAGGAAAGCATCACAAGATGTGGAAGGACTCCCACCTGTCTATGGGCTGTAGGTCTCCACAGAAAGTTGCCAGTCCCCAGCGTTCCCAGGGTTTTGGACAGTGAAACCACATCTCTTACGGCAGCGCTGCACTGCCAACAGGCAACTGCTAGACCCAGCTCCCACAAACCCTCCTTGATGTGCCAGGAGGACTGCAGCAAACAGCTGAGAGTGGGGATTGCCCATGTATAGGCTAAGTTCGTGCAAGAATTATGAATAATAGACATTTTGAAGTTGCATAGGAGAAAAACCCATGACTTTTGTTTTTCTTTTTTAGCCAGAGACTATGAAAACAATACCAGACAGTGTTCCAGCTCTTAGGGTTGTCCCACGTGCTGTGACACAAGTTTGTTCTTCTGCCATCTTCAAACTTAAGTTTGCCAGGTATTCATGGTGGGAGTGCAGGTGGTGGACAGTACCTCTGGGGTCTTGAACCAGAGCTGAGAATCTGCCCTGACATGGTGGGAAATGGCTCAGAAATAGATGGGGATGGAAGGCATCCTATCTTTAATAAGTTGAAAACCACCTGAGTGATGTCGAGGCCATATGGGTTAGTAGCCTGTCCACACCGGAGACACAGAATCACCTCCTGGCCCAACTTCAACCAAAGTCCAGCCTTCTTTTGACCACATTTCAGCCAAAATTTCACCCTTGTTCAACCTTTAGGTGCAGGATGTGGCATGTTGGACCACGGGGGAGCCTATGCCACTCAGTTTGTGCCCAGGTTGAATCAATGGAGGAGCTTTTTGCACCGTATCAGAGTAAGCAGCTCCTGATCTGAGGAAGGACAAAGGTGCGGGTTTTTTTCATGGTGCACTGTGGTCCCTCCTGACCTCAAAGGCTCTGAGACGGGGCAGCAGCCCTTGAGCAGAGCAGCATCAGAGCTAAGCAATGACCTGCCCTCTTACAGCACTGAGCACAGGAGGAAGGAGAGACCAGCACCAATGAAGCTGAGCAGGGATTTCTTTCCCTGCCTCACCTCCACATGAGGTATGCTGATAACCCCATCATTTTGTGAATGACAAGATCTTCTGCCCCTAGAGAGAGGGGCATAAATTCATTAGCCAAATGAAGGGCTTGGAGGTGAATCATGACAGGCCTGGTAATCTGATAAAAAGGAATGTTTCTTTATTAAAATACAAATGGAAAGCTTTATTATTATTATTTAAAAAGCCTGTCTTGCTCCCTGAAAGGCCAGCAGCTAAAGGATGTGGTACAGATCACTTTTGTTGGCTCTGGGAAGAAGTGAGCTATGGAAAGGAGGGGACAAGACAGGTTTACACTTTTCACCTGGCTGGTCTGGAGGCTTTACTGCTCCTGTTCCTTATGTCTTTCCTCCTTCCTGTCCACCAGGCTACTACAGTCTGGTGTACTTTCCTTCCTTATTTGACTTAACAAAAATAGCTCCGCTGTCTCTGAACACCTTCTGGCACTTGAAGGGCAACAAAATGAGTTTGTAGTGCCTTCTTAAATTTCTTCTTGATATTTTAATTTTTTTTTTTAAGCTTTCCTTATTTTTGAAAATACGTTTTGTTGGACAGTTGCAACTAATAGGACTGCTCCTGTGACTTCTGACTGCATGGTTATGTTAACTTCTCTGTTAATACAGTGAGTTTTTCCCACTGTGAACCACACCTTGCCTGCAGATGTTTATCTGTGCAACTATCTCTGGAGCTGTGATTATATATATATATCTCACAGGTCTATGTATACATAAACAACAACACTGAAAAAAAAAAAAAAAGAAAAAAACAGGAGCACAGCTATGTGGATAGCCAACAGATGGATATGTGTACCTCCAGACGTTTGTGCTGGATAAAATAGCGTCACAGCACTCCTACCAGGCACATGTTCACTTACTCATGGTTGGGAATCTATAGCTTTTGGTGTAGGAGACATCCACCCCTTCGCTACCATCTTGGCTCTGCCAGGAGTTGGGATTCATTTTGTCTCTACTGGTGTCTCTGCACCTGGTTGGCAGCAGTGCCTCTCCCACCAGTTGCCTCCAACACAAGGTGGTTCTAACTGGTAGGAAACTGCAAACCTGATAGCCTCCCAGTAAGATCTCTCTCATTGTAGCTGTGATTTTTTATGTGTTTAAATTAATAAAAATAAATTAATTAATAAAAATAAATTAATAAAAATGAGGTGGTTAGGGACAAAGTTCGAAAGAGGAAGTCAGTAAATTTGGTTTCCTAATGGAACTTCAAGGATAAACAAATACTTTTATTGTGCCACATATAAAATAGGGATGATGATGTTCATTTTTGTTGAGTACTGAGATGTGCATGCATTCACATTTGGTGAATGGAGTTAAATCCAGCTGGTGGCTGGTCACAAGTGGTGTTCCCCAGGGCTCAGTATTTGGGCCGGTTCTCTTTATTATCTTCATCAACTATCTGGACGAGGGAATTGAGTGCACCCTCAATGAGTTTGCAGGCAATACCAAGCTGGGTGGTAGTGTTGGTCTGCTTGAGGGTAGGAAGGCTCTGCAGACGGATTTGGACAGGCTGGATCCATGGGCTGAGGACAACTCTGTGAGGTTCCACAAGACCAAGTGCCGGGTCCTGCACTTGGGTCACAACAACCCCAGGCAACACTACAGGCTTGGGAAAGAGTGGCTGGAAAGCTGCCTGGCAGAAAAGGACATGGGGGTGTTGGTCAATAGCTGGCTGAACATGAGCCAGCAGTGTGCCCAGGTGGCCAAGGCAGCCAATAGCACCCTGGCTTGTATCAGAAATAGTGTGGCCAGCAGGAGCAGGGCAGTGATCGTCCCCCTGTACTCACCACTGGTGAGGCTGCAACTTGAGTACTGTGTTCAGTTTTGGGCCCCTCACTACAAAGAGGACATTGAGCTGCTGGAGCGTGTCCAGAGAAGAGCAACGAAGCTGGCGAAGGGTCTGGAGCACAAGCCTTATGAGGAGCGGCTGAGGGAACTGGGGTTGGTTAGCCTGGAGAAAAGGAGGCTGAGGGGAGACCTTATCGCTCTCTACAACTACCTGACAGGAGGTTGTAGCCAGGTGGGTGTTGGTCTCTTCTGCCAAGTCACAAGTGATAGGACAAGAGGAAATGGTGTCAAGTTGTGTCAGGGGAGGTTTAGATTGGATGTTAGGGAAAATGTCTTCACTGAAAGGGTTGTCAAGCACTGGAACAGGCTGCCCAGGGAAGTGGTTAAGTCACCATCCCTGGAGGTATTTAACAGACATGTAGATGTGGTGCTTGGGGATATAGTTTAGTGGTGGACTTGGCAGTGCTAGGGTAACGCTTGGACTTGATGATCTTAAAGGTCTTTTCCAACCTAAACGGTTCTATGATTCTGTGACAGTGGCACAATCTGCAGTTGGTTCTTTTTTCTCCCTTGTGTGGCTATACAGAGTGGGTCAGGGTGCAAAATACAAAGTCAAGATACCTGAGTTGCTATAAGGATCCCTGGAACTAATTTAAGAAATAATAGGAAAATTTTAAATTGGAGTTTTGAAAAAAATTGAAAATGTCCGCTTTCCGACTAGCTTGAGAGTCACCTGCACAACTGACAGATTTCTTTTGAAAAAATCCAATATTTGGTGAATAAATCAATTGAAAAAATTTTCACTGAAAATTTGCTCTTCAGGACCCTCTGGTTCAAAGGACCCTTTCCTGAGGCCTGGCTACCCCAGACGGAGACTTTAGCCCAGTCCCCACAGCTTCTGGTCTGAGAAAGAAACTCTCCATTTTTACTTTTCATTGCATAAAAATTCAGGCTGTATTCTGTGCATTTGCCACCTGCTGGGTTCTGAAGGAAAAAAATCATCACCTACCATGACCAAAAACATTTAATCACAAAATCGCCTCAGCCTTTAAGGAGCTTCATGGCTGCAGAGATAGTCACAAATACTTTGCCTACCATTAGCCTTAAAGACAAAAACTAGAAGATATTTCAGAACCCAAATGGGTGTTCAAAAGATTGTGATAGATGTCATTTTAAGCATCCTTATCCTTGGGGCTTCAGTCCTAATGGTTTCATGGCTGGGGGTCGAAACATGTCCCCTGGTTTCCTGTCCCACACTGAGAATCTTGTGTCACCTGCCATGTCCCAACAGGACAGGCCAGCAGTGGGCATTAAACACACCAACGAATTGTTCACGTCCATAGCTGGCTGCTGGGAGGACCATACCCTAAGCAGGACCTGCATGAGTTTTTCTCGTTGCATCCTCCCGAGGAAGGTCTCGGGGTTGTTGGCCCTGCCAACAGACACAACAGGGCAGACACAGCCCTGCCAGGTGAGCCCAGGGCTGTGTGTGCCCCCCCAGACGTCTCCTTCTGAAGGGACTTGTGCAGCCCAGCGCTGCTGGCGTGCTAGTGCTTCGCCGTGAGCACAGCAGGCAGTGGGGGATACTCTTTACACCACCCTCCATCTAACGCATCATCAGATGCATTTGCTGTTTATTTCTTTCTTTTTCTGAATGTTTAAGAGAAGGTCTAGGATTCACTACAGAACTCACTGCCTTCGGAGCAGGCAGGATGAAGAGCTTTATTACTCCAGATCCAATCCTGACACCACCTCGTCCCACAGAAGGGACGTTACGTGTCCTATTCCTACCCAGCCACCCTGCACGAGTGCACTGGCCTCTGCCCCCACGCAGGTTTGGGATATCGGACTCTTTTGTCTCACCAGCCTCTGCCTGACCTGGCTGCCTGCCGAAAGCCCACGTGCTCAAGCCCTGCCTGTGTATGTCGGGTAATCCTTCCTCTCCCTCCTCAGGACGGCGTGCACTTGCACGTGCTAATTCCTTCGCAGTCAGCGCGTGGAAAGTCGCCCCTGCCAGCTGCAGGGACTGAAGTCCTTCATCTGCAGCAGAGGGACAGGAGCACTGGTCGCAAGGGTAGGAGGAGGCTGCCCTGCCTCTGAAGGCAATCCGCTCTCCTTCAGCCCTCACCCGGGCGATGCTGATGGATAATACTGCGGCACTGTGGGAGGTATTCACACCAGCCTCTTCGTGTGTCTAAATTACAGGCCTAAATTAGCAGCCTGAAGTTATTAGCTCATCAGTGGTTGGAGGTAAATGCTCTGGCTGGATCCTGCGTCTAGGAGCAAACCTGCTCCCATTGCCGCAGAGGGAGCCGAGATCTCACCTGCGGCATTTAACCGAGACACCGAATTTTGTGTGAACGGCGCTCCTCTCTCAGAGGGAGGTGAGCCTTGGCACGTCCCTGCTGGTCCCCTGACCAGCTCACGTTGGCTTTGCCGGCCTCAGTCCCTCCCCGGGGAGCGCAGGGGCAAGCCAGGCTGCACCGCTGGGTTATTAGAGTGGGAGAATGAATAATTTTCACAGATTCAGTTAGGAGCTTTCAGACAAATTGCTAAGACATATCAAATGTATGTGACAGAAGACTAAAAGGTGAAACTCTGAAAACATAAAATTATTCTTGCTCTTAGCTCCCCTGGGCCTTACCCAGCAAATGCTTGACTTGGCTTTTCCATATAACGCTACTGGTTTCAGGAATAATGCTCACACTGTGTTGTATAGAATCGGGTCCTTATTTTATCCATCTGCATTTCTCCTCTAATTTATCGACTTTTCCAGTTCTGATGATTAGGTCAGGCAGTGTCACATGCTTCAAGTACTGAGGCCAATTAACACTCTTTCTGGGTGACCGGGATTGCTGATCGATTAAGCTGCTCCATCCCACTGAGATTCCTTGCTGTTGCAAAGGCAGACACATGGTCATACAAAATACATTGAAATAGAATTAATGAAAAGGCAGGTCTGAATGACAGTCGAAATGTTTTTTTATTTCTGGGAAGAACCCAAGGAGGGGTTTATTGAACTACTTTTCTCAGCACCTTGAAAGAAATAACAGCTGTTATTAAAAAGAAAGCTTTTTGGGGAGGAGGGAGGAATTCAGCAAAATGGATAGAACCAGCTAAAATAACTTCTGAACCAAATATCCACCTTCCTTCCAGAAAATGCTGAAAGTGGGAAATCACAGCACTAATAAAATTGAGGCTTATTCTAGAAGGTATCCACATTTTACATACTCCCATCTACCCAGGAAAGATGCATTTTTAAACAGTATTCCAAAGCTATACAGCTCACACTCCTCAATTTTTCAACACCCAAACCAAAATGAAATTAACTGGCTATAAGCATGTACATGACCCTAAAGAGTTGCACTGACAATTTGTCTTTCTGGAAATCCAACCCACATTCCAGCTTGCATGATGCTACGAGGGACAAGAGTCTGCTGGATATCCTTGCAATGGGTAAGAGGGGCGGTGGAGAAATGGAGAGGGGCTTTTGCTTGCTGGAGGAGGTGACTCTCCACCCACGCGGTACTGTCCCTTTCTGGGAGTGGATCAGACCAGCATGACCTAGCATCAGAGACACCTCTTGGGCATCGATTCAGTTTTTCTCACTCCCAGCCAGAATAGCTAAAAAGCAATCCACATCATTCATTGCATAAAAAGCAAACTCACAGCATTTTCCTGACTAAATACATCTTCAAAAGAGCACTAGGCAGTTGAAAAGTCAGCAAACACCTCAACACAAGTGAAACTTGGGTGAATAGCCCTGCTAACTTCTAGTCTGCATCAGAAACAGAGTTCATGTGTGTGGTGAGTCACCCACGCAGAGCCGAGGCCAGCACGATGGTAGAGAGGGGAGCTGAATCACCGGATGACGGCAGCTTTTATCAGCTTTTTCAGGTAGCTGGAGCCTCAGGCCCCTCAGAGAAGCTCAGCATAGGCACTCTACCACATTTCACATTAAATAATGCTCGACTTTCCATTTTCTCTTTTGTAAACTGCCAAGAGATACTTCTCTGACACTAATGCGAGCTGAGCTGACACTGAGGTTTACAGCTTCTGAAAAAAAAATAATTGGTGAGGGTGCAGTCAGAACTGGGGCTTAGGAAAGGCAGAGCAAAGCCATAGTGAAAGGCAGGCAGAGGGTCTCTCCTCCAGAGCAGGGGTCTGGGAGCACCAGCGTGGGAGAAACAACACACAGGACATTTGCATTTTCCTTTCAGTTGAAAACTGTGATTTAGCCAGGGCAGCCATAATGTCTCCAGCTCAGATCAGCACCCTTTATACCCGGCACAAACCCACCACAAGAGTCTGCTCCAAAGGTTGAAGCCTAACTGGACAAGTTAAGGATGAAAGGAGCTGAATGACTCATTTAGCTGAAGGTTAATGTAGCAAGCCTGAAGAGGTTCCCAGTCTGATAGGCTGGGCTTGCATAGCAGAACATCCTTCTGTGGGACAAGGTCCTGTTCCTAGTCTTGACTCATCCTGGGATTTGCATGCATGGCAAACCCTGTCTCAACCTGGCTGAAGATCTGACAGGGCTCTGTGTATGCAAAGTATCCTGTTAGCACCACTAAACATTTGGATGTAACAGCCCCAAACAGACCATTGTGAAAACAGGATTGTGTCATCTCCAAGCTTTCTCTTGGGTATGCGGACAATTTCCCTTGTGATCTATACCTTCTGGCTCCTTGGCTCAGATGGTCTCTAACGCCAATCAATTCATCAGCTTTCTGCAAAAAGAGTAATTTTGGAAAGCTGAAACATGGTCTTAATTAACATGCTATTGTGGTTAATCTGTTTTACCAATCCCTTAATACAGAGAATCAATAGTTACAGACATCAAAGTTGATGAGTTCCCTCATAGGAGAAGAAAAATCGATAAAACATAGATGGTTACACTTCTCAAAGCTGCAAATTAAAAACAATGAGTTCCACTAAACCTTACCACAAGGTGAAAACTGCTTGCATTTTAACCCAGTGTATAGCTGGCTCCCAGGCCAAAATTGTTACACAGTCCTTTGAGCATCAGGGGGATAGTGACAACTGCCTTCAGAACATCCTCGTTTGAACTGCACCTCAGTGCATAACTCGGCGGATTTGCAAAGGTAATAATATTTTTCCTAGTACAGACCATCCAATTGTAGGTGGCCATGGCAGTTATCTAGATACAACAGTAGAAACACTCAGCCTTGCAGACTTGTTGATAAAATTTACCAGGCACAGTATTAACTGGCCTTACCTGACTTTTACTGTGATTGATGAAACTAAGATGTGAATCATAAGGTACTTACCTGTCAAAAAATTCTCTGCCATAAAGTATAATATTTTTCCATTTCAAAGTATGCATGAAAGATTTATCCCCACAATAATTTGATGACTTCTTTAAAATTCTACAGCCTGAAAAAAATTGAGACCTGGCCAACTTCTGCTTGCCTTGGTGGAGTGGAAACCCAGCCACTGGGGGGTAAGAGCTTCCCCCATCTTTGTAGGTGGTTGTTACGATCTAAGTTCAGTGGCTCTTGAGTTGGTCATCTGTATAGGGGTTGCTCCATTGCCTCTGATAGATATATGAGAGAAAATGGCCACATCACTCAGTAAAATGTTTTCTCATCGCAGATTATTTGCGTGGCTGTTCCTGATGTTGCTAGCGGGTAGGATAACTTCAGGAGGTCTAACTCACATGGCATACTGATGGGATCCATAGAAATATTAGATATGATGGAACTGCCCACCCATTAGGGAACGTCCTTTCAGATATGGAGCCTAAAACAAATCTCGACAGATACCTCCTTAGACGTTCTTGCAAAAGCTATGCATTAGCCTCAAAATAGCATTCAAACAAAGCCCATGTTTTGTCATAGCAACCACCTGACTTTGCATCAGAGAAGTCACTACCTTGTTCTTGTGTGAGGGTACAATAACGTGACACACATGTGGAGACAAGTTGAGCTGCCAAAACTTGTGAGCTCAAGCTGCGAGTCCTTCAGCTCCTCCAGGGACTACTTGCGCAAGGTGTGTCGGTGAGACATGCAGCTGGGCACAGCCAACGGGACAGCTTTAGTGTGTAAGGGAGGAAAGGGGCTTCTCCCAGCCTGCAGGGAATATGCAGGAATTGAGGCTTACTGCCTGTGTCTAATCACGTTTAATTTTACACTTAAAATTTATTTTATGATTCTTTTGTCTACAGGTCTGTTACAAAAGGCTAACAAAATACTGATACTTCTAAGACAATCTGAATATTGGAGCATTTATTGTGGGGGAGAGTTCTGGCTCTGCGAAGACAAATAGCCATTGACCAGCAACTTGCAGTTTCAGTGCCAAAGTCTTACTTCATTCCTTGTAGCCTCTCTATGCTAAAAGCCGTTTCCATCTGGTACTTACAGCTCCCAGAAAAGAGGACTTGATCAGGCAAGTTTATTTATGGGCCATCCAACGGGACACAAGGAGTCTGATGGTACCTTTCCTTGGATATCGGCATTGGCATGAGCCCTTTGGGTGTGAAACCATCAGATCAGAGCACAATTTACCATAAAGGTCTAGGTTGTAGCAAGCACAGTTTCTTCCTTATGCTTGATATTTCTCATATAGTAATATTGCATTTTTTTAGCCTTTAAGGTTTTTATATTTTCCTTGCAGAATAAATTTTACAGAGGGGCCCGAAAGCCAACCAAGAATAGAGTAAGGAATACTGGGTCAGAGTAGTAGTCAATCCCTGCTCAGAAGAGCTTTTACAATCTCAAATACCATTGTTTAAGCCTTTATTTATAGCTATAGCTGTCTGAACACGTCTTTCAGTTAGGAAGCTGAGCAAGCAGGTACCTCCTCTGTAAAGGAAAAGCAGTCTTCGGGGTCTCTGAGCAAATAACTGAGTTCATGGTTGGGATTCTTGCTGCTGCACGTGGGGCATCCGAGTTGACGTAGCTTTTGGTACATGTCTGCCTGCCTGCTTCGGGGAGGACACGCAGGGTAGGTAAGGTGCACCACCGTGAATCCAGTTATCAGAGTAGTCCCTTCGCTGTACATCTCCTGTTATCGCAACTTCTGTGTCAGAAACATTCTCTTCCAATTTTCTGATAAATCCTGACTGCTGCTGGCCTGAGTTACTGATGTGACTTTTCACCTTTTGAGCAGGTCCTTCCCAAAGTAGTCTGGTTTACTGGACTTGTATACAGATTCTGGTTTTAGTGAAACTTCAGTACTCCGTGCCTTGATCCACGACGTTATTTCCTGTGCTCCTACAGAGACTGTCGTCATCGTGACAGCATTTGAACAGGGAGTCCCAAATTGTCTAGCTCATGGGACTGTGTTGTCACTGGGGGAATCATAGATGTCCAAAGTGGAAAAAAAGAAAAGGAAAAAAAAAAAAAAAGAAAAGAAAAAAAAGAGTTAAATATCATTCCTCCTGGCACTAGGGACCAAATTCCCAAATGATTTTTGTAAAGCACCCTCCATAATATCTGTTTCTCCATCTGATTAAAATCCCTTATTTGTTTAAAAATAAGTCTCATTCTTTCAGTTTTCTGAAAATATTCACACTTCTAGCTGAGATGCTGCTAATTGGTGACATCTTTGTATTCTGAGTCTTACTCATTCCTCATCAAATAGAAGAGTCAGGCTTCACTGATTCTTTGTGTTGGTGTTAAAAGATTTACGCGCTGGACGTAACTTCACCGTCTTATGAAAAACAGAGCTTGCATTTTTTTTTCCCTTAATGTGCATAAGATTTTGAAGGTCATTTCCTGCTAGGGCTCTTGACTTGCTTATTACCATTTTCATATGTTTCTGTTTTCTTTCTATGGCATCCTCTTTACAACAACCGAGAGAAGAAGGTGCGTAATGTAAAGGTCTGCTGGTGAAACAAAGTCACATCCAGGAATAATTGGTCCCCAATCCACTGCCGTAATCTATGTGGGCAGGATGCAGTTCCATTAGGAGTCTGTGTGTAGGACAAACCTGTGAATAAACCCAGGGAAATCAATGACTTCTGGTGAGTTAAATTCATTTACAAGAACAGGACTTGCATATGGGATGGGAGTGACAGCACATATAGGATGAAATCCTGGCCCTGTCCGTGTTAAGGATGGGAGTTTTGAGTCAGTAGTTTAGATTCCATTCATGGTTTGTTGTTTTCCTCCCTCCAAGTTTTAAAGCCATGCAATTATTTGCACAAGCAGAACACAACTGACAAATTCAATAAGGCAAGTTTTTGATAAAGGTCTTTTGCTAATTTAGTACCAGACTTGGAAAAAAAAATATATAGCCTTAGGTTGTTGAGATTAATGAAGTACATTTTGGAGGTGTCCTGAACTGGATGCATTAGCAAATGTGTCTTAGCCGAGAAAGCACCAGCAGACAGATCAAGCAAGATGCTTGATTTAGGCACTCCGACAACTTAAGAGCAGCTGAGGAGCCAGAAGTAAATAAAGCCACAGTGCAACAGGGATGTGATGGGCTGCTAATTGCTGCGGGTTGAGCAGATACCGAGCACCCTACATGGAAAGAGAAAGAAAATGGGAAATCCCTCCAGAAGGCACCAGGCTGACACTGCCTCTGTACAGTAGAGCATGGATGAGCAAGCCACCTCTCATTATCACTTCCATCTCTCACGCTGGGTTTTGTAGTGTGATAAAGAATTAGGTTTAGCAAATTAGGTAAGGGAAAGGGAATTTGGAAATGACACCCCCGATGATTGATGATACTAATAAGTATCGTGCCAAGGAGATCCCCTTCCCCCATCAAACAGGGCACATGCATGCACAGCCTTGCACACTGAACATAAACATCACTGTATACAACATATATTGAGGTATTTAGAGAGGGGAAATAAAAAATGTACAAAAAAACCTTTATTCATGCAATATCTGTACAATGCTGCTAAATATACACACACTATTCATCTAAGTAGAAGCATGCAAAGAAGTACACAATTTATATGCACAGAAATACGCACATTTCAAAAATCCCCCTGCATACATATCTCCCTTTACGAAAAGATAACGGAACCAAACCATGACAGATGATTGTTAATCTCGTGCTGCAGGAAAGTCTAGTTCAGTTCCCTGTTTTTGCTTCATTTGAAGCAAAATTCAAAACTTTCCCCTGAGGGGAAGGTGTTCTGCAGAGGAAATCTCTTTTTCTTCAGCCTGTTCATTCAAACAGGGAGAACTGGGGGTAGGGTTATGGTAGGATGTGGGAGAAGGAGGTGTACTTCTCTGCTTCAAAGGATTCAGAGTAAAATTTGAACCTATCACACATCAGTGCTTTAACCACTGAGCTGTATGGGGCTGCCAGGATGGCAAGACTGGCAGGTATAGAAATGAATATATGACCATACTTGTCCCCAGGCTGTCCACCGGGTGAGCCACAGCTCACCTAACCATCTTCCCAGGGTGTTTCCAAGGCACTGGAGAGTCAAGTGTGGAAATTCTCACTTTGAGGATCTGTCTTCAGGTCCTGTTTTAGCTTGAGCTGGAGCTCTTAGCAGCTTCTCAGCTATGGACAGCATCTGTATTCAGGCACCTTGGACACACACAAGAGTGTGAGGAAGCGTAATAATATTTTTGTGACTGCAATAGCACCCAGCTGGTAGATTTGGGTGCTGAAGGATACCTAAATACGCTTTGAAGAGGTGGACCTCTGTTGCTATGGTGATGAGAACAGTATAAAAAGCTACATGGAATAAAATATTGTATTTAAATAGATTCATGGAGATCTACAAGTTTGGGGTTTTGGGGGTTTTTTTTCTCCATGCACACTGATGTGTGCCTGCTGTAGCTTCAGTCTGCTTCTTTGGTTTGATGCACAGGATTAGGTGAAATGGCAGTGCACTGTTTGCTCTCCAGGCAGCAGTCAGCCCATATGGTCAAAGACTTGCCGTACAGTGAAAACTGGAAATGCTACTTTTGCCCACACATCAGGAATGTGTTAATCACATAGGAAGTAACTGGTGAGTGGTGCTAGAAGGCATTTGAAAGATGGTGTAGATGTCTGTGTGTGTGCGTTGACAGCAGACTTCTTTGTTGCAGACTAAATTGGGGGCTATTGCTACATGGATGGCTGCAAGCCTGAGACTTCACTTCCAAAGTCCAGTAACAGTAAAATTAATGCTGATTTCTTTCCTCAGGGTATTTCCTTCTCTCTTGCTAACATTTTAATCCAGAGCACTACCACTGTCAAGAGCTGGATGGGGCTCCCCACACACAGCAGGTCCTTGGTCTCTATAAGAATCATTTTAGAGCATAAAAAGACTTTGTTCTGCTGTCAGCTGAGAGGCAGCTTTTCACCACCTTAGCATGCCGAGTCTCCTTCCAGCAGGTTCTTTCTGAAGTTACCCCCAGCTCTTTGTACCATGACAGGAGACTCACAGTCGGTCTATTCATATGTAATGGCAAACACACAGCTCTTTGTCTTATAGCAGCATATGGATACAATTCTTCCAGTCTTCTGGCGCATTGTTTTTTAGAGCAAAACTTTTGCTCTCAGATGTTTTAGTTCTAGTCTCCTAGTCTGGCTTGGCCACATTTCAGAAGCCCAGAACTGTGTTTGTGCTACAGATAACAGCTACAAAAATGCCCAGAACTGTCTAAATCACAGAATCACAGAAATGTTGGTTGGAACGGACATCTGGAGGTCTCTAGTCTCCATCTTCCTACTCAGCTGGACTATCACCCACATGGGACCGGGTCTGTGGCTTTGTGTAGCTGAGACTTGCAAAACTCAAAAGATGGAGGTTGCACAACCTTGCCGGTGAGCTCTTCCACTGCTGTGCCCTCCTGCTGAGACATATTTTGCTAATGTTCAAACTGAAATCCCAAATTGCATCTTGTGGTCTTTGCTGTTCTTATAGTGCCTAGCACTAACAAGAAGGATTTTGGTCTTCCATCTTTGTAGCTGCCCATCAAGCCATCATAGTTACAAGTTTGTCCTTTAGCCTCCTCTCCTCAAAAGCAGAACAAGTCCAACTCCCTCAGCTGCTCCTTGTGAGCCATGAACTCCTGTCCTTGTGTCATTTTGGTAGTCCTCTGTTAGACCCAGTGTAGTTTCTTCCTATCCCTTTTCAGCTGGGGGCCCGAACCAGACACAATATCCCAGATGGGATCTCACCAGAGCCCAGTACTCTGCTTATTGCTGGCCAGCAGCTGGACATCAAGCCATCAATTACTCCTCTTTGAGAAGTGTCAGTAAAACTGTTCTTCTGAATTGCTTTAAGGATCCTGTGAAACTCTGCCACTGTCATACCTGAGTCCTCTTACTGCAGCTGGGAGAGCTTCAGGACAGAGAGCATCAACGCAATGGTCAGCTTTATCATAGAGGAACATGAGGGTGGGAAACCAGCCTTGCACCCGAGTACCCTGCCATGCAGAGGAATGGCCACCTTCAAGTCAGATGTCTCAGCTCCCCATACAACACCCGAGAGCAGCAGAAGCCCGAATGCCATATATCTGTAACCCACCATCCACCCCAACCAGGGAGTCAGCAAAACCATGGAGGTCTCAAGGTGGAGACAATTCCCTGTTAGTTGCACAGAAATGGCAAGGACTGATGGGCCCACACAACTAAATCTTTTTAAGGCTTAAGACCCAACAAGGTGGTACCCCCAAACCGTTCCTTCATGAAACCTGGTGGCACCTAAAAATCTGCGGGCATCACAGCCAATGTTCCTGAGGCAACTAATCTTACATTTTTAGATGTGCCCACAAGTTTCTCAGTTTTAACAGGTCTGAGCAGTTCAACATCTATTTTGGACACAACTCCTGTTGCTATCCACAAATTAGGCATCTGTCTTGCATGCAGGGGAGCCTAAGCTAGTAATTCAGGGGCAAAAGACCAGATGATACACAGAGAGAAAGACAGTGAATAACCGGCGAAGTCTACTGTGAGAACTCACTGCCAGTCCCCTGTCAGTGTCCCTGCAGATCTTCTCTTTTTCAGGATATTGGCTGCCTGTGACATTTTTTCTTCATCCAACATTCAAATTAGAGTGATCAGAGGCTGACCCGCAGAGTCTAGTTCATCATGAATTTCTTCCTACTGATTACATAAATAATCACAGGAAGGAAAGTGCCTTTTACATTAATACACCATTGCACAAGCTTTTGTAAGAACATAAGGAGAAGTATGTTGAGTGGTAAAGCCATGCTTGAATTGTCTTATTTATCTTGTGAGTCTAAAGGCCTGTCATCTGCAAAGTGACACAGCTGTCTGTTTAACCTAAACTCATCTCCATTTTGTAACCTATTAATGCATTTGGAGTGCTTGAGTAAACAACAGTACTTAGCACTGATGTTCCTCATGATACTACTTTCTCTGGGTGAGTCTGTATATTTTGTACCTTTTTTTTTTTTTTTTTTAGGGATTAATAACAGAATTGTGGGCAAATTTAAGGGATTAGGATGGGATTCTTTCTTAAACAAAAGAAATGTGCAAAAGCAAAGGAATAGGCAACCTGTCATGCAAATCAAAACTATGGGGTCAAGTAGAAAATAGATCTGGAATTGCCTAGAGGAATATGATGAAAAGAGGCCCAGATATGTGAAAACATGACAAAGGTAAGGTTGTTGGCTTTCTGCATTCAAGAAAATACAGCGACTGTACTGTAAGGTCACAGTGATGGAAAAATCTGCCTTTTGGGTGACCCACCTCATCTTTGGTCTTCAAGGACAGATGGGCAAATGCAGCACAGAAGTTCCTTGATCTCAGTTAGTGAAACTTCTGAAATAAACTCTCCCAATTTCATCTTAATGACTGATGATTGAAGGTCATAGGAAAGGAGATTGGAGTCTCCGTGTTTGGTTGTACAGTTGGGGTAGTAAATAGAGAAAATGAGTCACAAGCTCTAATATTAAACATAGATGTCTTCACACTTCCCAGAAATTTGTCTCTGTACCTAAGCTCTGGAACCACTCAGCCAGCTGGCACAAGAGCCTGAGACACCTTTTGAGCACTCTTTCATGTCACCGTGGCAGAAGTTTCCTCTGTTCCCTTCTCTTCTGGCACAGTTACGGAGTCTGCTTGTGGCTGGCCAGAGTCTCTTCAAGCTTCAGATCTGTGTTCAGCATCGCAGCTGGGTCCTGCTGCTACCAGAGCTAATTAGAGCCCTGCAGGTCACTGCCTTCATGAAGATGTTTTTGTTGTTCTGGTACTGAGTACCCTGTTCGTTTGCTACTGGCACTTATCCTGCTTTCAGGACAGAGCCCTAAAGCTCCAAGACACCAGTGAAGACAGACTCTGGGTACAATAATTAGGCTCAAACACAGAAGGAAAGCAGTCCATTTTCTCCTGCCACAGCCAGCATCACTTCTTAGGTCCTTTCTCTCCCCCATCCCAGATTGCTTTGTGGTATGTGCAATGGTAGCATGCTCTAATAAGGCATTAGGGTCTAGTTTCTTGCATCCAGGATAGATATGGAGCCCTGTCGGAAGGGTTGTGGGGTGGGTCACACATCTATTCACCTCCAAGGGTGAAGTTTCACAGGCAGATACGGAAGCTCGCAGCCCACTGCTCTGGGGGGCAGCCCCCATCCCTGTGCACCCCCCCCCCGCACTGCTGCAGCACTGCCTCATCATGTCCCTCGCATTGGCTCAGCGAGGAATACAGTCAGTCAGATCAGCTCACTAATCTAAAGTTTCATTTCTTCTTTTCTTTCCCCATGTTGGTCTTCTGCCTCTTTAACGATACAGACTGGATGCTAAGAGCTCCAAAGAGCTGAGTGAATGCAAGGGGAACAGTCAGACCACAGGATCCACGGTGAGGAGACTACGCTTTTGCAGCTGTAAGGCTGAGCTCTCCCACAAAAACCTTATCCCAAGCACCTGGGCTGTCACTCACAAAGGAAAATGGGCTCTGGTCTTAAAATCTTCTTGAGAACATTTAACATTAAAAACCTGCATGCACTAAGCAAAGATCCAGCCCGAAAGGGAAATGTTGCACCCTTCCATACAGTGTTTGTGGTACCCTGTTAAGGCTGTTACACTTATCTGCCGTACCTTACATCAAGAAAATGGACATTATTGCATCCTAAGCACAGGTAAAAGCAGCCAAAGACTAGCAAGGAAGGAGAAGCTCTCTCTTTTCTGTATAAATTGTGGAGCCTTTAGGTATGCAGTGAATGTCCAAAGAGGAAATGTTACAGCAACGGTAAAACAAGAGAGACACTTTCTTCTGCAGGCGTATGGATTAGGCTGATGACAACACTGTTATCTGGTTAGGTAAGGAACAAATCCCATTCTCAAAGAGACAAATGTGAAATGCTGTTTTGCTGATCGGCTTCAGTGATACTTATCAAGAGTTATATCACTGCAGCATCTAGAATTAGGCCCTTTGTGCTTAATTTTCAGGGAAGGTAAAAACCTTTTTGAATAATCAAAATATGTGAATATGGATCTCATATTGTGCTGGAGCCTCTGGAACTAGATTCACTGAGGTGCTGGAGGTGTCTAACTGCTGTTCTGTGTGCTAACTTCCAAAACAGCTACCCTCCAGACATCCTTGGTGCCTAAATTACATAGATACCAATGCTCTCCCCGCCTCTACAGAAATCCCCATGGCACCTGAATTTCAGCTGCTGCTGCTCCCTATCTCCGGCTCACAAATCAAACATTCCCCTGCTTGCTGTGCTCATGGGACCTGAGCTATTCCATGCTGCAATAAAGACATAAATATTCATTAGGTCACAGGGAACAAGGAACCGTAAAGAGTTGATTCTGCAGCCTTGGAGCTGGATCCTTACCTGCACTGGGGAAGAGGCAGGGCTGGGTCCCTTAGTCTGTGAATATTGAATTACCAATGCAAAGGAAATTGGAAATAACTGTTACGGGATTGACCGAGACAATGACATCCTATCTCGCTCAGTACCCCACTGGTAGGAAGTCTCCAGAAAGAGGGGAAATCTGGCTGTGAGTTTCTGTCCCAAAACAGCCAGAGCAGGGATTTGATCTCAAGGATTATCCCAAGAACCGGTGCATAGCAGTGTTTGACCATGTTTTGTCAAGAAGCAGGAAGGCGGGGGGAAAGCAGGTTCCAAGTGTGGCTGCAGGTGAAACAGATGTCAAGCAACTTAGAGTCATCAAATTTTAGGTGAAGTCTATCTGTGCAAGGCCAGTGCCATGGCACCTGGCAAACTTTGCTAGTAGAAACTTTGGTATTTAGGGATTAGGGGAGAGGAGAGAGTTAGAGAATTTACATTTGGACTTAGAACATAAAATGGCTGTTAGTATCCTGAGCTGTCCTTGTAAATCCAGCCCCAAGGCTGTTGCTGATTTTTTTTTTTTCTAAGTTAGTGTTTTTAACCACTTGCTCCTTCTCTCCAGGATTTTCTGAAAATAGTAAGAATAAAAATATGGAGGAAAAAACCCACAAGATCCGAACACCAGATGGGGCAGAGCCAGCAGCGCACAATGATCACTCTCTCCCCTGACTGTACGGCAGGCAGTTATCAATGTCAGCCTAATTCCCCGTCTCTGCTCTTCTGATATCAGCTAAACAAAAGGGGCCAAGCAGATCCCTGGTGTGACTCCAAGGAAGTTGTTTCAGCTACCTCAGGCACGGGTTTGCACAGTACCCTTACCAGTGCAGTCCGTGCTAATGTTTGGGAATCTCCCCGGCTGGATCTGCGCCTGGTCCATGGTCTGGACCGAGTATCTGTCTGTCACTGCATTTCTCCACTTGTCTTTTGGATTCCTATGAAATATAGTCTTGCCTCTTTTGTTAACCTCTGTCTTCCAGTTTTTGTCTGCCTCGTGAATTCTGCCTAATTAGGAACCTTTCAAATTCCCTTGTGGCCTCGAGTTTTCTCATGCAGAATTTGGAATTAGTGCATTTTTGTGGCTAGTTTTCAGGGCCAGGTTCATGCTTTTAAAGTGCTAAAATAGCAATTAGCAATACTTTGCACTTCCATACTATTTTTTTTTCCTTTGGGGATCTCAAAGCACTTTATAAGTGGTGATTAATTAAGATTCAACATTTTGAGGGGAGGAATGTATAGGGACAACTTTATTTTCCACTGTAGGAATGCAGCCATCTCTGGGAAGACAGTAACAACTGGTTTAAGAGAGTTTCCACAACATAGGTAATACCAGAGGGCAGTTTTTAAGCTAGAAAATAAAAACAATGCAATACCCAGTTGAATGTGTAAGAGACATTTCTAGAATTAGAATGAAATTACACAAATGAATTTTAACTACGATGTCAAGTTCAGCCCTTCTCCCACCCGAGGCCAGAAATGCAGCTTCATGTCTTGTACAGAAACAACCAGCCCGGATAACGGACTTCCACAGGGCACTTGGGCCTTACGGCTCCCCACACATCGTGCTGGGACTCGGGTTTGGTCCTAAATCGAGAGGAAATAGTGCCACCTACTGAACCACCGGCCCCACCAGCGACCAGCGCTCAGGGGTGATTCCCAGCCAGACGCAGCAGTGATACGCACGCCCAACATGTAAAATCCATCGTGTTTGCTAAGTGATGTATACACAACGCACATACAGAGAGAGAGAGAGACGGGCAACAGAAGAGTCAGTATGCCAGAAAAGATGCAGACTTGGGCTTGTGTAATTATACCACTTTTGTATTACGGTGACAAGAACAGATCTGAGCACGGACCGAAGCACCAGCTGGAAGCTGCATATTTCGGGGCCCCACGGTAGCCAGCAGTCGTGTCTTGCCTGTGCTCCCATAGTCTTCAGAATATTAATGAAGGAAAGAGTGTTTATTATTTTTAACACTTCTTCTCCCTACAAGGATAGTATTAATGATGTAAGGAAGTAAACAATTCACTGAGCCACAGAGCTCTAACAGTTATTAATTTCCAAGGAACTATCCTCACACCAATCTAGGAACTGGAACATTGGAGGATGGTGTGAATAAATATGAACACAGACACACTCTGGTTTACAAATATCAGACACTGGTCCAGTTTGTCAAAACTGTTCCATTTCAACAGTCACGTATTTGGATGTTGACAGTTAAATCCACGCAGGTTTAGCCGAATGTTGCCCAGGCTCTTTGCTGCAGTCGCTGGTGCAGGTGGCATGGTTGGGGCTACCGATCCTAAAGCAACCCAAGTGTTGGCAAACAGGCACCTCCACCCTGCCACAGTTTCCAGGAGAGGAGTCAGGACTTCTGATGGCTGATGAGTGCCTGGCTGCTGGCTGCTGCCTGGTTCCCTCCTGCTTGCTGTCTCTTCCACATGGCTCTTGACAGATTGGCTGTACCATGGCTTGGCTTGAAAGGAAGAGTTGGTGACTGCTCTTGTCCAGGATACAAGGTGGTCTGCTGATCAGGGCACTCTAGAGATCTGGGAAATGGGAGAACATTTCTCCCTCCAACGGAAGAAAGCTGAGAGCTAGATATTCCCCATCCTAAGTCAGTGCTCTAACTAGTGCCACATAGTTCAAAACATAAGAAATGGCACCATCCAGTGCTAGATTCCTGTCTTTAGGAAAGGGTGATGAAGCAGATTTCAAAGGCATGAAGACAACTAACACTTGCAGGGGTTCCCCTCTACTTTCCTTACACCTTACAAGGGAGACAGGAGCAACCTCCACAAGTCTTTATAGTTGCTTATGCCTTTGCATTAACTGGCAAAGAGATTTAGGTAGCTGTATACCTCTCTTGTTCCCTCTTCCCAGGCCCCTAAAATTTCAGCCATGCATGCAAATTAGACCAACTGGGTTCAGGCTGCTGGCAGTACTCCTCATTACCCCTTTGTTGTAACCCATCAGGTCTTTTTGTGCAGTGCCAGGAGGACCAGACCTCAGAGAGCTCTGCAAAATCCAGGCAGAAAGGTGCATTTTGGGATCAGCTCTCAGCAGAGCTTAAGATCACAACACCAGCTCAAGGCTGATCCTTACTACAGGTAAAAGTCAATTCTGAAAAAGCAAAGAGGAGATTTAGAGGAAGGGTGTAGGAAAAGCTGGGAGACACCAGTTTGGGGGAAGACTGCTTCTCTAAGCTCTCTCTGGGCTACTGGACCATCTTCCTGAACGCTTCATGAGTGGGGAACAGGAGATGCTGGACCAGGTGAGAGAGGGAAGGGACAGGCCTGGGAAGGTGGGCTGGACTTGCTACTTCAGTTGTTGCTGAGGAGGCAAGCAGGGACCTGACCCCCAGAATAGTAACTGTTGTCTCCTACAGTCTCTGCCAGCAGCTGTGCAGACAGAGACTGGCCAGACTGGGGACTGAGGCAGCGCTACGCCACGTACCTTGTCCAAGCGAGGCAGTCTGCCAGCCCCTGCGGCTGCAAGGAGCCACCAACTGTGCCTGTCTGTAAAGGTGGTCCTGGAGAAAAGAAGACAGAGGGTTAAGTTTCTATCTTGGAGCACAATTTTTTCCCAAAAGCTCTGTGTTGGTGCAGAGATTCATCTTGCTGGAGCCTTATGGAGGCACAGGACCTTCCTAAGGAAGCTCACTGTGCACCGTGGCAGCTATCCTTTTCAACCACCACTGTCTGAGCTCGCATTATCGACCTGGTGGGAAGGGAATTCAATTTTTCTGAAAGGGAATGGCTGGTTTCATTTTCTTATATATGAATCCACATTCGATTGCAAGCTGTTTGTACATGGTACTGAGCACAGAGGCCCTAATCCTCACCAAAGCCCCTGGGTGTGCCTTCACTACAGGAACAAATAAAAATAGTGATTGCATTAGGTATCCATTCATCAAACCCGGGTACCGTCTAAGGATGCTGCTTCTCACTGTCCCTCTGTAGAGCATTATCTTCCAAAACAAAAATAATTTCAAATAATAATATAAGTTTCAGTTTGCTCAAAGCCAGACACTCATAAGGGCAGGCTGTCAACTTTCTAGCACCAATTAATGTATTGATAAAGCTTCTGGAGTAGTGACATTAACAGCATCTTCTTACAAAGATACCTGCAGGTAATATCAACCCAATTACTATTGAATCTGAGGTGGGGGAATGGGTGAGCCTGCCTTAACAAAATTAGCAAGATACATTGAATTATTTCTACCAATATGGAAACTTATATAAGAGCGAAGCACTGAGTGAGACATATTTGTCTTTGTTGAGCAAAGCTGAAGCACAGATGTTCCTCAGGCCATTCTGGCCCATGTTGGTGATATATTCAGAGCTCTGGATGTTTCAAGTAAATACATCCTCCGCCACACTCCTTCTGCTGTCCCTACTGATTTGGATTAAAGGAACAGACCCTTGAAGCGAAGAGATACCCACCGACAGAAAGGTGATTTATATCTGAAACACCACAGCCAGGGAGGAGGCTTAGCACCAAGGTGGGACATCAAAAGAAGATGCTTTTACCAAGGTATGGATTGGCACAAACCCTTCATCCACTTTCACTCCTGTAGCAAAACCCAGTGGCCAAACCAGTGTTTAACATCTTTTGGACGTACTCCCATCAATTCAGAGATGTTAGCTTCAGGGTGACGAGAGTGGGGAATGTGATCAGACAGGAACAGTCACAGGGCATTTCAGTGTAAACAAAGGGAAACGATGCTGGATGAGAGAAATTTGGGATGTGTCCATCTTAGCCCTACGTGGCAGATGCTTCTGCTCTCAAAATCTGAATGTACCCTTTAAACAGAGCTTTTAAAATCCTAATGTGCCCCAACCATGCTCTGTCACTTTTTCACTTAATCCCTATATATATATACACACACACACACACACACACACACGTATGCATGTATATACATATATAAATATATATATATTATTATTAAGTGACCTATTAAAAACCAAAGGAGCAAACACCACACACGGTGAACAATCCTACTCAGAGACATTGCTTTCACTGTTTCACTTGCTTTGGTAGATTGTTATATTGTGCAGTGATATCTTCTCACTGTTTTCTCTTAATTATCCTTAATTCTATTAAACAGACAAACATCAACTGCAAATAATGCATGCTTAATTATGCAGTGTTGGTGGTTGATACTGTATTAGCATCAGCTTTTCTTTTAATATTTTGGCAGCACACAAATGAAACTGCTACAATATATTTAAACAGCCTCTATCAGAGTAATGGTCATGAAACCATCATATGCACAGTCGCCTCAACTCTGCCCATAGAAGGCCAGCAGGGATGGTGAAAGGGAGCAGCTCCCATCCCAAATGAGCTTCCAGATGCCCTTGCTTGATATGGATCTGATGGCAGGAGGCTAGCAAACGGTTGCCAGGTGACCCTGGAGATAGGCGGGAAGTGCCTTCATGCAACACAAAACAATCATTTTCAAAATACAGCAAAAATTCTCTGGGTTTTGTCATCATTATTATTTGTAATCGCTTCTGAGGATGGAGAAGGCTTGTCAGACCAGATGGGACCAGCATATATAATGAATGACACAGTACATTGCACAGGAACCAGAAGTAGCTGAGAGCAATAGGGCCCCAGGACTGTCACTATTGCATTAGTGACAAACAGATCCACAGGGAAGTCAGTAAAAGATGCAGCCATTTTCACAAAGACATTGCAAAGATGCCACACGGTGAACAGTATTTTTCACCTGCGAACAGAAAAAGTCTGGTACAGCGACCACTGGAGCCATTCTATACCTGTGCCATGGTAGGCTTGGTCTGGACCTCCAAGGGTCTAGGATCTTCTTCAGATTTGCTTTATGTGGTGTATTTGCCACAGAACCTGAAATTAAAACCAGAATCATTTGTTTTACATTGAACATTCCCAGGAACAGATTTAGGTGTAAAAACTTTGTGAGATGGCATTTATTTTGCTGGGTGCTTTACTTTGCTTTATTGTCTTTATTTTCTTTTCCATCTACATACTGCCTGCGCAGAAATGGTACATTTTCCTGTCGTTACGCAACAGCTAAAACAGATCCATGAGCCATGTCCCCATTTCGGAGGCCACAAAACACCTCAGGATGGCCCTGTGCTTCAGCCTTTCCCTTGGCAACCTCTCATCACTTGCCAGCATCCAGGCAATGAGAAGCACTGAACTATTCCTAGGCTGGATGGCAGTGGGCCCAAAGGATGGTTGGAAGTAACTAGATAGGATGAGACTTTTACAGTGAATTGGTCAGACTGTTCCAAGTAGATTTGTCCACGTGCTAATTTACAGGAGTAAATACTGCTTGAAGACATTGCATTTGCTCAGACTGAGATTATGAAGAGGATTTGGACCTTAACCCATTGAGTACATACCATACCAAACATAACATGCCAGATGCAGTTCTCCTTCCAGACCCATCGAAAACACTTTAAAGGGGTTGGGCAAAATAAGTCTCAAGCTAGTGCTGGCCTGCTTGGGTGTGAGTTTGGACTAGGTGGTCTCCCAAGGCCTTTTTCAGTGTGAATGATGCTGGGACAGTGAAGCGATGAGAAAGAAACCTGGACTTGAAGGTCTTGAAGCATCCTAAGGCTCATACTGCCGAAAGTGCCAGGAGGAGAGACGCCCTTCTTTGCTGTCTTCATACAGTGGCCACTAACCAGATCGGTTAAGAGCTTAAAGCAGCTTCATGGTGCAGAAGCAGCTCCCTGCATTAACATGGCTGAGTCACACAGGCCAGAGACAACCTTCCGCTAACGCAGGACTGGCACAAAAGCTGAATAATGAAGGGAAGCTTACGCTGCTGCTGCCGCCTTTACTCTGGGACTCGTTTTATTCTTGCAAGCTCTCAGGCAGTCACCATTCATGCACAGGTGCAACCATAAAGGGGCCAAATGTGGAAGGCAGGGTGTGACTAAGCCCAAAAATGAGCGACACAAATGCATTATTCATGCAGAAAGCTTACAATGCTCTGCGATTTCTTTCAGAGCAGATCACTCCACTATCAACATCGGCTACACGATTCTTTATTTCTGACACCTGCCTTTGTTTCTTTTCCACCTCGGAAGCGAGGTGACCTGGGTATTCGCATGAAATGTTTGCTCGGGCCAAATTTCCCAGCAATGCCGGGTAACTCCCCGGGACTGCAAGGGAGCAGCAGTGACACCAGTGGCAACGGGGTCCAGCCGTCTTATGCCGTCTGCCCCTCTGAGCGCAGGAGTCTGTGCATTGCCAGGATCTGTGCTGGAGAAATGTATTAGAGGAAAAGAAGGGTAGAAAAATGAGAGAGGAAGAGGAGAACGGAGAAAGTAAAAAGGGAAGGTGAGGACGGGAAGAGAGAGGAACTTCCAATCAACATAAAAAAAGCTGGAAGCTTGACTTCGTTGTTGAAAATAATAGGGTTTTTAACAGTTAAAAGGTTTTAAAAGGTCATTATGCATTTAGCAGCAAAAGAGCAATATGAATTTCTAAGCAGCAACATCTGGAAGATCAAAAGAAATCATACTTCAATCAACATGAAAATCTCTGCTCATTACACGCAATCATATTTAGTTATTAATAGACACCGGCTAGACACTGACATTTTACACATTTCATCCTATGATGCGCCAGGGACACTTCTGGCATTTAGTTTATCATTTTCATCAGTGTCATGGAAAGAGTGACCGATATGACCCTAAAAAATCTCACACTGTCAGTCATCGTAAGTGAATTTATCAACACATACAAAATCGGAATCCACATGAGAGTTTTAACTGTTTGCATACTAAATTACTTCATTCTTCATGCTTCAAAAAAAAATTCAGTTTTGCATAATAAATAATGATAAGGGCCAGCAGACAATTATATAGGTGGAAACAGTATGCAAAATACTTAGAATTCAAATTTGTTGTGTGAATATATCCAGAAGTTGCTTAAGTAATCAGCTTGGCGGCTGTATTACCCATTGTTAGAGCTTAATACAAAAGCTCTTCAGCTTATATTAAAAGCAGCCCAACTTAAAGTGCAGTTGGCACATGTCCTGTTAGTATTTTTCTTTTGTTAGACAGCTTCCAACTGATTCAGATGCGCAATTAGGTCAATATTAAAATTAAATGGTCTGTTGTTTTAATTCAGAAAATGAAGAGTTCTTTGGGAGGAAGGAGTCAGTCCAAAAATACTGTTGACTCCAACACAAGCACAAAAGGAGAGTTGTAATCCAGCAGCCCTAGCCTAAACCTCTACGTTGCGGTGTGAGAGGGAAGGCTCTTAACGGAGAATGGTTTGCTAAACTGGCATATTCGATTTCATGACTGATTATTGAGTGTAATAATTGTGTCGAAAAAATAATGAGAGTGGGTTTCTTTCTAGTTTTACCAATCACTATGGCAAACATGCTGAGACGCTTCAGACAGAAATGTGATTTTACTTCTAATGACAATTATTTTTGGACTGAATTGTAATTTAGTTCGTTAATTAGATCTGTCACTGCATTTTCTAACTCGGTTATTGCATCCTTTGATGATTTTACCAGAATTATACTTCTATTTCTGCCACTTTGCATTCTATGCTTTAATAATTCTTCAGACAAATATGCTAGGCAGTTGATTACATTTTGTGGCAGCCGTAATGTAAACCCTCTCCTGTGTTACATTGATTCAAAAATCATGCTGATCACTGAACCAACAAGCTAGGCCAATACCGCTCTGAGCAAGTGAACTATTCAGAGGAATTCAGCCAGGGACAGATTGTGGACATGCTTTTTTAGTTATTAAATGGATATAAACAGTTACAAGCAATCATAAATGAAAACAAGATTAAAAAAAAAAAAAACACAAAAAACCCCCCACCTTGAATGTCCTAAAATTCATTTCATTATTGGCAAAATGAGATCTTAACTACTAAATGATTTCAAGGCAAGTTGGCATGGGGTTATTATATATTAATGAGCTCACAGATTTTTTTAAAGATCTTGCCATTTTGACAACTTTAAAAATTAGAATGTTTTTATGTGAGTTCTGGCTTTTTGCTGACCCAAAACTGTGGGTGTAGTTAGAAATTCACTTTTGGAATAAAGACAGTATAATCAAAAGAGTCACATCCAAAAAATCTCCAGCTCTTCCAAGCTACCGATTCCTCCAAGCCTCGCTATGTATCCAGACATCTGCCAGTCAGGTGCTGTGTGACGTGGATCACAACACAAAATCCTGATTCTGAAAATACCCACCACTAAACATAGCCTTTACGGCAGCGGGCACTAGGCTCTGCTAGGTTGTAATTTCGTGGCCTGCCCTGAACAGGCGACGGCTTGTAGCTGCCCTGCAGCGGGGGCAGAACGGGGAATCATCACAGCTTCCCTCCTCTCTTTGCTTGCTCAAAGGAGAAACATTTGCTGTGCTTCTTTTCCTGGAATTAAACTGCTTCTTTTCTCTGTCTTGTAAGAGAGGGATCACGGAGCCAGTACTCCACAGATTACCTAATTCTGCCTGCCATTTTCTTATCCAGTTCGGTCCCATCCCTAAGAAAATGTCTTTGATTGATAGAAGATTTTTATTAAACATATTCAGATTGTGTGATTTTTAATGGCAGTTTAAGAGCATTTTAATGTTTATTGTTGTACTGGATTTTTTCAGAGTAACTGTGCAGTGTCCTAGGAAGATATCCTGTGATCCAGAATTCGGCCATTTGGCTTTCTGGATGCTATGAATTTCCTAGTAGTGCATTACAGGACTTCCAGGGACCAGCTAATCACTTCCCAATAGTCTTCCTCCTGCATTTGATTTAATTCATCCAAGTGGGCTCAATTTTCAATCCACTAACCAACAGCACAGGGTAAAAATATTTGTAATTTTAATAGTTAATTTGTAATTATTTCTTAACCTCCGTGGATTTCTTTTCTGTAAGTGGATGCTTTCTTGAAATGTTGGGCTGCAAAACAGAAATGGGTATTGCTTTAAAAGGCTCTATAAGACCTGGAAAATGGAGCAATGCTCATGTAGCAGGCCAGTGCTCGGAAAGGCCTTGCTGGGGTAGGAAGGAACGCAGCCCCACGGGGAGGCTGTGTATTACTTTATAATCCAGGCACTGCTACTGAGCACTAATTCTCTTTGTATAAATCTTCTCCCGTATGTTTCTGAATCATAAAAGTGTACTTGCAAATAACTAGGCTTTATAATAATAGATTTGAATTGGATTTGTTAAAAATTCCAAGGATCTGAGTAAAAATAGCCAAGAATTCCTTATAGTGGTGCTTTCCAGACTTGAGGCATGCACCCCAAGCAGGAAATGCTGGTGGGGATGAGCTCATGGGCTTGAAAGTTGAGTTGCAAGAGAGGACGTCTGGGAATTTCTGCCTTATCGTCTCCACAGATTTTTGTAATGTTGTCATGGTTTAATTTTGGCAATTTACCTCCTCTACTACAAATGTAGTTAAAAAACTAAGAGAGTATTCGCTCATGGTGGTTTTTTTTGAACTAGGGTTTTTCTACCCTCGTAAATATGCCGTGCAAAATACTAATACTTTAATGCCTACTGTGCTCAGTGGAGAGGGGAGAGAGGGGAAAAAAGAGAGTGGTTAAACAGGCACAATAGAGAAAGTTAAAGCACATGGATATGTGGAAAAGGTGGGACATTTGGCCAATTATTGCAAAATTAGACACTTTGAACAAAACAAAGCTGTTTGTTAAAAGTATAAAGCTGTAGGAGCACCATATGAGCAGGGCAGGGCGGGGGTGGGTTTGAAAGGACATGGCAGAAAAAAGAATCACTGATCTTATAACGACCACTATTTATACCCGCTTATAACTTTGCAAAATCTGATGCAGAACTTTAGGGAGAGGGAGCAGTAAGAGAGCACCCTTGTATTGCAGTAATGCCAGCGGTGTTCCTTGGAAGTAGCAGGGTGGTGGCCCTTGTCCCCAGAATTGCTTTCCTCCTGCATGCTCTGCCCCAGACACTGGTAGGGCACAGCAAAGAACTGACTAATTCAGTGAAGGCTGGACATGTCCTTCTCCTGGGAGACAAAAAAGCCCTGAGAAATCCTGGGGCATGGCATCCCCACTGGGTCAGTAATTGAGTGGAAGAGGGGAGGAGGGGGAAAGGAGAAAGAGGGGTGTCAGGCAAGCAGAAAAGCAAAGGAGCGAAAGCGATTGCCTCTCAGCACATAAATTGCCCTCTGACATCTGGTCAGGATGCTTGTAGAGCAGTAGGGTTCAGGCAGGTAAAAAAACCCAGACTGATGGAGGCCTGAAGCAAGGCAAGGTGGGCTAGCTGTGGGAGGACTGTCAGAAGGGATGTAGTCACTCTGAAATAGAGATGCCTCCGCACAAAACTTGTACCAGTGCAACTCATTCCAAAACAGAGTCATGCTGCTTCCAAAGTGGTTTAATTAAAGCAGAATCAAAATGTCAGCTTAAAAAAAGAAAAAAAAAAAGAAAAAGAAAAGAAAAGAACTTTTGTATGAGGACACAAGGCAGCTGATGCCAAAAAACAAAAGTTACAGGGGAGGGGGAAAAAAAATCCCAACATTTCCATGTTGCCAAAGACCTTTCTCACTGGAGGGAATTTCAGTTGAATAGTTGCCACTGCCGGCAGCTGGAGTTGCAAACTGAGCAGGGGAGCAGCGGGGTTCTCATTCTCTCGCCTTGCTGACCGAGGGCTCTGACAATCCAGCTCATTATTTTCAAAGGCGCAGCTCAAAGCAGTAGGCCCAGCTCTTGCTGGGTCCACATTAGTCCATTTACAGCATTTGTACCAGCCAGTGACCGGGATTCCGGCAGGGACCGAGATAAAAACCATCTCGGAAAGGAGGTTTGGCAAACGGCAGTGTTGAAAAGCACTTCTGTTTTCACCATGCAGGGGGAATTCGATGAGAAATCCAGCACAAGGTTGCACCCAGCTGTGGTTATGGGGGGGCAATGCAAGGGGTGGAAGGAGAGAGTTTTACCCTGAGAGGAGAAGCCATAGGTGCCCTTCTTCCACTGAACATTAGCGGCAGGTTTATGGACATCCACAGGCGCTTTGGAAGGGGGATTGGGGAAACCGAACTTGTGATTGCTGCTTTTGCCCCAGTCAGCCTTGGGCATCTGAGCAGTTCCTTAGCTGCAAAGCAGCACCCAACTTTACTCACTCTCATGCAGACCGCAGACAAAAGTTCAGGGAGCAGCTCAGGAGCTGGTTTTGGAAACGGCACCTCAATGACAGACTGGGCCAAGTCAGCTCATGACAAGAAGAAACTCAGAAAACCTGCAACAAAGGCGGCTATTTTTGTTAGACGTTGTTACAGCTTGTCTAGTCTAAAAACAACAGTAAATAAAATCTAGCAAAATTTCCGCTGAGAAATTTCACTGTGGAGCAAATTTTCATGCCTGAGTTATAAACCAAATGAATTCACAATGCTACAATGAAAATAATAGTAAAATCCATACTACAATAGTGCTATTGGGAATCTCTAATTCTGGTAGATATTCTTGCCTTTGTCTTGTTACGGTTCCTTTCTTCCCAAGCCAGAAATAAATATATAAGTTAAATGGAATAAAAATGCCCACCTAATTGTGCAGATGCATAGTTAATTAATCACTTAATTTAACCCACTTAGCTTCAATAGGAAAGAAATGTAATCTGACAGTCAAAGCAGCAATATTTTTCCATTCACTCTAGTGTTTGAAAACATCTACATTTTTTAAATAGCGCCTGCATTCAATAGATTGATGTTAATGTTTGTGCTTAATTTGGTTTTAGAAAGGTTATATAACATTTAATAGGTAAAGCATGCACCCTGGGTAAAAATAACAGTGCCATTATGCATCTGGTAAATATTAACAAATTTTATTACAAACAAATATATATATTTGTGGATAGATAGATTGGAGAGCTAGTTAGCTGAGAAAATTTGCTTTGGGCTGAAACTTGATCAAAAAAATTACGTGCTTATGACTCCAGAGTACACACTGCTACAAAACATTGCATTGTGTGGTTCGTTATATTTTAAATCTAAGATTCCCATGTTAATGGCTCTCCAGTATGCATTAACATAATGCAGCATTAAACAAGCTATGCTACACTGCCTCCACAATGCCTTTCTGTCCATCAGTGGGGAGCTGGGCACTGGGGACCTGATCTGTAGCTCTGTGCAGCCAAAGGCTGATCTGCTTCTTTTCACTTGCTTTCCAGTCACCTACAGAAGGAGGTGGCACCTGCGCCCCGACGGAGCACTCACGTTTAGCACCGCTGAGCAGGCTGTGCTGGTCTTGCTGCGCCTCTTGCTCAACACACGCTATCCATATATAATGGTAAAGGCGGCTCAATCTGATTCAGGGGGCAGGGAAAATGGAGATTTGGCCTTGAGGATGAAGGATCAGGGCCAGGTTGCTGGATCCATGCCCACCATCGAAGGCTTGGGGCTGAATTTACCAATCCTGATACTGCCAGGGATGGCAGCAAGCACACCTTCTCCAAGAGCTGTGTCTTTCTTACCCCAAATGGTAGCTACTGCCCTCAACACCTTATACACTGTCGGCAGCAGTGGCAGATCTGCTCTCCAAGGCCTCTGGACCGTGACTCGTATACAGCATGCTACAGCCCTGCTTGTTTTGTCTGCTCCTAGAAGTGGCCCTGTTTGAGGGAAGAAAGAAAAGCTGGGACCCAAATACTTAGCATGCACAGCCCACGAGTCTAAGTTGCATACACACGCATTGCATCGGGGTGGTTTCCAAAACAGAAGAAAATGAGGGATATTGGGAACTATTAAAAAGGTCAGTAACGAAATCCTGCGCCGTATATTCAAGGGAGACTTTTGGGAAAGACTTAAGGAAAACTTTCAAGCAAAGCTCAGAGCAATTACTGACATACTCAAACATAAGTATGTGCTTAAATCTTGGACTAGGTCCAAAGTTGTCAAGAAATAATATCTGTAATAATGCAGACTGCATGCCTCTGCATAAACTATATTGAGCTACTATATTTGAGGGCAAACCTGCTATGGTACAATGTACTTGTTTACAGATATGCACTCACATTCATATCTATATAAACACATGTACATATATATGCACACTATATATAAGTGCACGACATCTACAATCTAAAGAGCATAAGATGCTTTGAACATAACATTCATGACTTAGATTGTTTACTCTGAGCTTTACAGATAATGGATTTTTATCTCACTAGTAGCTCTGGAAAAATGTCATTGAAATAACTGTGTCCCATTCCAAACTGGTTTGTTAGTTATCAGCAAACAGAGAAATATTTTAAACATCATTCTATGAAGTAAAACAAAATGCTTCATATATCAAAATAATTTCTTTTCATTTTGATGTTTAGAATTTAAAACTTTTTTGAAATAAATTTTCATGCCATTCCTAGCTGAAATGTACTTTCCAATAAAAAAATAGAATATACATTCCTGACAGTATTAAAAAGAAGCACACTTTCTATGAAATTAGAAAAAAAATTATCTTGGTGAGATAAAATTTGTTTTGAAGTAAATATTTAGTATCACAGAATCTTCCTGGTTCACCAGAAATTTTACATAAAATAGTTCTGTCTTTTGGGCCCAGCATCTGGTTCCTGTTGTAATTTTGAAGTTGTAGACAGATTGGAGGAAGTTTAAGATATGTCCCCAGTCCCCCAATCTTTTTTTGTACAATTATATACTTTGTGCTGTTGGGGTAGGAGACAGTAGGGGAGGGATTACATATGTAATAAATGGTATTTGGGCTGCATTAGTGCTGGGAAATGAAATATTTGCTTTGGCAATGAATGTATTAATGATAGGAAAAAAGTGAGAGTCATTACTTGTCCACAGCATAGCAAACTATTTTGCTGAACGTGCTTCTGACATGCATCATGGCCAACGAGTTCCTGCAGGTTTTCTCCATCCAGATTTGCCTTCGTCCAGAAGACAATTCAGCAAACCCAGCGGGTGAGCACGTCCACAGCCATGGCAAAGAGGCTGCTACCTGCGCGCTGCCACACCACCGCAGGGAGGGGAGGGATAACCAGGTGTGGCCCAGCTCTCCCTGGGATGCTGCCCCTGCATCTGGCTCTTCTCCTCCCACCTTCACTGAGCAATGAGGGAAAATGGAAGGGTAGAAAAGGAAGATCCACTGCTGTGGCTACTGTGACCTACTAAAAGCTGTTAATCTCTTGCCTCACACATACTGATGTCACATTTGTCAGAGGCATCCTTCTCCTAGGACAAAAATTGGGGCCCATGGTTAGTCCTGGCACTGCTGGGGTCGCCAGCTGCCTGAAGCCAATAGAGTGTGACAGTCCCAGGTCCAGGGAGCTGAGAAGGAAACTGGCCTTCAGGAGCCGGAGACAGGTGCAGAAAATCAAAGAAAATCATTATTGCCTAAACATATAGCAATAGAATTTAATGAATATCCAGCTGAGAAGATAAGCATGAGCATGTGGAAGAAACCCTGAGCAGTAAATAACAAGGACAGAAAGGCCAGGCTATGCTATGATTTGTTTAATCAGAAATATAATGGGTGACGGTGAAGGAAAAGGTCTTGCCAGTAACGCACTATAGCTGGATCCCTAGTGAGGCATAAGCTTTACTCTCAGAAAGTCTTTCTTGAAAAATAAATTCATATTGGCTTGAATATGGGCATTGTCACACAGAGTGACAACTGGCTGAGTAGCTGTAAACAAAACGTAATGATAAATGACACTGCATCAGGTCGGTGTGTCTGCGTGGAAGTGACGGCCAACGAGACACCACCGAGAAGAGGCTGGAGCTGTCACAGAGCTAGCCCGGTTTTATTTAACATCTTTGCTAATGATCTGGAAAAGGAAGGAGAAATGCACAGTATTTACTTCATTTGATTTTCAAGAAAAGAGGCAAGACTCTCACCTGCTCCTGGGAGACCCCTAATATCAAAGCACTGTTATCCTACTGTCTGCAGAGAGATGGATTGCTCCGAGGCTGCGCAGGCGATTGTTTGAGAAAGCGCCCGATGGTGGAGGTGGTGGCAGCAATACAAAAGAATATGTAGCAATTATCTGCCTGGCGAGGGGGCTGTACAGGAGCAATCCAGCTCTTGACGTAAGCAAAATGCAGTACAGCCGATAAATAAATCTCTGTGTGTCGAGGGGGAGTGTTTTCAATAAACCTGCAGGGATTTTTGCTCCAAATTATTTTAAGCATCCATGATATTTCCATGAGGGATTTCTTATCTCCTCCTTCCATTGTCAGCAGGTTCATTCACCTCGCAAAAATATGAGTAAAGAGAAAGAGGTGAGATGGCATTCATTACCTGAATGTTGAGGTTTTACATGACAAGGGGGAAGAGTACCAAGAAGGACATTTGAGTGGGCAGACCAAAGGAGGAGCAGAGGCGGAGAAAGGGATTGGTGCGGGTCAGGCAGAGATCCCACAAAATATGCTAAAGCAAAAGGGAAAAGGACTGTTTTCTTTCTGCCTTTTAGATGAAGGCAGGCCTGGCTCTGCTATGTCCTGCACACCTTGTTGCCAAAAACAGAGCAACGCTGTTTAAATGAGAGAGGGAATACCTCAAGACAGGGAAAATAGAGTAAATAGCAGACAAAAAGATAAAGTCACAAATAAACCCTTTGTGGTGGGGGAAGGGATAACCCCTCCACACCATGGCAGGCCCAAGGGATTGAGATTGCTTTGGTCCATTCCTGTGGCTAGAGGAAAGGGGGAAAAAAGCAAGTAAGCTCTGCTGGATTTCTCCTATGCTGCGTCTGATTTCTCTCATTCATACAGAAGATGGCTCTTCGTAGGCTGCTCAAGAAGCAGATCATCTAACCACCCCCCCTTACTTCTTGATCATTTCTGCTGTATTGTGTAGGTGGTGCTATTGTCAGATGCTGAAAGCCATCAGGATTTGAGGAAGAAAGAGACAGAGCAAGGCAAGGAAAATGAAAACAAATTATTAGTAATTTCTTCAGGAATTCAGCAAGTGACTGTAGAAAATAGTGCAGGTCTGCGTTTTTGTGCAGGTTTTGGCAAACTGAGCGTACCATTGCCTTTTCTCAATTTTGTCTTATTTTTCTAAAGGTATTTTTAAAAGTTCTCTTCCCTTTACTGATACACTATAAGCCAGGAAATAATATCTCCATGCACAGCGGAGTCCTGCCATTTCATTGCAACGTGCAGGGGGAGGTATGTCGTTGCTGAAGATCAGTACGCTTGCAATACCTTGAATATTGAAGCTGACAGGTGGGGGGATGTTCCCAACAGCCTGAGTCACATCCTCAGGTTGCACAAGCAGAGCGATGGCTGAGGTGAATTGACATTGTTTCATGGGAATCAGTCTTCTTGTCCCCACACCTGCCCTGAAAGCTGGAAATGATGGACTTTTAAGGAATGTCACTCTATATGTTTGGATGAGAAAGATGAATTCATAGGGGCTGCTGGAGTACAAATAATTAATAAAGATGACAAACAGTGTGTCTAGTAACTGTTTCAGCCAAGGAACATCAAGCATCAGTATGCAATGGCCTTTTAAACAAATCTTTTCATATTGCCATCATAAAATAAAATTACTTTTTAAAAGGTTATTTCCCTCAGCTCTGAGTGGTATAAATACAATAAGATTTCATGACTTTAGACATGTGGTACTGTCCAGAGCAGGCTGTTCTCTATCACCAAGATGACAAAATTTGGCTAGCAAAAGTGGAAACACAGCAGGTAACAACCCAGCAGAGGCAGGCTGATGAAACTATTTCATTCTGCGCTGTGACCCATGTTACAACAGAAAAATATATCAGGTTGTTGTTCTCTCCTTGTGATCCAAAAGAAAGAGAGAGTTGTCGTGCCTCCCTGAGACACAGTCACGACCCCGGGTCAAGAATTACTGCCACGATGGTCTAATAAAACTCTCCTCTTTGACTATGGCAATCAGATCACGCTGGGAAACTTCCACCTCTCTTGTCATAAGAGATTCAACAGTCAGAATTCAATCCTATTCCTATTCAAGGGCAAAGATGCCACTGGCATCAATACGAGCAGCACTGGTATGAAAGGGTTCAAATGTCAAGTGTGTATTTGCAGAAACTGATTCCGCTGAAGACTATGCAGATATTATTATGCTTCTCTCTTCCCCATTGCTCTCCTTTTATATTATCTAAGGCAAAGTGCCCACAGAGGACACAGATGCACTCTATTAGATGTAGAGTGACTATTGTTAAAAATATCCTCTCTAATACCAACTACATATTTACTCCTTTGTAACCTCATCAACTGTGACACTATGTAATTACAGATTGTTCAAGAGTCTTGTCTGCCCACTCACTGCCAGAATGAAAAACAACTAAAGAAAACATAAAAAGCAAAACAGACAACTGAGCATGAGCCCTCCACCATGTTCCCAAGAGGCTCAGTAACCGAATATACACTCCACATCTCAGGGGAGATAATGCCCATCTACTGCATTCTCCTCCTCAGCAAGACTCCTTTACTACACTAAAGTTGCTAACAGAAGAAAATGGCAACATGTGGGAAACTAAAGGTTAGACAATCAACATGGATGAGTCACTTTTAATTTTATTTCTGTTGCACAAGCTTTCAAAAAAAGTCTGTTTTTTTCTGGGTAATGATCTCTTCTCTCATGTTGTGTTGGTGGACCCAGTGCTATGCCAGGACACCGAGAAGTGCCGTCCCTGTTGCACAAATCTCAGTCTTTGTCCTGTAATCAGCTCCGCATGGGCAGAGCATCAGTACATGCAGAGCTCTGCTGAGTTTTGGGAGTTCTGCATGGATGAGACAATCTTCCCATGCAGATCAAGGATTGAGAGTTGGGCTTAAGAGAGAAAAAAACAAAAGGATAAAACCCACTGTGAAATACTGGGTAATTTTTTAAAATGTAATATAGCAGGTGTTTAGTTATTACCCTGGAAATAAGGCACGAACATTTTCATGACTCATATTTGTGCTTTAGTTAAATTCTCTCTTCCATGCTATAGCTGTAATTTAAAACATTTGCTTCATCCTGAGAGAAAAAAAAATGAAGATGTTTGAAATAAATCACTGCTTCAAAATTTACCCCCATAAGGTACACACAGAAACTACACCACTGGCAAATGTTGAATTCTGATCGTCATTCCTCCTTGGGGAAGAGCTGTACTCACCTTCTTATTTTGGATCCCTTGTTCCTTCTGCACTAAATGCTTTGATCTAGTCAGCTATAAATAGTTTATGTTACAGTCCCACAAGCTTGCTGGGATGGGGACTGCATTACATCTTTATCCTAATCTAGTGATGTCCTAGACTGGTAGGTCTATCTTGATGTTTTCATAATGTAAAAGTGAAGTGCTAATTAAATATATTAATAACTGAATGGGCAGGGTGAGAAACTAGACCTTGACAGAAGATTGGTAGTGAAATTTTTACTGTTCCTTTATGTTTTATATAGACTTGCTAAGTTAAGTGGTTGGGGTTTTCTGTGATTTCACTGTGACTCTGCTCCCCACCCAAGGTTTGGAGGACACAAAGCACCATAGAGGATGCTACGGGTTATCGCTGCTTTAGCCAATGTTCCTTAACATCCAAGTGCATATTTTTTAAAGCACCTTCTACGTCCTCAAATGATATAAAGCACAGTAGCTCCACTGACTGGAAATGACCTCACTGGAGGTTGGCTGATTTACGTCAGGTGTGGTGCAGGACAGAGCATTGCTTTGCAAACATTTAGTGTCAGTATTGTAGAAATGATGTGACAGCCTGTTTGAGGGGAGGCTAGGAATCTTTAGCAGAGATTTGCTTTTCAAGAAAAAATGCCTCTTCCAAATACACAAACAGTGATCAATCACCAAGCGATTCCTTTTGAACCTCTTCTTTTTCTTTCCTAGATAATTTCTTCCTCTTCCCTCATCACTTGCTAGAAGACAGTGTTGGTTTCTGACCATGCAGCATCTAGAAGAAAGGAAGCTCTGTAAGGGAGATTGGGGGAAAGCAAGAGTTGGGAAGTGCTTTTTAGAGGCTGAATTTCAGGTAAGTTATAGAATGACTCTATCGGTTTATATAGGTATCTCCTGGTGGAAAAGATACCTAATGAAGGACTTTCAATCTTGTTGACAAAAGCTTGGACAAGACTGAATGGTTGAAAGTTGAAGTTAGACAAATTCAACCTTGAAACAAGATGTAATTTTCTTGCAGACAGGGTAATTAAACACTAAAAGATTATCAGTGAAGGTGAGGGTCTCACTACTGGCTGGAGGCTTCAAGGCAATACCATACACCTTCCTAAAAGATGTGGTTTAATACAGCCTCAGAGCAAGGCAGGATAGGAAGGATTCCCTCTCCCTGTCATGCACAACTGGCCAAATGGAGATGACTAGGGGTTTGGATATTGGGATTTTCTGTTTATTTGCCTGTTTGAGTGTGGTTGGTTTTTTTCAGAATTACAGACTTGCCATAATTGAGAAGAAAGCACCAAAAAAACTAGATCTGTGTTCTGAACAGATAAAGACAAATGTTCCTAGATACTAGGTTTTTATTTCTGGCTTACATGCACAGAATCATATTGATTGGCAGATTTAAGATTGGAAAGAATTTCTCAGGTCTAATTGGAAAGAAATTAGTTAAAAGATGGGAGAAGGTATTACTTTCACTAATTGTAGTCAATTAGGCGTGTCCCATTTAATAAACTCTCCATCATCACTGGGGCCTCACGCATACTTGGCACTATAGCTTGTTCTTTCTGTTCTATGCCTGTGGCATGCAATTATTACCCCTGAAGACATAAAATCCTTAATCTAACTAAAATCATCGTGCTGAAAATATATGTGAATCATGTGAAACTGAGTAGACTGTGTCATACAGGAGATCAAACTAGATGATCTTATGGTGCTTTCCTAGATTAGAGGAAATTACTCTTAAGAAATCAAGGCTCAATGTTGTTTCCATTGATCACAATATGAGTTTTGATACCATTGACAACAAAATTCCTATAAATTCAAAGCTAGCATAGCCAGATTCAAACATGTCAACTTTGCTAACAGCTGCAAGTTCAAGACCTTCTTGGAAAGCTCAAACAATACACAACGCAGCAGCCCACTGCATTACACAGGATTTGATGAAGGGGAATTGGAGCTTTGGCTTGCAAATAAGCTGAGTAACATTAACTATTACACACTAATTATCTACGCTACTTTTATTCACACAACCAGCTACCATATCAATGTTTCTGCAACATGGGCACTTACTCCTTATGAAACGTCCATAATTCTGGTATCATTGTCCTTTCTCCAGAAAGATCCTATCCATCATGGTACCTTTTCTTCCCAGGCTGTACATAATAGAAGCTATTTGTAATCCAGTAGAATTATGTCATATGGGATCCACATCCAAAGTCCCATTATTCCTCTTATGTCATTGTTTTATCTCAGTTTTGGATAAATGGCAACATTTTGACCTATTCTATTTGACCACAGAACATGGACAAAACAGCGTGCTGTGTCACTGTGGTAATCACTGCAAATACACAGTGGTTTCTGGACATGTATTAGACATCTCACTGCCGGCTGGCTTCAGCTTCCCAAGTCAGCTGCCAGCTGACTTGGAAAGCTGCGGCAGCTACCAAGCTGCTTTTCAAGCAATTTCTGCAGCTACACTTGCAGTGATCCTACCAACAGCTGCTGTTAGGAAGGGAAAGCCAGTAACCAGTTGCTTTGGAGTAACTGTTCTTGGCTCATTCAGAAAAAGGCTCTTTCCAGGCTCAGAAACAAGTTGTGTGTGTAAGAGGACTGTGCAGCAGACAGTAAAGACCGACATCTCTGAGATGCTTCAACGTGATACAGAGCTCTTTTGAAGGAGACATAAAGTGAGTTTCCTGAAGAGCCTGGATCACCACAACTCATCATGACAGCATATTGTTTTGGGTGTTGTGATCCCAACACACATACATTTAGGACGTGGGTTTGTCTCAACCTAAGGAAGACAGAACTTAATAAATCAGATTAATTACATGCAAAAAGGGCCTGTTTATCTCCAATGCCTGGGCTTACTAGGGTTGCCGTAGATGTCTCGTCTGTAAACCTCTAACATACAATGAGATAAATCCCTTCTCCATGAAGGTGAAGGTCTGGATCCCTAGTAGATGGCATCACATTGGCTCTTCTTTCTTCATTTTGAAGGATGATTACTCTGCAAACAGGACTAATTCTGAAACCCTGCCTTGGTCTAAGTAAAAAACTCTGTGGCACCAGCAGTGTCCTGGTCTCTCTCTTCCCAATCTATAGCTCCCAATATCCACTATTCAAACAATAAAACTGTGAAAACATACTTGTATATTATGACAGCTTTTTAATGAGTAAGCGTCATCAGTTTGACCAACGCTCTGGCTGAGCTTAGAGACTGTACTAAAGAAGTTTGTTTCCTAGTGCTGTGTCATAAAAAATGTATACACTATATCCCACTGCATGTTACCAGCATGCACGTTAGGAAGTCCATTGCACAGTGTTATATTAGAATTTTTTTCTCTGGTACAAAACATAGCATTCAAGGACTAAATATGCATTTAGAGGATCCCTGAAAATGCAAAGAGATGGTAATACCATCAGTAAGGAAAGAGTCAAACCATGCTGTTAACCTTCAAAATTCTGAACAATCATTGCAAAATTCTTTATATTTCACAGCAGACTTGGTGCACATCTATGGGACATTTACAGGAAATTCAGGTACAGAAAGTGCCTATTATGTGTCTAAACTTACAGGGCCAAGCTGCTTTGCTGTTCATTCCAGAGTGGATGTCTACATTCTTCTAATTTCGCGGCACCTTACTGGGGGCATTTTGTCAAGAAGTATCAGCACATATCACGTTAGTTCTCCTGAATCGGATCCTCTGCTTCCTAGTCACATGAAATAGTGCCCCATCCTCCATGAAAGGGCTACCTATAGAAAGGTTCATCAAGCTATTAACCTGCCCACAATCTGGTCCTGTTTCTTCAGAAGTTTCACCTGCCAATTGAACGTTGTAGCAAGAGGTACAACTCCCTTAACTGGTGACAAGGTACACTCACCACCCACCATCTAAACGCTCCAGAATAGCACACCAAAGTGCTCTAAGGCAAGGTGTGCAAGATGGAAACTGGTCTGACACAGGTACTATTAAGTGCTGTGGCAGAAAAACAAGGGGTGAAGAAAGATCCTTGTTGTCATGGAAAGTTAAAAAAAACAGCAGTTGCCCACTATTTTCTTCACCTTCAAAGCCTGGCGCTGAGCCCACGTCTCCCAGGAGCAGGATTTGCACTGAAATCCCAACCTTTAGCAAATCTGATGGGGAATATTAGAAAGACCAAAGAGGGTATGTTTTGAAAAACTCCCAGCAATCCCACAGAGGTGAGCCCGCATGGGCCACATTCGTGTCTGGGAAGCTAGAGGAAGCCCAGGGATAGATTAAAATGGACTCACCATATCCTTGTTCATACTAATAACAAGAGCTGCCTGTCTTAGGGTTTGCTAACAGAGTGTTCCCAGTGCCCTTGACCTGAAACTCACTTTACTTTTGACATTTCCTGAGCAGCTGGCATTAAACAGTGGGTTTCTTTATCTGGGCTGCGATACTCTGCTTTATCCTTTGTTGATTCTCATCAGCTTCATGATACTATACAACGTTTGTGGATTAATGTAAACTCTATGAAGATTACTGATAGCATACACCAGCTGAAATTGCTTCAGCAGAAAATGTTTTAAATTATAGAAGGATCTTTGCAAAGAATATGTTTGTGCTAAACCACTATTTTAAAACTATTATTGTTAAAAATGCAAAGCTTTTTTATTGTTTATATAGTCCTTAATAGAAAAGGAGCCTTGGAAAGTTTTCATTCTTTTTAAGTAAATTGAAAGAAGCCCTTTGCTTCTAAAAGAAACTTCTACTGAAACAATAACATAGAAAATTTGGAAAAAGAAAAATATAACTTTGATATCTTCTGTGGAAATAGATTTGATTTTTTTTTTCAATCAGATGCTACAGATAAAAAAGGGGAAAAAATTACTTCCTCTCCTTCCCTTCTCATAACCACTCCTGCTTTCTGAAGATTGCCTCCTGCTCCACCGTGGCCACACACCAAGCTCCCACTCATCATGCACCAAAAAGTTCCCTTTCTTCATTCAACTCTTTCCTTAAGAGCTGCTGCTTTTATGAAAGCTTCCTGCATCATTCTTCTCCCTGTTGATGGCTCCAGACCTTCTTGCACTTGAACTATTGTCCAGTATATATTGTATCTGTTTGAGTCAGGTTGTTAGGTCTATACCACAAAGGCCTCCAGCCCCTCCTTTGCCCCTCAGCACACAAACACAGCAAAGGGAATTATAAAATCTTAATCAGGAAAACACAGCAAGGTTCCTCCTGAGGAGTTGCCTACAAAATGTCCCGGGGGAGATGCAAGGCTCACTGGAGTTGAGATCTCTCTGCCCTACAAGTTTGAAGCACTCTTCTAGGGAAGTTAGGACCGATGCGTGAAGGCAAAAGTTGTGCTGCCGACATTGTTACGTTGCCCAGCTCTACTAAGACTTTTCCACAACCTGGCAGCATAGCTACAAAAAGAGCTATGCTGCTGCTGGTTGAATTTGTTGTGCCTCCTCAATAGAAAGCATGGAGAGATACTGAGGCCATTTATAGCACTGGAAATATGTATTTGTTTAAATTGCATATGCGCTTAAGAAGTCATTTGCTGCCTCTTTGCTGACTATTTCAGCTGTTCCAAATCTCATGGTGCATGCTGTATTTATATAGATGTGGGAATAATCATCTTCCAATGGGTTAGGCATAGAGTATTATATACAAAAATAAAGGTCACTAAATGAAAAGTTTAAAACAGAGTTATTGGGTTCACAAAAACATGACATACATTTCCTGCAAGTACAAACTGTTAACATTTTTTTTTTCATTTGAATGTATGTAGCATGGAACCACTGTCACAAAAAAAGCCCAAATTTAACACATCCATATACACAAATGTTAATACTGTGTTTTCAGCAAACTGCATCTCAGACATTTCTGAGCTTTAAGCATCATTGGGTCTCTAATGACACATCTATAGCCTGGATTTTTTTTTAATGGAGTTCGATGAATGCTCTGTCAAGAATGGGTGGGATAGGCAATACAGTTTTGCCTTAACCATTTTCTTCAATAGAAAACATTTTAGTAATAGAAAATAATAAAACATATGGGCCATTGCAGCTGAAGCTCTTAGGGACTAACTGATGGCTGGAGTTGAGCGTGTTTTCTACTCCTGTATGCAGTGTTTCACAGACTGTCTTCATTTTTTTTTCAGTGCTCATTGTTTTTTACACAACAGAAAATTTTGTTTAATAATCCTAGAACTAAGGTATCATTCTACTCTGGCTCACAGGTGGGTCAGATACATTTCATCTCAGAGGTCTTGCTTAAGTCATTTACTTCTCCCTGAGGAAGAGCCATGAACCAGTCAGGATTTTAGGTGTAAAAAGCCCAAATTCCACAATATAAAATCTGTAGAAATTTGTCTAATTGCTCAGTCATTTCCTTGCTGAGTAAATTGCTTAGTGTGCAGTTGCCTTAAAATCAGGGCTTTGAGGAGGAGTGGGGCTGCCTCGTCCCCCACATTGGTCATGAACCTTCAAGGCATGAAGAGCTCTCTTCTGCGATCAATGTTTGGACAGCTGAGGATGCCCACACTTGGCTGAGTCTGGCCAAAATGACACAAGCTTAAATCTGACTCAAAATAAGGATCAGGCTCATTATTTTCTCTAAAATTAGTAATTTTTCAATTCACATTTGTCCACAGAGGTTTGACACAGAAAGGATTGAAATAATTTATCATCAGTATGAAAAAAACCCCCACCAAAACTAAACTCTGCATGAGCACAAGAGAGGTGTCTTTTCTGACACCAGTATTCATTAGGTATAGGAAAATATAATTTCTGTAGCATAACAGCCACTGTACTTCTTAATAGATGAAGATTGGGGAAATTAAATGAATTGTAGCAACCTGTTTATTCAGGTATGAAGCATCAGAGGCTTTGTTCATCTGGAGGGTTCCAGCTGGGGAGTGATCTGTGGGTAACAACATCCACTTTTGCACTTGTGTGAAGCAGGCATGTTATAGATGTGGCACTCACAGGGAACCTCTCTTCAGCCGAAGGCTATTGAAACCATTAATGAAGGCCTGAACTGCACAAACTACACCGACAGAAGGTCTTAGGTCATATTTGGGCAAAGACATCTTTTACGAGGCAAGAAAAGCCAGGGCACTGGCCGGCCTGGCTGCTGGATTCCTCCAGCTCCATCATGCTCCAAGGGGACAATTTCCTCTCCAACTGTTAGAAAATACCACTTCTGGTGTTTGTATCCTATTTTGTCTCTGAACCAAAGAGGGGGAAAAAAATAATACCCCAATGGGTCACAGAGTTCAGTGAAAATCCTACAAGCTTTTCCTGAACAAATAACAGATAGTGACCTCTGGCCCTGTCTTTGCATAAGAATTAACATCAGTATTCAGGAGTCACTGCTGTGACTGGGGACGACGCAAATGCCAGATTCTGATTTAAAACTCAGGGGTTTTTTTCTTTTTTTTTTATTTTTTTAATATTTTTTTTTAAGAACCCAGAAGAAAAGAGGGGCCTTGCAGCTCATCTGCATTACAGATCAGGCCTCTTTGAGAAAATCAACCATCCATAATTCATTACATGTTTCCTGCAGGGCCTGGAGACGGCCGAGGCCCTAGCAACAGAGTCATAGCAACAGCAGCCAGCCTCAGCCAATCGGCGACCACCTTTCTGATTCCGCTTAGCCAATCCGGCAGGGCGGCAGAGACGGAGGCGCCGTCGCCCAACGGGCAGCGCTGCCTGGCGCGCAGCCGGCCGCGAGGCTGCGCGAGGCGGTTCCGATAACGGCCGGTCTGGCGGCGGAGGGCGGGTGGTGGTGGTAGTGGTGGTAGTGGTAGTGGTGGTAGGCCGGGGCTGTGCAGGGGAGGCGGCTTCAGTTGTTTTGTGGGAATTAGGTAATTTTCAAAGTCTATCCAGCCAAACCTTAACAGTGTGTGTTGACACTAAAAGACGCGGTGGTTTTTTATCAGTAGAAAGTGGAATAATGAGTTAATTTTTGCGGCAGACAAGCGTATATGTTCTAAAACGCTTGTACATTGAGGAGGGCTTTCCTGAGAAAAAATGTCTTGTACCTGCCTGGCACAAAACCTACACAAATACCTTTTTTTTCCTAGTAAAGATTCTTAAATGCAAGTAGTTACATAATTCGAAAAACATGATCTTGTTTGTCTTTATGAAGCAGAAATACACTGCTTCAATTCACTTCAATACTCTGTAACTGAGATTACTTTTGAAAGAATCAGCTTAAAAATTGGATTATTTTTTTCCTCAGTTGCACTCTACAACAATAATTACTGTTTTGTGACTTTGCCCTTCCATGCCAATAGCTTGTCTTACCTCACACGACACAGTCATTGTTCTCAAATGACATACGGGAGAACAAAGAAAAATGCAGGAAGTGTGGAAACAGAATAGTTGCTAAAACAATCAAAAAATCTGCTGTAGTAGAAGCTGTACTTGGAAACAAAAGTGCAGAAAGCATTGAGCTTTCTCACATGCAATTCTTTTGTGAAGTTTTGTTAACTGGCGTAAAGTCACAGTACTGCTACACACATAAAAATGTGTAATTTCCTTTCTTTGAGGGGGAGGAAAGGTATTGAGCTTTCTTTAGATTAAATAAGAATAGTGAAGCCAGAAAAGCTCATTGATCTCTAAAGGCACGTGATGGTGGCTTACTGCAACCATCACATTCTGTAAAATAACATTTTTCTCAGAACATCATAAGGAAATAATTGTTTTTGCAACATTTGTATTTAATGCAAATTTAAAAAAAAATACTTGATGTCCATGTATATGCGGGTACAGAGGTCTATAAATCCTAGTATAAAACTATATCTTTTATCATTTATCTTTGGGGGAAATGAAAAGCAGTCATTTATCCAAACCTGAACATTACACTTGAAGCCAAGATACTGTAGGTTATCTAAGTAAGCGTTTCACCCCTCAACCTAAAAGCTGACCCCAAATTCCACTCTAATGCATATGTTGCTCAGATAGTGAAAGCGGAGATTAGAAGATTTGCTATGGATGCTTCAAAGTACATTTTGGGACCCAGTGCCCCGTATTGAACTTTAACAGATGATGCATAAATTGACTAAAGCCGTGAAGGCTGCCAGAGGAAGATTGAAAAATACATCCCAATCTCCCTTCATATATTTTATAAAATGTTGCAAACTATCTGCTTTGTCAAGGCTATGCCTTCTGAGATTCCACAGATGAAAAAATACCGTATCACTAACTTTCCTGATCTGACAAATAGCTGAGAACTGTGCTGTATCATTCATTTCTTTCAACAAATTAGTAGGACTAATTACTATGTTTTCTGTTTGGAAGTGGCAGTTTTCCCTTGTTTGAAGAGAAGCCATGTTAAGATTTTTACAGCCATATTTTGCAGCAGTTAAAACCCAAAATCAAAATGTTTATTTCACTTGTAAAAAAACCAAAACAACAACAAGTGGTCAAAATGAATTTGAAAATATAATTACTGACTGTAAATCAAAATTTGTATTTTTTTCTTGGCAAGAAAGATCAATTTAGCAATTTCATATTTTGTTTGCAGTTAGACACAAATGAAGATTTGAATGTCAGGCCTATGACTGTTCATTAAAATCATTTAATGAAGCCAGTGGTCTGCATAGTTAAAAATAATAAATTGCCTTCCAGGATGGTTAAGTTGTCCCATACCTTTATCCTTAACTTTGACAGATTCAACGTAGGGCTGGAGGCATGCTCGCTCTGAAAGGCACACTGCTCTCTAATGAGCTGTTACAATCCTACAATTTAAGCTAATGAATTTCTTATCCTCTTACGTGGATAAAAGTTTCTGTTAGAAGTCAAAAGATCTCCGCTTTTTAAGTGGATTTGTACTTTGCATTTGGGGAGGGAGGGCAGGAAAGGATACTACAATGACTGAAATTCATTGTGGTGTTCTTAACAAGCAGCGCTGTGTGGCAATAACGAAATCATCACGATTAATAAAGAATCCTCGCATGCTCAGTTTGAAGTGTGGAACGCTGTGAGGCAGAGCCAAAGATCCACGAGCACGGGTGGAAATTGGAGCTCATGCTTGAATGAGTCCAGTAAATCTGTGCAGGAGCGCGGATCCTGTTCCCCCTCACATCCCGGAATGACTCTGGGTGTGGGCAGAAGGCTCAGAGCTGCGCGGAGGACCAGCCTCCCACCTATATGCAACCCAGTGTGTGGAATAATATGTCATTCCTATTTGCAAAGGCTAAATCCCTCATTTGTAAGGGGGGTCATCTGAAGCACTGGTGAATGGCATCAGTCCAGAACTCCATGGTGGTAAGGTGCTGTAGAATAACGATATCGCACTCTTACACGGGGATCTCAAAGCATTTTGTAGCCATTTACTGCCCAAGCCTCACAGCGTCACAGAGAGATATTTCACCTAGGGCATAAAAACTATGTTGTTCCACATCTAAGTGCTACTGCTTCTGTGAAACAATGTGCTATCTCAAGAGCTGGATGGGAAAGTCCTGAAGTATTTCAGTACGCTGAAACGTGCAGACTGCGATCGCAGTACCAGGGGTCAACATCTGCCCTAAGAGAATCTGTTCTGACTTTGCAGAGGAAGTGGGGAGGAGGAGAACAAAAAGAAAGAACTCTCGACTACAATTTGTTCTCCTGCAAATGGTCTTGGAGTGTGTCAAAAGAAGCCTTGAATCTTGCTAAGCAGTTCACGTGGAGGCTCTGGGTGCACGTTAAAATTTCATGCTGCCGAATTAGTTTCCCTACTCAGCCAGTCTTACGAGTACATAGAAAGTCTGCACATCCTTTTTGAGCAGCTTGCTGTTCCTGTTGTTTAAAAAAGTGAGGGCTGAAATTGTAGGATGCCTTTACAATGTAAAAGTGTGTTTTCTACATTAATCTCAGGGCCAATTTCTTGTTCCAAGGTAAGAAACTACCCAATGCCTCGTTTGTGCTTTGGTGGTGGCAAAGACTAGCTCATTAACTTCAATGGGAACTGCAAACCCCTATGTCTGAACAAAATTTGGCCCCAAGACTTGAAAGAATCAGATCACCTGTGAAAAGGTAGCTCTTGACAAGGACTCGTAATTCCACATTAGCTCCTTAAAGGCCTTCCCAGAGACTAATGTACAGACAGAAGCCTGGTTGTGTCCTGACTCAAAGCACATGAAATTCAGCCAGAACACTTGCATTATTTCAAAGGATTCAGATCAGGCCCTAAAGGAGTCACCTGCAGCAGTCCAAACCCCAAACAACAAGCAGGATAGGTGTTTTTATTTATCATTTTCTGTCTGATGACACAGAACCTGAATTTTCCAGTGTATTTCACATGATCCTTGCTTTCTTGCAGTGCTCCACTGGACCTTAGTATTTTCCCCAAATTTAGGGCAGCATCACCAAAACCTCCAAGTGGCTCAAAACCTATACTTCAGCATTTCACTTCTCTTTGGATTTTAAAGCTTTGCTCAGCTAATTCTACCATCCCCCAGCAGCCTAAAAAATCCTCAGAAAAACCCCCTAGGAACTGCCCTTTTGTTATTTTCTCTTTCCGAAAGGGGCCCAGGTAGTGACTTGTGAGTTCCCTCTATACAAAGCGGAGAGAGGAAAAAAGAACTAATCTCCCCTGCCCCCCGTGTGCGAGAGAAAGCAAGCGTGCAGGAGAGCGTGTGCGTCTGCAGCGAGAGCAGGGCTGGGGCAGGGGATGACCTCCGGCTGCCTATCCGCCACAAAGGGACCGTGGCATTGACACAGCCTCACTGCGCTCCTTCGGAGGGGACAGATTGAGAGGAAGTGACCCTTGGTGCCCCCCTTCTGCAGGGGACCTTGTGAAATAACTGTTGCTCTTCTCTTCCTTCCTACCTCGGGTGGGTCAAAGAAATTAACCATGAGAAATCTCCCTCTTACTTCGTTATTCGGAGAGCAAGAAAAAAAGAGACTTTTTCCTTGAAAGGGATGAGGAGGAAGTGTAGAGGTGCTAACCTTGACGATTTACTTCTGTCTTGGGAAACTCAGAGTGGTTCCAAAACCGAGCCACAGGGTTCATGGATGGCAGGGCAGCGAGCAGCAGCTCCGGGTGAGGCTGTGTGAGTCTATCTGGGCTTGTTTTCTAAGAGGACTCAAAAAATGATCTGTGCAGCTCCATTCCCAAGAACCAGGAACATCAGGAGGTTCAGAGCTGTTCAACACCACTCCCTAATGGCATCTGATTAATTCCTAGTGAAACCCAGACATGGGAGGAGAAAGCAGGATCCTGAGGTCTGTGGGAAGGAGAAGGCTGGTTCAGGGAAAAGAAAAGGGAGCAGAAGGCCCACTTCTCAGCTGTGTGAGCAATCTCTTCCCATTCCTGCCGAGGTTCACAAAGTGTCAAACCTTGAACCTGAGGCCAGTCCTGACTAGGTTTGAGCATCAAGGTAAACATTTCATGCACAGCCCTCATTCCCGTGTCTTGGCTGTTGAGGGGCAGTAGGCAAAGCGTATGGACTCAGTCTCTCCCTTCCCTCTTCAAAGGAGTTTTAAAAGTCTCTCAGATGCACTTGGAGTGAGTTGGGGAGGGAGGGAATGACCTTTGGATTCTCCTTCCAGAAGGAACCTGAGAAAATGACCTTTTGGCCCTGAGCTCCGCGGGGGCTCGGGAGAGGTCGGGAGGAATGACTCTTGGTCCAATCTTGCTCTCCACAGGGGCTGGGGGAGGGAGGGGGAAAGAGAAAGAACTCCAGGAATATGCGATCACGGGAATTTTTGTCTTCTTCTGAAAAAGGGGCATGTTTACTTCATAGCCCCTGTAAGAAAAATAACCTGCCACTGAGAAACAAGCAAGTCCATTTCAAGCAAGAAAGACCTGCAACTCAGTGACCTAGAAATCAAGGCAGAAAGTAAAAGCTAATAAATAAATAAATAAGTAAATAAAATAATCAGGGATGTTGCGCAAAATCAAGGGGTGCCCTCTGAAGAGGTGTAATCAAGGCTCTGAGCCATCAGTTATAATGGTTTTGATTAAAGAAAGCTGTGCAGAAGTAATCTCTTTTATTTTTAAATGGCCTGATTTTCCCTCGCTACTCTCTTGGAGGCTGAACCTAGAACAACTTGAAGGAGGACATGAAATGTTCAGTAAAAAAAGGCAAGTGAAAAGGTATGCATTTAACAAAAAAGAAAACCCTCATCTATTTAAGTTACTTTAGGGTTTTGATGGCACACATTAAAATTGGCTGAAAATAGCAACGCTTTAGTAAAATAAAAACATGAAAGACCTTCCAAATCCTGGCTGATCAAGCCACACAGTTCTGCATTTCTTCCACAAACCTGCAATATAATTACAGGAGCAGTTGTCAGGCTGAGCTGGGGTTGGGGCTCATCATATGCTGCGTACCTAGAAGCATGAGGGGTTTTATTTATTCTGTGTATTCTTCACCGTGTAAAAAATTTAAAATAAAAACTTCCTTCCTACAAACTTCATATTTATTCACAATTTTGAACTTCTTCACTTGTTTCCATTTTAGCTGAAAGCTTCTTTAACTCTGAAAGTCTTCTGTTCTTATATAGGGTCAAACACATTGTCTTTGCTTGATAAATAAAGACAAATAGTAGAAAAGAACCTCAAAAGAATCACAGCTGGGGTGGGAGGGGAGGGAGGTTTACATTTTCTTCCTCAAGAAGGTCAGATGTTTATTCAAGCCTATCCAAGCCTTTTGAACAGAGCATGGGCTGTGCTGGAAGTCTCCTGAGAACAGTGTTTCCTGGAGAATGGAAGGGATAGCTGTCTTCAGAACAGCCGGCCACAGAGTGCTCTGCTGGTGTAGAGTCTGGCAGTGCCGAAGGTGCACCGAAATACAAGGTGCAGAAATGTTGCCGATTTCCAAAGCGGTTATTTGAACGCAGTCAGCTGAGTCCTGATAATAAGCTGCAACGTGGCAGCGAGAATGAAGTGTGCATTATTTGCTGCCAGTTGTGCTCTGCCCAGCACTGAGAGTTGCTCCCAGATGACTTACATGTTGGAAGTGGGGGAGGTTGTGTCTTTACCTAGGGTTTTGTACATCAACATTTTTAGTCACGGTGGTTTTTACGAGAACTTTGAAACATGATTATCAATGCTCAGCTCTTTCCCTTTTTTTTTTTTATTTTTTTTAAAATAAGTTGCATAAAATATTGGAGCCTAGAAAAGCAAAGGAAGCCAAAACTTCTACTAAGTGCCAACTTTGGTTTGGTAAGTTACATGTTTCAGTGGGTCCAGTCGCTGTTGAAAACCGGCCTCAACTTCACTTGCCTCTGGTCAAATTTTTGGGAGGATAAAACAACTGTTTGCGGTTTGACGCCTTTTGATGCTTCAGGCTCATGACTGTGTTACTGTCACATTCCAAGCTTGACATACAGACTGATATACACAGAAAGAGGTTAAGTTTTCATGAAAAAAACCCAACTCAACAAACATTGTGTAATTTGGCCTACAAAAAGCATCAGCATCACATTTACAACATGGCAGAGCTGTTTAAAGCTGAGCATCTTAATACTGATTCATGGAGGATGACTGTGAACAGGAGCACAGGCAAGATGCTGATGTCCTCTTCGGAAAGGCAGGCAGCAGCATTAGACAGTGCCTGCAGCCACAGCTTCCTCTGCAAGGACTAGGAGCTGGAAATACTGCTCTCCTGATAAAATACAAGAACCCAAACAGACCTGCAAAGTACGATTTTTGTAGAGGCTTGGAAATTATCTTTGGCCACGATGAATGGGCAAAAGCTTATTGTGTCCTCCAATCCCAACTCATAATTAACATTTGATTTCTAAAAGTGTGGCAATCTTGTATGTTCTTTTCAGTAACAGCATGTGTTCTCTATTCAAGGGAAATCAAAGTTGTATGAGGTTTACATTTCAGCAGCGTGCTTCAGAGAAGGAATTTAGCCATCCAAAGAAGAGCTACTTTTAAATAATATTAAGATAACAAGAAAGTCATGGAACAGAGGACCAAATGAAGTTACATTCCTCACCTGCTAAAATTACTCTCTTAATATGCCATCTGTTGCCTTAGCTTCTAAGGTCTGGAGGTAAAATAAGCAATGGTCTAAAATAAAGCCACTTAAGCCATTTGTGAGGAATAATGTAATGGCACTCGTGGCCTTGCCCGTATCTGGACCATCGCTTTCCCAAACCCCAGCTATCGGGGCGCATCCTACCCAGCAGCCATGTGGCACTTTTTCTGCTGGGAGAAAATTTTAGATCCTTTCAAAAAACTTTTTATAAGATATTAATGCACTGATACGCTTCCTGTTCTGAGTGACAGTTATGGTAAAGCACCCCAGGAGTCATTTATAAGGCCTGTGGTACCCTAAGGCACCTTGGTTATCTCTGCATAATGCGCCATGCTGTGTAGGTACACCTTTGTGCTGCTCTTCAGGAGAAAAATCTACTCTTTTACCCACGAGGAGAAGCTAGGCAAAATTTGATTTATCCAGAAATAATGTCTTTTTTTGTCCTCTTCAGGTAGCAGTTGTTTAGGTAGTAGTAAAAGACCTCTTTTGCAAGATGTACAAAGAAGGAAAAAAATAGTCACCTCTAAGGTACACAGTCACTTTAAACAAACTAGATTTCACCCTCTAATTTCTCACATCAACGTGTTATACAAATGCACTGGACAAATCCCCATGTTTATTAAAGGTGGAGAAGTTGCTTGGTGTGTCACCTACAAAGCTAAGACCTGGCTTCAGCTGATAGTTCTCCTCTTGCTTTGTGTTTCAGCCTTGGTCAGTCTGTGTCAACTCTTTACAAGTTATGCTGGGATCCCTGGAGCTCACATCCCATCTAGATGAAATGTAAATCCACTGAGTTTTTGCCATCGATGATTGAAAAATGCGTTTAGTAGGTTATTATTAAGTGAGAAAAGGCAATGTGTGACCAAAATCCACGCCTTTGAAGTCAGTGAGGTTCTTTCTTTGAATATTGCTGAGCCGTGGTTGTAAGTAGATGTGCGTTTGTGTGAACAAGATGGAAAATAATAGGAAATCACAGTAGCGTAGGGACAGAAATACAACCACAACTGTTATACAGGGCTTGGTTGCCATGCCCTTGGCATTTGGTTTTTGCGAAAATACCACTGAACAATGCCCCTTTGCTGGGTGTGTGTTATAGCACATACTAACACAAAAAGGGGAGGAGGCATTCAATGACACATTCTGATTAATTGGTTAACAGGAGCTTCTCCATACTCATTACAGCTATTCAGCCATATCACTTTCTAAATCTGAAGACACAATTTTATCTGAGAGTCCATATGGCTTATCAGGAAACTGTGCATATAGAAAACTACCACAATCCTGAACCAAGATAATATTTATCTAATAGACCATAACAGCTTGGAAAGAGTCAATATGGTCTCTCATTTGAGCACGCATTTTGATATGCATTCTACCTATCCAAACACAAGTCATTTACATTGCAAGCTATCTGCCTGGTAAATCCATGTTTAGGTAATTCTTGTAACGGTGGATTTTTTTTACAAGAGAGATTATAAAGATCACTTGAATGTATTGTAGTCCGTGGACTAATTTGGAAATTACTGAGTATTTGCCTGATAGACTGTAATGGACTCTGGTGGAGCTGTTGGCTTTTATCAGCTAAACCCATATTTTGATATGTAAGCAAATTTGAAAAAGCAAAATATTTGCAGAATAATCAGCCAGGCTGCTCTGTCTGACTTGCAGCATCCTGCCTGCTTTGAGTCACCGGGTTGATGAAAGGAGCGGACTATCTGCTACCAGGGCCCAGATCTGGCAGAAACGAGCCATTACCGTAAATTCTCTCTTATCCCTTCAACTCAGAGAAGCCCAGGAGTATGAAGAGCAGATTGCTGAGGGTTGATGGCTGAGTAGAAAGTGGAGAGGTAACCCTGCTCACCTAATCCCACACAGCTCTGCAGAGAATATCCTGTGGTGAAGCCATACCCACCCTGGGAGTCCTGAGTGGGTCCCTGGCTGTGTGTTCAGAGAGCCTTTAACAGTGTAGGTAAATAGGCTTAATCTTCCACTCTCTCTGTAGTTTCTGTTCTGTTTTCCCTCTGTTGGAAAAGCAAAGGAAAATAAAGAGAAAAATGGAGAGAAAGCAGGGAGCGTTGGAATATGGAAAAAGAAAATTAGCAACAAGACATTGTTTAGGTTTTATTTCAGAGTTTGGATGCTGTTCAAAGTGAAGGATCAGAACATTTCAAAGAACAGAGGTTTTCATGAAAAAGACACTTAAAGAGAATCTTTTTGTCAGATTTTTTTTTTTTTTAGGCAACATTTTTGCAAACCACGACCAAGGAAAAGTAAGCCTTCCTGAGGAGGGACTGTCCAAAGTCACAGGGTGGCCCCTCAGCATAAGCTCCGAGAGCCTACAGTAAGAGGGATGAAGGTGTCTGTCCTCTTCACTGAATGTAGAGGGACCCCACGTGGCTGGTGTAGACTATGTGTCTGCTTCCTAAATGACTCGGAGACTAAACCTACTCAAATTCTGCTTTTTCACCAAATCCTGTCATTGAATAAAAAAGGAAAAGCAGCCAGGCAGTACCAGCCATTCCAGCAATTTTCTGTAAGTTATCAAAGCAAATCTCCCCATATATCAAGGCTGACAATCATTTTAATTAAATTTATTTCAATGATGTGTTTATACCATCTCCAAGTCATTTGGTGGCATTTCCAGAAGAGGCAGGAGGTGCTAACACTGCGTGGAACAAAGAGAGGGTTACTCTGTGTTGTAAGCAGAGAGCAAGTGACCTTGTGTGCTAGAGTTTTGGTAGGTCTTGATGCAACTGTGCATAGACTTGTAGTTATTACCATCATGAGACATCTATGAAGTCAGCCACACAATACTAAAATTAAAATTCTGATAAATAACGTAAACTGAAGTGCAAATTTTTATCAGATCTCACTTTTCTGCAGGAGTACCAGTCAAATGGCAGTTGACATAGTGCCAATAAAATAGTATAGTGAAAGTATTTAATTTTCTTGAAAATGCATTTAGATTTGATTATTGAGGGTCTGTCATCAGTTGTTAAGCCACTAGAACAGGTATCAAGATCTAATAGAATGACTACGTTACCCAAACTCTTCCAAATAAATAAAAATAATCCATATTCCATCGAAGCTATTGAAGAAGCAAGTTCCTGAGTAGTAGAAATGAAGGCGGCATGAAGAATTGAAGATTCTTAGAGGTTGCACTAATCACTGCAGCTTTGCCTTGGGTTTTAAGAAGAGGATTAAAAAGGAATATACGGAAAAGAAACGGGCCTATTTCTGCCCTGCCATGTCTTGCCCATCTTGCAAAGTGAATGAGAGGAGAAAATGGGCCTTTCCCTAGTATCCCCCACTTATGTTGATGCAGTATAAGGGTATCTAGGAAGCCCCAAGCTTGTTACCGTGTATTCTGCATGCTAAGTAAGCATGCTATATTTAATTTCCATTGCAACAGCAACAAGGATTCAACAGTGCACCTCTCCGAGGCTTCCGACATACCTCCCTATGTTGTCCATCACCTACCAGCCTCAGGCCTTGCTCTTCCTCACTTCCTGCTGCCATCAAATCAGTGATAGTTGTGTCTGATATCCTCAACAGTACTCCTATCCCAAGCCCATCTCTGACCATCTCATGTTGTGGTCTTGAGCCGTATGCGTAGCTTTTGTCTCAGCAAAGTAAACATACGCATATTTCTAATCATAGAATAATTCTAAGCGTAGCCATCACATTATCCCTGTTTTAAGGAGGAGTGGTTTCAGACAAACAGGTACTAAGTTCAGGAAAGCAGTGTTCGCCATCAGTGAGACCGGTCCATGCGTGAAGCATGCATTTAAGTGCTTTGCAGAATCACCTACGTGCCTCAGTTTCCCTGTTATCACTGGGGGAGATGCCATTTACTCGCATCACGGGTGCGTGGTGAGCTCCCACTGATCGTATGCTCATAATGCGCTTGGAAAAATGCCACTAGCTTTTCCAAAGGTCTGAATTGCCTGTCTTTAATTTTAACTGGTTTCGTTCATAACCTCCAACGTTCTTTCCCTGTAGAGCGTGTCTGTGCGTGATTTCTTTATCGGTAAAATTGAAATCCATCGGGAAAGTTCCCGAATAACAAAATGCAGCACTCCAGCCTCCTGGAGTTTAATTATATTTGGATGCCCACCCCTGCTTCAGTGACTCTTTCAGAGGTTCCCACTCACAGCTGCAGCTAAGTGGGCACATCTTAAGGTGACAGATTGAGAATATATGTTCAAGTACATATATAAGTGTATATATAGTTTTCCATTCCTCCTTTGTTTCTCCCTGATGTTAAAATCACACACTTGCAATTTAAACCCCAACATACATTGTTATTTCAAAAAAATGAAAGCATTGCTCATCTTCATCCCTCACCTTTCACAGAATTTCACACATTATTTGCCTGCTTGCTCACCCTCATTCCTGCTTTGACAAGGGTCTCTCACAAAGCTAGTGATCCTCTTCTTTCACCATCTCCTTGTCAGCCCAGAAGTATTTCCCGCACCACAGCATCCCCATCTAAGTCTAAACTGACAGTTGACTATGAAAGCTTCAGATCCAAATCAAACTTTGTGACACGACCGATATGTTCCTCATAAGGCTCTGTGGAGTCTCATGGCTTGTATGACATTATATTTACCTGAAAAATTCAGAGTCCAGTCAATACTGTAAAGTTTACAGCACTGCACTGGCGGGGGGAAGCCATGATTCTGGGCTTACATTTTTAAATGTGTTCGCTTCAGCCACACTTGTGCCGCTTTTGTGTTCACTTTCTTTGAATATTCATGTGATTAAATTCTGTGTCCATTAACATTCACAGAAAGTGAACCTCGGAGCTGCACATACATTTGCAGAAGCAGCACTTTACATTTGCACACTTAGGTATTCATAGCTAAAAGCACTCGCTTGAGGAACAAAATCACTACCATTTAGCCCACCAGTCCCATTCAAAACTGTTTATTACCCACAAAGAACTGATATTTGATCCTGCTATAGAGATTTTTTTGCTTGCTCATAGACAAAATTGTGTATTTAAATAATCCAAGGAAATCACCACTTTCCATAGATTTGTGCAAGTAGAAGGAAAGCTTAGACAGATTATGTATTATAAAGTATTTGTTCAGAATTTGGATGCTCCTGCCACAAAAGCGTGACCTCGTGTAGATGCTAGTGGTATAGAAACTACGACACACAGCTGAGCAGATACAGGCTTTTCAGCAGAGATGTTACACATCCACCTGACACAGTTAATTAAAATGTCACTTCTATAGGAGTAAAGGGAGATGAATGTGAGCCAAACAGCTGAGCAGAGAATTTTGTTTTGCCTTTGAGCAATTCACTGTAATTTTGTTTAAACACAGGGTGGGGTTTTTTCCCATTGTATTGATCAATATAAAGCTACAAAATTTACCCTAAAAAACCACTAGCATATTCAAACCATTTTCTTCACAACTTACATTTATTGATCTTAAACTTTTCAGCCCATTTGGCGTGGTGGCCTGGCACACTAACACCAGTGCAAAGACCCCTCTTGATTTCAGTGGGAGTTAGAACAATCCTGCCGGGAGGGTGTTTAGCATCAAATTCTGTACGAAGTGATGACGTGGGGTTAAGTCATCCTCCGTCAGGGTATATGAAGTAGCATGTGGTTTGTTGAAAATGTAGCTTAAATGCAAATGCTAAATTGGCCCAAATGTCAGGAGCGCATTGATGATGTGTGTTGATGGCACAAAGCTGGGAGGCGTTCCCAAACAGAGAATTGGTATGTTGAAGAGAGGGAATTACATGACACTTTGGACTGAAATAGGGTGAAATTCATTCAAGGTGTAAAATACTAACTGATGCGTCTGGAACTAACACCCGAAACGCCTCCTGTAAGGTGGGAGCTCATCACTGGGAAATGTCTGAAAGGTCATGAGCTGATCATAGGGCAGCTGCAAGCCACCAGCCTGGGGCACTTGTGAGAAGACTGTCTTCAGTTATACCAGGACTAATATTGCTAGGAGAGCTAAGGATGTATTAAGCTAAGTATTGTGATGTGGTGGGCTGATCTAATGACTCGTACTGCCTTGAAAATGGAGACGTGAGTCTTGTGCACTTTCCCTGCTCTCAGCCGCATGCTCCCTTTCTGTCCTGTGCACCACCTCTAGCTTTCCTCACACCCTTCTCATGGTCTTCTGCTGGCTGTCAGTCCGGTCTCCTGTAATTTTTAGTAACCAAGGAAAAAAAATTTTTTTTGCGGAGTTAATGAGCTGCGTCTATTTGCAGAGGGATGCAGAGAGACCCAGATCTGCCATGTGATAAATGACAAGAACATGCAGCAGGGAGCAGAGGTGGAGGAAAGGGAAAGGAGTAGTCCTTCTTCTACTGGGAAGTGGCTGTTAGGTCAGTGCATCCCATTTTGGGAAAACTGCTGCCATAATGTCACGTAAGGTTTTGTCTGGGTAGGAGCTGATCTGAAACATTGCATACGCTGATGGTCGCACAGGGGTGGAACTTTCGGTGGTATCTTTGCAGAGCAGCCAGAGAAAGGGTGTTCAGACCACCTCGCTGCCCTGCAGAGATGCTCCTGGGGAAGTCAGAGGTTGGGAGTTGCTTGCCAGTTGAAAAATATATACTGCAAGGTGGCAGCCTCTGTGAGAGACTTATTCCTATATCTCTAGTCTGTGATAGCACCTCGTCAACAAGAAGCATACAGCATCCTACCTCCAGGAAGTCTTAGACTCCCCAGAGTCTGGCGTGCCAGCACACAAGTGCTGCAAACACTGTTATATGGTCCTTTTCCTAAACCTATTAGGGGTTTTTTTCCCCTCTACTGGAAATCTGGTCCAGAATCTGATTCCTCTACTCAGTAAAAATCTACCGATTTTCAGCTAAGTGTATTTAAGACCAGTGTACGCAGGGGATCAAGTAAACTCCGTAGCAAAACAAGAGAGAAGGCAATTAGCAAGATATATGGCCAGGCTCTTAGCTACCACGTTGAAAGCAAATGGTCACAAGGAAGCAAATACAAAAGGCAAATCTACTTAGGGATGGCAACCAACCTTCAGCACCTAGACTCCCCAAGAGCCTTTTCAGCTGCCAGACCTGGGAATCAAGAGCTCCTGGAGACACCCTGGCTTCCAAATGACTCCCCCCATTTCCACTTCTACTTGTATTGCTGGGGTTGTACCAGCTTCAGGAGCTGGTGACCTCGTTTTCATCCAATAACCCCTCCCTGGGCATCCCTTCCCCATCAGGATCTTTCATCTACAGCCATTTGCCCGTCTTTGTCAGAGGGGTTTTGGCAGACGCCCCGGAAATGTAAGCGATCTTGGTAACTCGGGCAGGACTCAAATCTGGAGCAGTGAGCGGGTCTCAGCATCCTTTAAGCGATGCCCAGAGGGATGCAGCACAGTGATGAGGAGCGCGAGGGACCGTGTCTGACCCGTGCAGTGCTGCTCAAGAGAGCCAGGAGCATGAGCAAAACATGAAGGACAAGGAGTTTTCTGTATTTCAGAAAAAGAACAGGGAAATAGGTCTGGAAAACAGCTGGAGGTGTAAGAGGAGGGCTGTGAGAACCGGATGATTTATGTGTATGTACACATGAGAGAATGAGAAACAAAGTTTCAGACTGGTAATTGGTTTGGAGTTTTTATTGATTATAAATTGAAACTCCAAGCTATAATTAATAACCTGAGCCTGGACCGTACCCGCTATACAGAGCTGCTAACACATCTCTATAAAATGTCTTGCGAGGCAGTAGCTAGACATAAATTCTGTGAAGCTTATGATTTCCAGCGTGTTACCAACTTTCTGTAAAGATGGTCCATTATTATAAAACATGGCAGCAGACGTGGCCATGAAATGCTGCTTGGAAATGTCTTTTCCAGCAACTATTTTCACTTTTTGTGTAACCTTTTTAAGGTTCCTGTGGCCCATTTCCCCCACCTTCCCCTTTGTTCTTGAATAAAATAAACGGAATAGTCATATGTGAAAGAATGTTCAAAGACCATTAATGCTATATCTTAATTTCTGTGTTTATGTCATAATTCAGTCATCTTGCTTTGGAGTCAGTGATTTATACCCATGGCTGAAAATTCCTTTTGGGCTTGGGGCTGTGTGATTTGGGCTGAGTTGGCATTGCCATGTTTTGACTTTGTGGATGGGTTTATTTTATGCAAAATTCTTTTGACTTGACAGGCCTAAAAAGGGGGCAAAAGCACCCAAATGCTTTTATCTCTTCTCTTACCCATGACTTCAACAATAATATAATAATTTTCATTTTAAAGTGCACTAATGCCATTTTAATCATTTATTGAGCAACTAACATAATACAAAGGGAAGAATGAAATGGAATATTTGTGGCTGCAGAGACAGATATCATTATTCAAGGGTAGAAGCATGTGAAAGGGTAAAGGGGGTTTAAAGAGATACTCTTTTGTTGTACTTAACACTGATAAATGACATACAAGTCAGGATAACAGGGCAGAGCTCCTGTCAGGGAGACAATGATAAATGTGGAGGCTGGGACAGAAGGGTCCACTAAACAGAAATCTGTATATGACACGTTGTACATTTGATAGACTTGTCTGCATGGTCTGACTAAGCCACAAAGCGTTCCTCTTGGCTCGAATTATGGCCCTCGAGCACATCTTATACAATCACTGAGCTCATGTTTGTTTTCCCATTTTCATATGGCAGCAAAGATCAATTCCCCTTAATCAGTGCAACACACAAGGCTAAAAACAGTGAGGAAAAATGTTCTTATACGAATATAATTGATATCTCTTTCAGGCTAATCATTGTATTATATGAAACAGAATTATTACTGCTGTCTCAAAAAGAAAACCCACCTCCTTTTAAAAAAATGCCCACCATCAGCCTGTTAATCAAAAGATCAGTTTAAGAGAAAACAAAATCCCCAATTATTCCTTCTTTATGAATAAAACAGAACATCTGCGATTCATGCATTAAGCTTCCTACATCCCATGCTCCGATGCAACATGACCCGTACTGCTCAAATGTCCTCAGCGTCAAAGACAAAGACGGAGGAGTGGAGACAGCCAGAAAAGGCATTCATGTCCTCGAGAAGCAATTTTAACACTTCACAAAGAAAAAAAAAAAAAATCCAAGCATACACTCGTGTAACATTCACTGTACCCTCTTAACAGATGACTAAGGCTTGTGCTTTCAATAGGAGGAACGTGCGTGAAGGGTAAGGGTGATAGCAGGCAAGAACACAAAGGGAGACAGAATGAAAGTAATCCAGCAAGACTGGTGGAAGATTGGAGGCTGATGGTCAGTCCCTTTTGGATTCCTTTAAGCACACAGACGTTTATACTGGCATATACTCCCAGTCGCACTGAGCGCTGCGAGTCTGGTGTCGTAGTGGAGAACTGCCAAGTCCTAGGTGGAAACGCTTTCTCCGTTAGAGCGGGTTATGAACATAGCGAGTATCATCTCATACCTCAGGTGAAGCTACCGTACGTATGCCTGTGGGTACCAGTATGTGCTGACACAGCCTGACAGAAGTGAGTGGCAAGGGCAGCGTTGAAACCTGAATTTCAAAGCTATGCAGCTTCATAGCTACAAGTGCAGGTGCCTGAGCGCCAGTTCAGAGCCACCTTATGGTACGCTGGCTGCTTTTGTCCCTTCCCATCGCTGGTACAGTCCCAGGAGGGACGTAGCAACTGCAGAGGCACATCTGCGCTCCATGCCATGACCACTTCTCGCTTAGTGAATTTAGGACTGGGAAAGCAGATGGGGCAAAGCCTAGTCCCCCTCTCCAGCACTGTGCAAAGGAGACAGCAGCGCAGGAATCTGTGCTCCCTTTTCTGCTGCAGACTCCCTGCTTCCAAAGTCTGCTGGGACTGTGGGAGGGACCAGCGATGGCGCTGTCAAAAACGATTTATAGGGAAAAAATGTTGGAGGCCTTCCACATAGGTGGCTTCACTTTCCAAGCACTCACTAAGTTCAGGAACAGGTTCTCCAACCTGTTCTGAAGAGGAGATGGGGCAGAGACTATCTCTACAGCCACACAACTGAGCAGAAATCCCAGGGAAGGATCCCTGCGAGGGTGGCCAACCCCAAGTCCCTCTGGTCAGTTATCGGTGCGGGAAGGATATGACCCACGGATTTTAACACGGTGAGGTCAGGTGGCTGGGTGCCCACAGAAAAGCTGCAGACTGGGAGGAATCTTCAAAAGAAGCAAGTCCCTTAAATAAATTGTGGTGCGTTTGGGACCACTGCTGTACAGAAGCTACGTTTAACACTAATATAATACAAGCTCAGCACTGTGCTGACATACTAATTGCCTCTGCTACGATCCACTCACACCCTTTGCCTCTGGATCTGATACGTGCCCCGTACACTGGAAGCAGTGGGAGGAAAGCATGTACTTGTTTTTAATGTGACTTGCCTCCTCACTGCAGCTCAATAACACTAGCTCTTGTGGTGGGAAGGGCTTGTTTACCCGCCTGTGTTTGCACGCGTACGCTGGCACGTTCTGCATCGCATCGGTACTGCGAAGTCAGTAAGCAACAAGGGTCTGTATGTCCCCAAAATGGCCTAGAAAATACCCTGGCAAATGGATGGGAGCCCCTTCAAAGCATCCCTTTTCATAACGTGTTGCCTTGGCACCGCGGCTAGAACTGGGTCAGTCTAAATAGATTGGTTTGGGGAGGAAAGAGGAAGAAAGGAGGAAAATAATATGCTGTCTCCCACACGCTGCTTTCTGTCTTAATTTGTTATCTTTTGTAATGCAGCTAACAGCATCCTGATACAGAAATCTCCTGCAAGTCCCTGGAATCAAATAGTGCATTAAAATAACAGACCTCACATTCATGATATTCGGTATATTACGAGAGTTTCTCCAACTAAAATGCAGTTCTACTATTGACTCTGAATGTTGATTTCAGGCTAGAAAAGTTGACACTTCAGGATGGAATGAGTGAAAGATACGCTGCATGTTCCTTTTTTCACTATTACAGTACCTTTTTTGTATTAAAATAGTAAAAATGGAAGAATTTATTGTGTTAGCTGTTTGCTACATTTACCTTGGTTTTCCCACTTTATTCTTGTATTTTTTTAACAAGAAAAGAACTGAAATAAACTCTAAGGGGGTTTTTTGAAGACGAAAAGTCTACTCAATAGCAATGTAAAATGCAAATTAAATATTTGTTTAGTGTTTAGTCATTCCACAGAGACTAGAAGAAATTCTTCATCACAACCACTATGCTGACCTTCACATCAAATTAGAAAGTTTTAGTGTTTATGTGGAACCATATACATTGTCCCTATAAGCGATTGTAAAGAAGAGATGAATATTTTACAGCGATTGCAATTTGCTTCAAGGATCATTTTGTGAGATATCTGCTCACTGAAGACTACAATTTACCTTTTTACAATTTCATTTAATGATCTGACATTTGAGACACTTCCTAATTAATTCTGTCTCTGCCTAAGCCAGCTGTGATAAATATAACCTGTGCATACAGGATTACATTGTCGCTTTTAGAAAATACATCCAACAAGAAAAGGTGACGCTTTCATGATAGGACATTCATATCAACCGTATCGTAAATGATGAAACTCTTACTGTTAATCTGGAGTAGCTACGGTACTAAATAGCTTGTGTGAAAAGGCTACACTGAGTAAGGGTGGGAGCATAGACTGATTCTTTACAGAACATTTTTCGTGGTAAAAGTTGGGGTTTAGCACACAAAAACAGTTATTTCAGAGTCTGGCATTTGGAGGATGCTCGTTTATAAAAAGCTCGCTACCCAAAATAGTTCCCATTTTGAGCGCATCCGCACGGCAGCGGTCAATGCGAGGCAATCCGTGGTTAAAGAAGTCGCCTTACACAAATGGTCTGCGGCAAATCAGCGATGGGTCATTTTTAAAATGGCTTTATAAGCAGTAGCTGTTGAGCTATTTAGAGACAACTGGACCACCAGACAGATCAGACTCCTCGATAACTGTGTACACTTAGCCATGGAGCTTGCTTATTAATCACCAAATGAAAAAACATTTTTAAATCTGAAAAACATTCCTGGATACTGCCCTAAAATTATGCACTGCAAGTTCAAACTTTTTCCTTGCATTTTTACTTCCAGGTAAATATTCTAAGGGTTTTTTTCTCTTTTTGTTCGGTAAATTAAAGCAGGGATGTGACAGGGCAGGTTTACATGCCACAGAAGTTGCGGGGCGAGTCCATTAAAAATCTCTAGAATAAGATTATAACAGATCTTGAGCTGTTTATTATTTGCTATATACCAGATCATGCTGTGGAGGAAATAGTAATTGTAACAACTGGAATCAGTCTAATACTTCTAAGTTTCTGTTTCTATGGTGACTTTAATAAATATTCTTTTCAAGATAAAATTAGATGCTCAGGAACATAAACGTTTCCTGCCTTCTGTTTCAGGCAAAAATAGAATTGTATGTGCACAGAGAGATGTTTTAGACACATTTGGCATGTTTTCCCCAGATTGCCACTTTCTCAGTGACTATTATATTTTTACGGAAAAGTGGTGGATATCCATAAATATTAGTTTATTTAGCTTAGAAAAAAATTGTGGTTTGGCAAGAGTCAGCTTGCAATAACAGGAGTAGACTTGATGTGGAAAAGGGAAACTCTGCAGCTCCCAGCGACCCGGTATGAGAGGATTTCAGCTTTGCTATGACCTTCACTCCCGAAAACCCACAGCAGCAAGAGGAGCAGCCTGGCCATCAGAGATGACTTGGTTGCCTAAATGTGTCTGGTGGCTGCAGACTGTGCTACGAGTGTTCGTGGCCCGGTCTTGCAGCCTTTGCTTGGGTGAGTTGGCCTCACTTCAGCACACGGTGGGCTGCAAATTGGGCTGTGCAGGAGCAGGCCTGCTGATGTCCCCCCATGAAGTTCTGAGTTCTAGCGCTAGTCCGAAGTGACCCAGAAGCATTTGTTCCTTTCTTTCTTTTCCTCCGATGTCTAGGGAACTAATAACTTTAGGTGGTGTTAGGTCTTTGATTTTTAACCAGAAATAATTTGTAAGCAGCAAAATAACGCCTCTGTTTGGAGTCTTCCATCGAAGACGGAGCAGGAGCAGGCAGGGCTGGAAGCGCCGGAGCAGGTTGCAGCTGGTTTTAGTTTTGTAGTGGAGGTGTCCCTCCAGTGGCTTCTCCAGAAAATGCAGCGTGGAAGAAGAAGCTGGTGGTTTATACCGCTGCCTGAAATGAGGTGTTCTCACGTCTCCTGAAGCTAACGACATGCCTTATTACCTTAGAAAAAATGGCAATGAATTAAGCAAACTGATGTCAACATTTACGGCTCCTAAAGGAGTTCACAACATCCAACTGAGAGGCAGTTTAGGCATGTCCTTCTCTTTAATGAGAAAGAGTGAGTACCCTCCATATTCATCCTTATATGTATTTATGTCTCCTCCATTCTTGGAGTCCTAATAACAAACCCCTGAATGCGATTCTTACCCCAAAGAGTTTACAATCAAAGTGTAAGAAAAAGTATAAAGGAAATATGGAAAATCATGAACAAGTATATCATTTAGTATAATATACTCTTGCAAAGTCTGTGTAACATCAAAGGTGGGTTGGGTTGTTTTTTTTTCTTAAGTCTTATGGCAAAGGAGAATTTAAATAAGAGCTTTGAAGGCAGGTAGTGATGTAGATTTGCGGCTGTTTGCAAGATGTCTCTCCCAAGCCCAAGGACCTGATGGAAGAAAGTATAAGGGTGCTTGTTGGAAATTTTAACAATGGGATGATGGCACCCCAGCAGGGAGTAACCGCCTTGACAGGCAACAAAAGCTGATGCAGACGGTAAGGAACCGGCCGAGCTGTGCCCTGAGAGCCAAAGCAAGAACCTTATGCTCAGTGTATTTGAGAAAAAGGTGTCAGCGTGGAAAAAGAAAGGTGAGAGGCGATCCAGGCTAGAGAATGACCTTTGATAGCCCGTGTGTAGGAGCAGGGTAGGATTTAATTTCTCAAGGGCAATGGGGAGGAACCTGCAAGGATCTAGATGCGAAACACGGGGTGTCTGGAGGGGAGATGTACCTGCGTGCATTGCTAGGAAGGATTGGCTATTAGAGAAGTCAGCAGTCAAGAACTGAGCTATCAGTAATCACAGCTTGGCTAAATCCCCGCTAATATGATGGCCAGGCTGGGAGCGTGAGTGACAGCCAGAATAGGGTTATCACCTGCCATGATGAGGAAAGGATGTAGAAAGAAGGAAACATCGTGAGGAAAGATTAAAAACTGAACCAAAACCGATGGCTGGGCAGTCACCAAGACATGCCAGGATTTTGGGCTGGACAGCAAAGGCAGGGTTCAGGTCCTGCTTAGGACACAGCAGTCAAGGTGTCTGCCAGGGTGGCAGTGTGTAGGGCCCCGTGACAGTCAATGTCAGTGATCACTGGAGCTCAGAGGGCAAGTCAGCTGGCCAAAGGTAGGTCAGTACTTTAGGATGAGCTCAAATATTCCTGAGAGTCAAGGGATTGCATTGGCTAGAGCTCCACAGACTGCAGTAGGCACTTAGACAGCAGAGTCCATGGAGACACCTCCCTGCAGGTGCTTGCCACCCAAGGAACCCAGTAATTCAGGGTTGTCAGCACTGAGAGAATACTGGACCTGGGGATCAAGGCCAATGATGCCCCAGAGAAGGATGGAAAGAGAGCTGAGAAAAGAACAAATGGACGTATAAAAGGAGAATCAGTAGAGGACAATGTCTTGCATGGAGCAGGACCAATTTTGTACTGAAGTATTTGGTTCTAGTTCAGCAGAGCTTTAGCTATAAGAGGTACTAAATGCTTGTTTACTTTTATAATTTTATGTACCCTGAGTGAGAATTTTTTGAATCCTCTGTGGACTTTTTTGAAAGGTAGCTTTTTTCTTTGTTTATCTACATTGTAGATTTAAAACAGACACTTGAAGACAGAGACGCTATGTTCTCATCACAGCAGGACCCATCGCTGGCCAGGTGAGAGAAATTTCATCCACAGTTCGGCAAAGCACATTGTATGCAACTTAAAGATTAGTCCCTCCTAAAGCCAGGAAACAATTCACACACCTCAGTACATCTAAACACTTGGTTTTAACCAGAATCACAGAAAATTACTCATTTAAATACTACCAGGGATTTTAAGTCTCACTGACTTTTACAGCACTTGAATTTTTACCATTTAACATTAAAATACAAGCATTATGATCTTTATTTTTAGATGTGGTTTTACTTTGCTATAGAGCTGCTTAATTCTCTGCCATATCTGGAATGACATTTGCCATGGATGTCGGCCAATAAGTTGGTGAAAGTTTTTCTGGTTCCCTGGAAACCTTCCCTAACATCCCACCCTGCCCAAAGTTTAGACAATGACACATCTCAGCGTTACATACTTCCCATGCTTCAGTTCTGAATGTATTTTTCCCTTTTGCATATGAAGAAGAGCTGACATAGCCTAGATCGGCTTTTGAGACATTCTTGGAATAGTCAAGATGCTCTGTGTTTAAGAGAAATATTTATTTTACAGTTCACAGCCAAGGGCAGCTGGCCTGGCTCAGAACCCATCGACTCCATCGGGAATTGGCTCGGGCTGATAGGAGCTGCTCTCAGCCAGACAACACATACATGACCGACCAAAAGTGTAAACCTGAGAACTGGAGGAATTGTGCTACCGGCTAATAAAAAAAAAATGAGCTTATATAGATAACACAAAGCGAACAATGTTTGGCCTGCAATTTTAAGAGGATTTACCTTTGCTCAAGCCTTAAACAGTTTAGAGAGCCACTGAAATGCAGATCTGGGCCCCAGTCCAGTGCTCCCTGGGAACAGAAGAAGACACGTATCAGCATCATCGAGTACCAGGCTCCAACCTAAGACACCGAAGCGGAGGATAAGCAGCCCCCGTAGCAACACTTCCGAAGTGAGAGCACTCAAAATGAAAGGAATTAAAATCAGAATACAAGTTGTTTTACTGTAAAAAAACCAACCCACAGTATAATAACTACTCCCTAAGAATATTCTTCAGGCTCTTTCTCCATGTAGACAAGTCCTCCAGCACTTCCTCAGGCTATCAGAGAGATTTCCATCAGATTTCCTGGTTTCCAGGCTTTTTGCACTGTCTCCTGTTTGCGGAGCATCTGTTTCTTCCTAAATAAGCAGGACTTACTCCTGCTGGCATTATCCCTTTTAAACATAAAATAACACGGGTCGACCAATAACAAACAGATGTGATATATGATATATCATAAACCGTAACAGCAACATCTCTCTTCAGCCCAGGAGGGTTATTTAATTCATCAGGTTTAACAAGTCTTCAAGCAGTTTATGACACGTACTGATTCATGCAATCTAAATGCAGCTGTGTCATTAATATCAGATAAATCTTTCTAAGCAAGAATCTATGCTTTCACAGAAAAAAAATGGTATCTGTGCTACACCAAAGGCTCATGTTTCAGCAAATAAATTCAATTGGGATTTAGGCTAGTAGTTTTAAATAAAATTATCCTACACCAAAAGCAAGTTTAATGCATTCTAATATTAGTTCTGCTCCTGTGCTGGGTCAGTAGGAAGGTGCTGAGATCGTGCAAAGAGTAACTAGCTCCCACAAGAAACCGCGCAGACAGATTGGTATTTGGGAGCGTCATGCTAATAGTGTGATTTTATTCCCAGTTTGTGAAATCTGTAACCCGTACTTAGCAATAAAGCCTAGACAGAAGACGTATTACAAGTAAAGAGAGACAACATGATACTTGAATTAATAATACAGTGGTTTCCAGCCAGGGGTCAAGGTCAAAGAGCATATTGATAGCGAGATCAGCAGCCGTTAGTTTCATGTGCCTATGTCTTGTCCACAGCCATACGTTATGCTGAAGGAACCACGTATACATCAGGAGCAGACTGATGAGAGCTTCTGGCAATGCTCCAAAAGCAGGCTATGAGGAGCAAATGACAGTTGGGAACTGGCAAATTTCCGGTTTTCTTCTAAGTTTTTAAAACATGAATGGATTTTCTGGGGGGTGAGGGAGGTACCAGTAAAATATTTCCCTGGCATCAGAATTATTCATCTGAAATAATTCAAGGAAGGCAGCAGTAGTCTACAAAATCCCAGTTAGAAGAATTTTTAAAACAGGAAAACTAGGCAGAGTAGGGATTATGGTCACTGTACTAACAATATAGAACAATACACGCATGTTTATTTTGAAAGCTTATCCTTAGCACAAGTCATAATAAAATGCCTGAAGCTAAATGTGTAAACTTGCAAAGATGTGGAATCCATTTTAACCACATATTGAGCAATGAATTCTTTACTACAGCTAGCCTCCATACAGCCATATGTAGATTGACAGAGTCCTTGAATGCTATTTGATAAAAAAAAATATTCATACACTGAGGCAATTGTATTTAGAAGTCTTGAGGTTAAAAAAGGGGTGATGTACATTCAAACCGGATGGATATGATAGAGTCATAGAATCACAGAATGGTTTGGGCTGGAAAGGACCTCAAAGATCATCTAGTTCCAACCCCCCTGCCATGGGCAGGGACACCCTCCACTAGACCAGGTTGCCCAGAGCCCCATCCAGCCTGGCCGTGAACACTTCCTTTCTATGATTCTATGTTTCAATGACACTGTCAGGTTTAGCCAAGGAAGGGTGGTGGCTGAAGCCTGGGTCAGTAAACTTTAAGCTTTGGCATTGGAATTGCTTTCTTATCTCTTTGTGCCCTACCCATAAGAATGAGATAAGTTTTTCTCCAGCTGGTAATAGAGTGGCAAGGAAAATTAAAAAAAAAAAAATAGAAAAAGAAAGGGAGACAGTTAAACAGTGGCAAAGGCTTTATAACCAAAAGCTAGACAGACAGAGACACGTTACCTCAACAGCACCAGCATGTGAGGCTGAAAAAGAGAGAGAAAATTGTGTCTGTCCTGGAATTACTAACTTTTAGAAGAGTGAGTTGAAAGTCCAGAAGCAGACTCCAAATTAATCTGTTCTCTCTTTAGGGGAAAAACTGGTTAAAGGCACAAAGCAGATGGTGGGAGCAGAGCTGAGTCACAGTGTGATGGTGAAGGCCCAGTCACCGAACACGCAGTGCACCAGCAGGTCTGAAGATGGGCAAGTGAAGATGCCCAGTTATGCTGCCCTGGCACAGTTTACTATAATATGTATTTAGGAGCCATATAATATGAAAGGCAAGGGACGCACTGAGTGGAGATGAGCTTGTCTGTGCCACCTGAAAGCTGCCACCAACCCAACCTGAGAAGCTTCAGGAATGAAGAAGAGAGGGCTGGAGCTGGACTGAGCCTAGAGGAGATGGCACCTGGAAGGACCTCATAAAGAAGAAGAGGATGAGAGCAATGAGGTAACTTGGGCCAGAGCCGAGGACTATACAGCAGTAATGTAATCAATCCCCTCCCCTCCATGCTTAAAGTCAACTACACGCTTGAGCAAGGTACACTCTGAAAAGCTGAAGGCTCAGTGAAAAAAAATTGAGTTTTAATGAAGAATCATAATCATTTATTCACATCCAGCAATAATTTGCCCAGTCTCTGCCACTTGTAGATACAGTCACATTGTCTTGCGGTGGCAGGGAGGCGGCATGGTGGGCGAGCACGGTGCTCCTAGCATGGAGCAAACAAGCTTGTACCACGTTCTCACGGCAGAGGCTGTGCTGATGTGAGTATGCTCAGAGCATGCCTGGTATTTTTGGAAGCCTGAGCAGATTCAAAATAGCTGAGTGCTGATGTGGCTGGGATCAGGAGCCCAGGGCAGAGGGGATTAGGAGGCAGGATTCATGGTAGTGTAGCTGCTTCCAGCTCTCCTGTATTAGGCAGAGTCCAGCACCCTTCGTCACCAATGTCCTTTCCTTCTCACAGCCAGGCCAGCTCACTCTCATGTTCAGCACCGTGGGACATGGGTCTTCATAAATTTAACCAAAGGTATAAATGTTTCACACTGCCTTTGAGGTCACTGTGCAAAGCGGAGCAGTTTTATAATTCTTAAAGTTGATGAACGTAGAAGGAGAATGTAGGCACTGGACCTAATGAAAAGGCATTACCTTAGGGACGGTATTGTGTACATTTTTTCTTCCAATCTTTGCCACAGTTGGAAGCGGGGAAAAAAACAAACCCAAAACCCCACCACTTTCTGTTTAAGTTGCTGTAAAAATCCATGTGTGCTTTGATAGGAGATAGCCTAATCCTCTTCTTGCTTGAGTGGTCTCTCCAATTTCTGCCGTAGATATGACAAGTCCCTTCGGGTTTATGGTGAGGGATTTTTTTTTTAGACTTTTTTCTTTTGCTCTACTGATTTTACCTCAAGGGAAATCACTGAGATTTTTTTTCCACAAGCAGTAGCTTCTTATTTATTTAGCTAAACTATCTAATTCCATTAAAGGTAGCTGGTTTGGGGGCTTTTTTAAATGTTGCTCCTTTTGCTCTGGATTCTTGAGTTCTGACAGCATCTTTTTACCACAGCAGTTGGCTTGGATAGTTAGGGTTACATTAGGTTTGTCTAACAAGCGGGAAAATATATTTAAACCCCTCACAGAGGACAGTTACAGGGTCTGTTCCACTCCAGTGGGATTCACGTCCAGCGTGCTGGGGGCAGAGCTGAAGGAAAGCCGGAAGAGAACCAGTTACGTTGCTTTTGCACTAACCCACGCCCCGAAGATGTGAGTACCTACAAAAGGGCAGGTTACAAATGCAGAAGGTAAACAACTGAAGGAGTTTAATAACTTTTCCTATGATGGATGTGCTGAATTTTCCCTCTAAATCAAGAAGGTATTTTCCCATAGCCCTGCTCTGTGCCACATCCCAGGGTGGTGGACATCATAGCAGAGGAACAGCTGGATGAAGAGTTATAGGCTGAATTATGCCAAAGGGCAGGAATGTGTTGTTCCTCCAGATGCCATTTAAGCTGTTCATGGGATAAACTAATTACATTTAGTTGTGTGGATGGAAGTGAAATAAAACCCCTTATCTCTGGGAAAGCCCTCAGATATGGCTGTGGTAGCACAAATACTTGCACCTCAAATACAATTAGGCAGAATGAGAGGGGATGCAACGAGAGCCACCGGCAGAAGGGTGGAGCAGGGCACTTAGCAGACCTCACCCATCTCCATCTCTGGTGTGTCTAGATTTCAGGGAGAGAGAAAACTGTGTTGTCTCAGTATTGGTAGAAAGAGGGAGTACTCTGTAGGGCTGGATTTAATTTTTATAAGCTACAAGACTGTTTAATCTGTATTGCTCCACATTATTTCTCTGTGTGCTCGCCTTGTGAAACAGCATGATTGAGTTCCTGGTCTGAAGAATTAATGAGCTAAATGGATTGAACGAAGTGCGAGAGAAAGGGATTAAATTGCCTTATTTTATACATGGGGAACAGAGAGATAGGCTGACTGGTAACCATTTTAAGATTGACTCAAGAAGGCAGGAGCAGAGTCAAGAACTGCATGCAGATACTCTAAGTCCCAGACTACTCTCTTAACCATGAAAGCCACCTTCTCAAGAGCAGAGTTATGTTTGTAATGTGGCCATGCGTCATACATCAAACCACTTTCTGCCTCCAGCCCACCCTCACTCCAGCAAATTTCCAACTTTGAACTTCATAGGGCTGATTCCTCCAGCAAAAATTGTGCTTCCAGATTAATACGCTTTGCAGCCCCAAATGTTCAGGATTTGCAGAAAACCAGAAGGACTCTAAAGAAGAAATAGTGACAGATTTTTTACAAAGCTGATAAATACTAGGCTAATGTGCTAGGAAATTGAGCTGTATCAAAATGAGAATGAGGTAGCTTACAAAGTAGAAAGCTCCTGGCTGATGCCGAAAAGCTGCTTGAGTAACGGTTTAAATTTGATGAGAGAGTCAGGAACACAACAACCTCTAGGGTGAAAGCAGAGCACTGCTTTATTTATGAAGTCAGAAACCTGACAGGAGTACATTAAGCTTAGTGGAGCAAAGCTCCTTCTAGGCTCATAAACGATAGCAGGATTTTGGGGTTTGCTATTGGAGTTAAGTCATCACAGTAAAGTGCTCCACATTTGGAGCAATACAAATTAGTTGGCGAAGACTGCTTTAAGGTACTGTGGGTTGATGGGATTCCTTCACCACTGCACTTGCAAGGATGCATCATGATTTAATTCACTGAGTATCTGTATATATTAGTGCAAATAGCACAGCAACTGCCAGGGCTAAATTAAGGAATAGTTAGTTCCATTCAGAAAAGCATTGTGCACTCCATGACGTATAATTTAAATAGGAAGATGTTTTCAGGATCTTTCACAGGACACATCCTGATATTGTCATCAGATTATGACCAGATTCCAAGGTAGCAGCATATTAGTTCTGTTACCTGGCTATTCTGTTTCCCAATCAAAGTAAAATATCCTTTAGGAGTGAGATTCAGTGTGTTGATACACATAGCAATAGCTTATTTATGTGACATATGTGAAGCCTTAAACAAGTCCAGAATTTTACCTCTGTGTTGGTATCATTAACGTATAACACCTCTTTAAGTTCTTGTGTCATCATCCCAGTAAAGGTACTTATCACTAGAAATATAGTGCTTAAGCTCACAGTGCTGAATCCTGCACCAATAGCCAGGTAAATGCACACAAATACGTCCTCCCTGAAGCGGGACAGCAGGAAAAGCTGCACCTGCAATAAGTACATCCACGTGACAAAAATCCCAGACAGAAGGAAAGAGCCTGATATAAAAAGTATGGTATTTATTTTAAGTTAATCTTCAAAGTACAAGAATACAGCTGTGTCCTGGGGCTCTAACTTCAGATAAGGAAACAAAACCGTGCACTCCCTTTGACAGCTCTCTATCTCTATCCAGCTCTTGCAAGTCGAAGAAATAAACTACACCAAAGTCCCTTTAACAACAGTGCAATTATATTTATCAAAGTCTGTATAATTACAGCTACCCTGGCAGCTGTATTTATTCTGTTTTACCCACCGAAAGCCATTCCTTGTAGCTAACGCAGCACAAGCCCTGTGTTTAGTCCTGGCCAGAGATGGTCCTACCTGTGTAAAGACATTGCAGCCAGACAGGTGGTTGCTGGGAAGAAGTTGCTGTTTGAAGAACTGAGTAAACTGAAGTACCTTCTGTAAGAAGTGATGCTTAAAAAAGATAATTATTCCAGTTGTGGCTGGGTGTTTCTCTATGAGATACACTCTGGATTTGTCATGAGATCATAATTTCAATGCAGGCATCATTAAGTGACATTATATGGCCTCATGTAATGTAGCAGATCAGATTTTCATAATAAATCTCTCGACCATAACACAAAGGCTGCTTCCCTGCAGCTAAATTGGTCCATTTTTTGTTATCATCAGTGTTGTGGGATTTTAATAATAAATCCTCAGTGTTGTCCATCATCTCTCAAGTGAGGGAAGGGAAGCGATAGCAGGTGCTCAATGGTTGGCTTTCCCCTTCCTCCTCCTCCCTCCAGCATCGCTGTTGTCCAGGATGTGTCCTTCCCTGCCAACGTGCTTAACTTCACACCTACTCAACTGCGTTCCACATAGGCATCAAACCTTAACAAGACAACAGATGTTTTCTTTATCATCATCTTTAAAAAAATTCTTAATAAAAGCTGAGATTAAAAAATATGTATTATAAATTGCTCCACAGCACTAGACAAACAGCCTTCACACTCCAAAGGTAAAAGCCTTATTTCAAGAAAGCAAGCGCTCTGACGGCAAGACACAGACCACTATCGATTGCTGCTCTCATAAATCACATTTATTTTCCAAATAATAGGAAGATTCATTGTTTTCTGCCAAGCAGTGTCACCTGGTAATAGAAGCCAGTCAAAGCAACAGTAATTTTCACACCATAAAAACAGTATCAAGCCTGTTCACTGAGTAGGATGAATGCTATTGATCAGGGGGAAAAAACAAATATAAAAACAGAAGACAAAAGCAAAGAAATTAAGTAATGATGTATCGGGTGTGTAATGAAAGGTCTGTTAACATTTCCATTATTCAGCTTCCCTCCCCAGATGTCTCCTCTCAAGCGTTCACAGCCCCACTAGGAAACCTTCTCCTCAAACCAGGGCTGCAAGGGGTTAATGGTGCGAGACCGACACTGTAGAGAAGGGGAATTCAAACCGTGGTATAAAAATGAAGGGAAAGGTCCTACCCTGGTCTCTGCCCGTTGATACAGTAAAGCCCCAGAGCTTTTCACTGAATTGACTTTTTCGGCTGCAGAGGGATGTAGGGCTACAGGGCTGGGGACTGCTGAAGAGTCACAGTCAGGAGAAGCCACAGGGCTGTGGGACAGGAGGTGTGTATACCTGCCCTGAGTCATCCCCTGCGTGAGGGGCTAGAAACTACAGCTCGCCCCACTGAGTCCACTCGTAGTCAAAATAAATAGCACACAAGAAAAGTTGAACATATAAATCCTTATTCTCAAAATTTACTTAAACTTTTACCAAACCTCCCCCTCACCCACCATAGAATCACAGAATGGTTTGGGTTGGAAGGGACCTCAAAGACCATCTAGTTCCAACCCCCCTGCCATGGGCAGGGACACCCTCCACTAGACCAGGTTGCCCAAAGCCCCATCCAGCCTGGCCTTGAACACTTCCAGGGAGGGGGCATCCACAGCTTCTCTGGGCAATCTGTTCCAGTGCCTCACTGCCCTCACAGTAAAGAATTTCTTCCTAATATCTAATCTAAATCGACCCTCCTTCAGCTTAAAGCCATTCCCCCTTGTCCTGTCGCTCCTTTGTAAACAGTCCCTCTCCAGCTTTCCTGCAGGCCCCTTTAGGTACTGGCAGGCTGCTCTAAGGTCTCCCTGGAGCTTTCTCTTCTCCAGGCTGAACAACCCCAACTCTGTCAGCCTGTCCTCATAGAAGAAGCATATATATCACCATAGCAGATCATATACACCAGACACTTCCAGACTGCCCGGCTGAGTGGCTGTTTGCTTGTGCAGCCTTGGCAAATCCATGGGCATTTCAGCAGGAGGCAAAGCAGTTGGCTGAAGGTCTCACCAGACCAGTGTGGAGAGTCCCACTCCAGTGGTGGAGAGGGACTGAAACCCATTGGTCTCTGCCAGTTCCATCATCCATATCCCATAGACACAATTTCATACCCAGGGTTGGTGTGATGTCCTGAAGGGTCGTCTTCTTAATGATCATCAGCTATGCAGCCAGCAATAATGGAAATTAAAAGCCTACCTTGAAAACACTTTTAGTTTTTCTGCCTGTGTCTGGGCATCTGTCAGTCTCTGGATTAAATTAAGTATAGGACCAGCCTCTAACCTTCTGACTTTCCAAATCATGCTTTCATATTCTCAGTTCTACAGCAGCAGCAGGCGGCAATGGCATCATCACCCTCTTCTAGTCAATGCCAGCAGAAAGTAGCCCTAAACTAAAGATAATCTCACAAACTTTCCCCTCTGCTGGAAGAGACAATCTTGTCCTGATGACTGGGAGTTCCTGAGCGAGGTTAACCCTTGGTAACAGGAGACTGATGACTTTTCTGGGTGGAAAATAGATTCTGAGGCAGCTCGTTGTTACCAGCTTAAACAAAACATTGCTACACCACTGACCTAAACCTATCTGCTAACTAGCCTAGGAAAAACTTAATAATCTCTGCATGAACCAGCGGTTGTTTCATAATTGGGCTGGTAGAAACACCTATAGCTCTCTAGCTTTCTCAGCTGACACATCACAATAAAACATGATATGAGGTGACTCATTACCATCATGTTCTATCACATCCCATCTCCTAATGCAACCTGAGACTTACATTACACGAGATGAATAATATTTTCCTAAGTATTCATGATAGAAAAATCTGTGGTTCCAAGGGAAGTCATTTTGTTGATTAAAAATCTGCCACCACCAAACCTGAATCCTGCTGAGAAAGAGGAGGCCATGGGCTCAGGTGCATCCAAAAAAAACCTTCCTGCAAACCGCAGCAGGGCTATCTGCTGGAGCAGAGGCACAGCGAGCAGAGGTTACCTGTCACTTGAGCCTGTGTCTGCACTCAGATGGAAAACATATCGGGCAAAATCATAGTTAAAGTGGAGCTGGATCTGAACCAGAACTGCAGAGCCAGACACACTCTGAGCTTTGACAGATCCTGACACAACCTTTTGGCGGGGGTTGGATCAATAGGCCAATTTTGACTTTGCACCTTAAGAATCAGTGTTTGACATCCTGCACCCTCCCATCTCTCTGGATCCTCCCTACCTACCGTCACTGATGTTTCCTCATAACTAACTCTGAGCCATTTAAGATTTCAAATGACGTCAGTGACCCTAAAACCCAGTAAGCGAACACTTGCGGACAGCTGTCCCTGCAGAAAAGATGCTGAGGGGAATAGGGAAAGTCACAGCCCAGATTTCTACAGTTCAGGAGATCATCTGCATATTGGACAAAAAGGGGTTGGAAGTAGAAAAGCTGTTGTGCTGCCAGGGGCAGCGCTGCAGAAATCAGAGACACGTGGAGTCGCACTGCCCACGTCTCCATGCGCTGCCTGCAGGAATGTGTCACACCAAGAGCAAGGTGTCTTCCCAAGGTTACCAGACCCATCTCCCTGGTTGGCAGGGATCAAACAGCCAACACCGGTTTCCCATGGGAGCAGGCAAACCGGCACTGGCAACACCGGGCGCTTATAAAGAAAGCACTTACTCCACAGTCCGTGTGCTGCCAGCCAAGCAGTTACCAACAGTTAGTGCTTGCAGCCCCAGGAACAACGAGCGGCGCCAGGAGCTGTGCCTGAGTCAGGAGGTGTGCGTCCCGTCAGCCGCCAAGGAATGCCCCGTGACGCAGTTTTGGCTGAGGGGGCAGGAAGGTGGGTGAAGGTGTGTGGGACCATGCTCCAGAGATACCATCACTGCCATGAGCTCATGCATTCTCATTGCAGAGCCCATGAGAGCCTGCTGAGACTGAGGGCATCAGAGCTGAGTCTCAAGCGTTGGTCTGCTCTTCCTGCACCCTGGGTTTTGCATGGCCTTTTTCTGTCAGACTGATAACGGGGTATTAGCAAGTTGCTCAAATGTTAGTTGTGCTCATCTGGGCGGTCATCACAATTTATGGAGCTGAGCAACAGCCACTGTTTGATGAGCTTTCCTAATGTAACTGAGAGGGTGAGCAAAGGTAGGAAAAGGCTTTTCTGGGAGGAATGGTTCAATACACTGGGCCTCCGCAGCCATAAAAGATTTAACCAAAGGCTGGCCTGAGCAAAACGTGTAATATCATGAGTGGCATGGAAAAGGTGAAGGAGGATGCGGTGTTCACCGTCTCTTCCAATGTCAGGATGGAGGAGGGGAGGAAACCAAAGGAAGGTGTAGGATAGAGGTTTAAAACACAGGGGCTATCTCATTACCCAACTGAGTGAAATGAGGAATCCCTTGCCTTAGGACACTGGGCGTTGAGCAGTTTTCTAGGTTAAGAGGCAATTGAACAAGTCAATGGAAAAAAATACTGGACAACAGATACACCAGTTCTGGATCCAGGAGCCTCTGACCCACAGAGTGCTGCAGCTGGGAAAACATTCTGGTGAGGTATAATTACACGCTTAGCCTGTTCCCATGCTCTCCTCTAGGCATCCACCATTAGTCATTATCAAAGACAGGACAGTGGGCCAGGTAGCTGACAAATCATTTTTATGGGTATGAAGCGTGACTCACAGCGCTGGGAAGGCTCTAGTGCTGGTTACCTCCTCGCCTTGAATCCCGAAGCGGTAAAGCCAATGTTGTCACAACACTACCAGTATGGCAGGTTGTGGCTTGTATCTGCTGCCAGGATCAAGTCATGCACCTTTGGTGAGTGTCCCTTCCAGGTGCCGTGGGAAGCGTCTGCTTAGTGCTCCTTAATGTCTCCTTAGAGCTCCTTCCCTTCCTCAGCTCTGAGCAGGCAGTCTACTAAAGCGTCAAACTATCTCTAGGTCTCATGTAGCAATAGGCAACCAGCACTGCTCAGCTTAACATATTAAACCATCCAAAGATGTCACACACTGGGACTCCAAAAATCGGGCAAAAGCATGTATTTCGTAAGTTTTAACCTAATACATTTAAGAGGAGTATTTGCATACTGGCTTTGGTGTGACCTAGCATTTTGCACCTTTAGGTTTCATCTTTAAAACCTGGAAGTAAATTTTGCTTTTTAAGTTAAAGAAATTTTCCCAATTGCAACTCTCTAATACCGAGATAATGTAAAGATAACACCTGCCGTATCATAAGACTCCATTAAATTACAATCACCGGCAGCCTAAAGAGCAAGCGAGTCACTCTGCATTGACTGAAGGATGAGCGCTTCCCAAACAAGGGATGGAAAACATTATGTGTGCTGTTTAAGTAGAAAGGTGCACGCGCTTGCCAATGGAAACAGACACTGAGGAGATGCAATTAAACATCCAGCCAGTGCAGTTAGGTCCCGTTCTTTCCTTGGAGACATCCTAGAAAATCTGTGACCACTTCCAGGCAGACATGGAGGCCTTTTCCTGATATCAAAGCATTCAGACTCTTTCTAAGAGGATGCGTTTTGACCTTCCTCTTGCGCTCCCTTCTTGCTTTTTGGGCTGGTTTCGCAGAGACGAGATGAGGCCTTCTGGAAGAGGCAGAAGGAAAGTCTGGGATGCTTGATGCTGTGGCTCAAGATGTGCCAAATGACATGAGCAGTCTCTGCTTGTTGTGATGACAGCAGCAAGGTAACTTACCCCATGCTTGGAAACGTCATCTCGGGTCAGCTCAGCCACTTTGGAAGTGCTGCTCCCGCTGTCAGTAGTTAACAGCTGGTGGCTAAGAGGACACCAACAAGGTACTTAAAGCTGACACTTCCCAACATCCCACTTCATCCTTTTTGGCTAGAAAAACTTGTGAGAAGTCAAAGTGTGCTCACACAGGGCAGCTGAATTGATCACAGTTTCAAATATGAGCATTTATTAAAATTGAGCATCTGTCTGTGGCTTTAAGTGCCCTGTTTGAATTCTCATCAGTGGAGAGGAAAATTGCCTCGCTTCGCCTCGAGTTTTCAGTGCTACGGGTAGCAATGAGCAAAGTTTTGCAAATAATGTTAAAAACTCTCTTAAGACCAGACTCCAACTTGCTCATTGGGAAGAGAATTAAATATACCTAATCGCGGGCAGTCGTATCATCCACCCCATCAATATGTGAGTTACAGGGGAGCAAGGTGCTCCCCAGGCAAGGTACCACGAGAGAGCACTAAAACATGAGCTCAGTTTGGACATAAAGGGGCAGGACTGCACACAAAGAAATGTAACTGAGATCTGAAATGCAGGAAGGACTAACCTGTGCCTCCCAGGAATAAACAGTCCTGTGCAACTGGCACACAAAACGAAGGGGGAAAATGGAATTAATATATTTCTGTATAGGCAGAAAAACCCAATGACATTCCATATGGTAACAAGCTAATCCTACCACCTGATAGGCACCGGTTTGGTGACACATGTCTAGGAACATTCCTGAAGAACAAGTGTGTACAAGTCACACATTTCAGATGTGGTTGGGGAAACGCAATTCAGTGCTTCCCTAATGACTACTGTACATTTTCCAGGTATCTGACTCTTCTTTTAAGAAGCATCTTTTTGATGTGTTATTTCAACAAATAAATACAAAGTATCATGAGATGGTTCTGAAATTTGGGGGGCGGGGGGAAGTAAATCTCTGTAAAGGCAGCCAAGCTAACAGAGAAAAAACTGAGTTTTGTGTTACCTCTAGAAGCAGGATTTACAGGTCTGCAGGCTGCTTATGGAGGTGGGCAGCAGCACTGAGCAGAGACTGGGCAAAAACTTCAAAAATACATTTTTATCATTTTGACACCTACGCTCTCTGAGATCATTTATTTAGGATCGAAGTCTGGCCAAACCTTAGTTTAAAGAGCAGGCTGTGCACGTCTCTAAAAGGTGTGGCAAAACAACTGAATTTAAACCATTTTCATAGTGGCAGCTTCCAAGTGAGGAGCAGGATCCCTTATCTGTCCATATTTTGCTTGGTTGTGATTGTGTCCCATTATCTTGAGATTAAAATGATACACTGAAAACAAAACAATTTTATTATGCTGTTACTCAACTCGCTGTGTGTTCTCTACCCTAATAATTTAATTTTCTTATGGGATACTAAAAGGGATTGAAAACACCTTGGGTCTCTGAGCCCAGGTATCTGCTCTGTAAAGATACGTTTTGCGATACACTTTATAAATCACATCAGGTCTGTATTTAAACTAGCTCTGTTTCTGTCCTCAGCTCTTCCACAGGAGTGTTGCAGGATGGTCAGGAATCTTTCTCCAACTTTCACAATACATTTATTCACAGCCACGCTTGGGCCAGCATCATCTGTTATCAGTTGTGGTGTCTCACACCCACCTGCATTTTTCCTGTCCCGACACATACTTTAAGTAACCGTATCATCATGCAGCCTTCACCTTTGGCAGATGGATGCACCGGGATACAAAGACCTCACATACGTGCCTGCTCATACATACGTGGCAGACGTGGCACCACGCTACGCCCAGGCTCACAACCCTGCTTCACGGCGCTCAGTTAAACGGTGACCTTTCAGTTAGAATCCAAATGCAATTAGGCTGAAGGAAGGAATGGCCGTGGGCCCACGTTTCTTGCTTGGGTAGATTCTAGGTAGTTATAGGAAAGATTATGCCCGTGGTTCCCTCCTCCAGGGACTCTGTGGTTCCCAGGAGTTTCTCCCCGCAGGAAGCACAGGGTGTAGGAGCCCAGCTGCAAGCTTGCCAGCACCTTTCCAGTGGGATAAGGATGCTCTTGGTAAGACAGGCTTCCTAACTAATTCAGAGCCTACCTTCAGGTTTCCTAACTCATTAATGCTTTATCCCCCTCCTTCAAGCCTAACACAGGGATGAGACTCAGGAAGATATTTCCGTACCAAATCCTGGTCTGCTCTAACTCTTCAAGGCACATTCTTGATCCGGAGCCACTCTGTCCTGTGACGTGAGGCAGCTCACAGCGCTGGGACAGCCCGGGGGAGACCAGCCCTACGCTGGCGTCACCTCTCCCTTCCTCCACTTCTCCTGCTTTTCCAAAGCATGCACCATTTTCCTAACAAATAAGGAGCACTAATAGTTTAAAATTCGCATATGTACAGGGGGACCCTTCTCCCAGAGTATGGAGAGCGTACTAAATGGGATGCAATTCCAAGTGTTGTGTATTATCTAGCATGAATGTTCCTCGCACAGCGAATGTGCAAGCTCCGTTTGAGGTATACCCTCCTTACAGTGATGATTCCAGCCAGAACAAACCCCCATCTTCCAGTAGCAGCCGTTTGACACAGGGACCGTATCGACTTGCTCATGGATTTAGCAAAAGAAATAACTTGGTATGCTTGTGGGCGTTTTGTGAATGCAGACTCTCTCCCTTGTACTTACAGCCTAAACTTTAATTGAAGCTAAACATGAACGACTGATGCCAGCTCCAGTCTACAGTACAATGCAAGAAGACAAAGCATAAAGGAGAATTTTCTTTATTTTTAAATATTAGTAACACTGCACAAAACAAAAAAGTGGTACTTAAGTGACAGAAAACCTGTACTCAGTCTTATTTCATATTAACCATAATTTAAATACCCTAACAGAGTTCACGTACGGTTATATGTTTGTGTAGGGTTACACTGGGTAACGTAAGCATTTGAAGCTAAACCGTTCAGATACCAGAGACACCAGAACTTGTTATATCAAACCACGCTAGAACGCAGACTTGATTTTTCTGTTTAGCTTCTTCCTTACACCATTATGTGCATTCCCACATCTTCTAAACCTTAGGATGAATGAGTTTCTCCAGGAACTGTGGACTTTCAATATTGCCAGGTTTAAGTCTGTTACATCAACAACATATTGGCAAGAGGAAGACAAAAGAAATGAAACAAAACCATAAGCCGATAACTCCTACCTGGAGGTTAAAAAGAAGAGGCAACATACTGACAAGAAACATGCAGGTAAATGCTTAAGGCAACAGAAGGGCTCTGGACAAACTGAAAGGTTAAGAGAAGCAATGTGTCATGCACATGAGACAGGTATGGGAAGCAAGGAAGTAATCGTGTGAGAAAATACATATTTCTTTTAAATTGAAGACATCTTTTCAAGCTAAAAAAAAAAATATAGTCCTGCAATAAAACCAATGCAAAATGCTTTCATACATAAAGGTGTAAGTTCTTTGCAGAAACAAGCTGATAAAATCTTATACGGATGCTGAAAAAAATGTTTATTATCTAAAACCTACTCAGCAGAAACAAAGAGCAGTTTTAAAGTAGCACTTAGATCATTTGTCTCTAGGTTCTGAAAATAAACTTTTAAAATAAGGAATGATTTCACTAAATGATTCATCGGGAGTCAACTATGCTTAAGGAAATCAGTAGGAGTGCTTACAGGAGACCATCATTACACTAAGTTTCTTAAAATCAGAGAATATAACTTCATGATACAATTTAAAATCAAGGAATATTTTAATAGCAGGGACAAACCTTTGCTGCCCAACTTGGGGGAAAAAAAACCAAACCCCACCATAAAAGTCACTTATTAAGCTTGCATAAATGACCCTATAAGAGCTCGTGTCTCAAACCCATTCCCCATGACATGAGTGAACAGGACTCTTCTTTCAACGGGCCTGATGTTGATGCCGGAGTGACCAAACAAACAGGCATTTGCACAACCCTTTATATCCTACAAAACAAATAAAGAAACACTAGACTAGAGTCGTTTTAGTCCCAGGGAAGGAAGAGGTAAGAAATTCTGTAACACTTTCCAATCTTCAAACATAACACACTTCTAACCAGGATCAGCCTCGTTCGAATTCCCTAACCTGACTGGCAAGAAAGCCACTCGGTGAAACTAAAAAGAATAACATAGTGCAATTTTAGTACAGTTTTAAACATGAGTTACTTCCTTGCTAGCAGTGTGAACAATCAAAAATTATACAGAAAAGAGGTGTGCTCAAATGTAACATTAAGTTGTCGTTATTATAAAGGTATTGGCATAGCAGAGAAGTCCATTTTAGTAACTCCCTTTGGTTGACTTCTTCTTCTTCTGTTCCTCTCTCTGCTTCTGCTTCCTCCTCTTGCTGCCTTCTTTGTGTCCTGAGGAAACATGGCTTGTAAAACACCATTCACAGCATTCACAGACTTTTCCCTCTAGCAAAAGCACATGTTCTCTGAATGGTTTAAGGAATCTTAAAGGAAAGGTCTGGCTTTCTAATGTGGTTCTACTATATCCCCAGTTCTACTACATCCCTTACACAGGATAGAAAGAAAACACTATCAATCTTTGAAGCTTGAAAAGATCCGGAGAACTTTCAACAGACTTCAAAGCCATTCAGGAAAAGCTTCAAAATTAGAGCACATGCAAAACCAGAGTAATTTTCAAACTGGAAGCAATAAATAAGACTTATACAGCAGGAACTATTTAAGTACTGGCGTTTCCTGCTCACAGCAGTCAGAGTTACCACGATATTTGCATTTCCATTTTAAGACTAAGGAATGCTGAGAACCTGAGTAAATAAGGTGCTCGGTCTTTACCAATATACATTTTATATCCAGGTCATCAGCCTGCTCATGCTTAACTATGCACCATAAGTTGTATTCTACTGCAGCTCCAATGGTACATGGAAGTATTGAGTTCAAGCAACAATTATTTGCTACGGGTTCAGTAGGCACAAGCTTCCAGCCACGTGATCATCATCTCGATGAATCCCTCCCCACTCCCCCCCCAAAAAAATGCGTGAAAAACAGTTCTTGCTCTGCATCTCGTTCTTTCCTCCAAACTTGCAGTAAAACGCAACTTGCCAGCAGACTTGCACGGACAGCAAACTGCGCAGAACCAACACCACATCTACCCAAGTGCGCTTATGAATCTAAACTCACAGCTAGCAAACGTTTCCCTCGGATAATCATTCTGAGATAGCTGGAGGGATCTTTTAGCTCAGCGGTGCTCTGCCACTGGGAATCAGCACAATCCAGTGAAGGGGGCCAGCACGGAGCGGAGGAGCCCTGGAAGCCAGCTGAGAGACAGGGCTGGCAGTCAGAGGAACGGCCGAGGAAGGGCTCAGCTCCGCCTGTCTGCACGTCTGTTTCTTTCCCCATTCTGTCTGCCCGCAGGCAGATGTTGCCCTGAGGAAGCTGTGTCACCATCACACCTGGTTCTCCATCAATTTAGCACCAATGGCAAAATGAAGATGGGAAAAGGAAGCGGTGGGAGGTCAGAGGAGTACGAAGCCACGCTGTGGCTGAAGTTTGCCCCTAATCAGAGCTCCTCCCAAGCGCGGTTAGGGCTGTGCCCACGGCAGAACTGCAGTTCTTCAGTTTAAGACTTGGGGAAAACCACGAGATAGTCTTTGGGCTAAATCACTTGAGACGTTATCAAAAGCTTGTGCGTTAGAGGAAATACACTCCCTTGTAGCAAAGGAAAACTGTTTCTAGGTTATCATTCGAGCTCCTACGCTGTATCAACAGCATGACTTCATCTTTTGCAATCATCTGAGTCAAGAAGCAGGATATTTATTTAGAAATTATGCCATGAGTGATTAGCCTGCAGAAAGTTAGAGTGGAAACCAGTTTTATTGTTTAAGGAAGAGAAAAATTGGCAGTGCTTTGCAGAATTGCAATGACGCTGTGTTTTCCCTGCACCCTGCCACCCTCCTGAGCTACAATCCTGTCCCCGGGGGCATCGCGTGGACATCTCCCTAATTAAGAACTCCATCCATTAAGTTCACTTCAATGTCAGCCCCTCGGTTACCTATACATTGTCAAAAATAGGATCCCTTGGCATTTAATTTACTGCTCTAAGGGACAAATCCCAGAAGGGCTCAAGCATCTCTTTGCTTTCCCACAGAGGCCAACGGAGGCGGAAGAGACGTGCTGACTCTTGAGAATCAGTCATCCGAAGGGTGTTATTCAAAGGATTCTTCCCTTTACTGGAGGGAAAAACAGCATCATATCAGCCGATCAGAACTAGTTCATGTAATAACTATGAAACATTAACACAGATATTTGGGAAAGGAGCATTAAACTCTAACAGGTTATTAGCTTCATAATTTTCTCATTTTTCATTCTCAAAACACTGTCAGTATTTTTAAAAGGCTTCCACATACAGGCATGATTGCATTTGATACTGGTATTTTATATCACAATTTTTTTTTTCAACAGTCCATTTTCTTCAAATCTTTGAGATTTTGAAAGCAATTCTAGCAAGTCTTCCTTAAAAATACTGTGAGTCGATGTAAATAATGACTTGAAATGAATGCCACATAATTCATTGCCTTCTAAATGAAACAACTCAAATGTTAAAATAATGTGGTATGAAGATATTTAGGCATTTGACAACATGGTCTCCTACCAGCCTCTGGAATGATAAGGGTGAAAAGTGGAAATCTTTCAAGTGTTATCACTGACACACAGAAACAGATTGGCCAAAGTAGGAGATAAGGCACAAATGCAGAGTATTCCTCAAGAGAAAACTGCCAGCTCTTTTCTGTTTCGAGCTTGCTGTGATAAATAATTTCACTCTCGACCATTTCCTTTTCTGCTGCCACCTAAGAAGAAAGGATAGGTCAAACTTTGCCAGTCTGTTAGCACCAGTGATGCTATGCTGGGTGATAATGGCCAAAAACCTAATCCGGACAAGTGAAGCAGCTCCTAGTAAAAAGTGCACACTAAAGACGTAACCCTTTGGTGCTTATTTCACTTGAATACTTCAACCAGCACTAATTAAAAGCATATTTAGCTGCCTTGGTTACCAGACTAGCCTCAAAGTCACAAGAGAACAAAATCTGAATTAGAAAGCAGCAGCCCCGTTACTATTTGATTAATCTGCCGTGAATCTGTGTCCTGGTGGGTCACCAGCATCACGAAGCAGTCACGGAGGCTTCCCATCGTTAGTGCCTGGCTGAACTGGCTTAGGCAAACAGCTCTGGCCTTGGAGATGGGGTTTTCAAACTTCTACTCTTAGAAGCAATTGTTAGGTATCTAAAGTCTAGAAATGTGTTACATTAAGATAGAGCGTCTTAGGGAAGGGTGGGGGGAGAATAGGTTACTGAGAGCTTCCCCAAGCTTTGGCATTTGGAAACAGATTCACTCATATGCAGAGAGATATCAGCCTGACTTGGTACATTCTTGCTTTCATCAGCTGCCAGGAGCAGAGATGGATGAAGCAAGAATCCACACCATTTGGAATTACACCTGGTTTACAACCTGGATAATTCTTGTCTAAAACGAACAGCGTGTGCTGACCCACTCTTACCATTTCATCCTTCTCTCTTCTATTTCCAGAAGAACCATAAAGAGCACAGAAGCTATTCCATATTTCAAAACGCTACTGAAGGCTGAAACCAACTTCCAACAATGCTTAGTAGCAACTCTCTCAGCCACTCAGCAAGGACCAAAACAAATTGGGAAGCCTCTCTGCTGGGTCCCAGATTGTATTTCCTTCTGGCTTTCTACTTCTCTGCCATCTGCACCTCCCAACATCACGGGTTTGTTCAGTCACCGACTATAAAACTTGTCACGTTCTTGGGAGGCAGCTGCAAGGGAGGTGTGCACATCGAGCGATTGATCCAAACGAACAAGTGTCCTGGGGAAAACACTCCTCCCCAACCCATCTGTGGTGTCCTACTTCTTCCTGCCCTGCCTGACACCTGCCTGCTCTACCAGGATGCAGAGAGCAGCCACGGGTCTGCTCCACCTTCCTTCTGCCAGCACAGGAGAGCGTAGGCGTCAGCAGAAGGAAACAGGGTGTTCAGTCACGACCGACAGTTAACACACAGGATTTCTGCTTGTCGACACACTTCAGTCAGTAACAAAAGCCATGGCCTGATTTTTGTAGAACATCTCCTGAAGAGGTGAAGACTTCGGAGGAGTCTCCTTCCACTTTCAGGCTCTGAAGCACTGAGGTTGGGGGTGAGAGGGATTCATGGTTTCTGCTCAAGTCCCAGAGAAAATGGTTTTCAAGATCTACTAAATTTTGCTAAGATTGCAGCCATTCTTTTGCCCTGCTTCAAACCAGCCAAGCAGTCATGGCTCCAATACGTGCACAGAGCTTTAACAGGGCAGCGGGGCACGTGCACGTTGGGTTCTGTAGTGCAATTTCTAATTTTCTGCTCTTAAAAATACCTCTTTACTCAAAACAATAAATTGCTATTTCAAAGGCAGCTAGCTTACCTCTGAGTTACAGCCACCATCTGTTATTTTAGACTGACCACATTTGCATATGCCATTACACAAATTGACCCCAGATCACAGCTTCAGTATAATTTCATGCGTGTGACTCAATTTACAATTACAGCTTTAGAGTGCACTTTCACGTTCCCTCCTTTCAGCCCCAGCCGCTGCCCAACACACACCACGATTTGACCTACTAATTCACGGCATCCACAGCTCCTGCCCGTGCCACAGAGCATCGCAGAGAGAGAACCCACCTTTACGTAAAGACCTGAGGTGACAAAACATCCCACCCTGTCTAGGTATGCCGCTCCACTATTTAATTATCCGCAATGTTAAATTCAAGGGGCGAGTTCTCCAGTTTCACTGGCCAACCCAGTGATGTAATTCCAACTTTGATGTTTTAGGGGACTGAAAAGCGTGAGCAACTTACCGGGGCCTGCCTTCGTGCTTGCTCACCGTACTATTTTCATTACCAATTCTGCCTAGAATTGCTACAAGAACATACCAAGCCAGATACAACCTGCTTGCCTGCTATTAATTAAGGTAATACTATTACCAAATAGAGGCCAAGGTTTTACTCCCACATGGCAAGCAAAAGCTTGCAAGGCTACGCAGCCTTGGAAGCCCTTCCGTGTGCAACCCAGCCACCTTCTACGGGAAGCAAATGGGCAACGGGATGCTCTCATACTGGCAGCCAAAAAAAACATGCGTGAAGGCAGCTCTGGCTAAGCCAGGGAGCAACCAGCCAGCCTCCAGGTCCACCACCCAATCTTCCCACTCCCTGACATCCTCTGAAGAGTACGGCTGTTACCCCGTCCCACTCGCGCACAGTTACAGCCAGGGGACGTGGAGCAAAGGGAGAGTGAATTCCCTCCCATCTCCGCACCTCCAGCATTCCTCACGTGTTAGGTTTCCGCAGAAAACGGTGGCTTTGCTTTCCTTTCTCTTTCCATTACATGCCCAAATACAAGTATGTGAGAGAATTATAAAGTAATTAGTTGGGATAACCAAGCACATTGATTTTACTAGTTAGTAATGTGTAACGCGGGAAACTTTATGTCGGTAAAAAGAACAGAACCTCATTAAAGTTGTAATAAAGTACAAATAGCTCAACTTTCCAGCAGAGGAATCCATGCCAGGAAAGGATAGAGATTAGTTAAGCTAGTTCTTTTAAAGTAGTTTCCTTTTCAGGGATGCCAGTGGGTGAAAATGCAGCAAAAATGAATTATTATTAATGTTGTAAGTTTTAGGTTAATGCAAGCTATTCCATTCAAAAGGAAGAGCAAACCTTGCAATATTATCTTGCAAATAACAATCTTTCATACCACATATTTTTCAATATTTTAACAAACATTTCAACCATTCTTGCTAGATAAAGGTCAAAACTCTCAAATCCAGAGTAGTTTTTTAGGGGTAATTACCACTACCCCTACCATTAACGGCTGCAACCCCCAGGTCTCTGCTGGCATTAATACCACTTTGATACAGCTTGCGCACCACCAGTCAGCCATACATCATACCGTCAGGCAGCGCATTCCTTGTAGTATCTGAATTCTTATTAAAAAATTACTTGGGTGGAGCTAGAGCACTGTTGGAGATACACAGCGACTTCAGAGTACAAGTTTTATTCTAAAGGCTGTTACGAAACCAGGAACAGTATAAAACCCCGAGCAATTTCTACTAAAGCACAAAGTGTCAATGTTAGATGGAGAATCAAATTTAACTTTTTTTTTTTTTTTAATTAAAACCCCACTGCAATGACTGCAAATCCTGACTAAGGGAAGACTCATCTCACCTCTGGATATTTTTTGCCAGGTTTAAACGAGTTGGCCAGCCTTTCTCCTTGGGTTCTGAGACAGGCAGCCGCTCCTAGAGCCATTCCCACCGAACCTCTTTGCTTTCATTTCAATTTGCTTCAGACTTACAGATTAAAACTCAAACATTCCCACTTTTAGAGCTGGGAAAAAGAAGCCATTTCACTGCAGCGTACAACTGAGGATTTGCTTGAGGTGCCCTAACTGGGACAACATCTAAAACTGCCCCGCAGCCTCACCGTCAAGGGCTAAATGCCAGCAGTGGCAAAACCACCCAATTTGAGGTGGAACGGCGCCTGGTTTGAGGCCGTTGAACTTTATTTTCCACTGAAGTGAGTGGGCTTTGGACCAAGGCAGAAAAAGATGCTATTCTTTCCCAACGCTGGCCCGTGTAAGCACGGCAGCTGTTGCAGTGATCAATGAGAAGCCAAGCGGGAGCGAGTAAGTGGTCTGTATAATCACAGAGCTGCGCCAGTGAAGCCTGCTTGCTGGGCAAGGCAGTTGGCAGAGGTGAACACCCATGAAGGAGAACGGCGTTATTGGTCAGGGCTCGTGCACAAACTTCCCAGGGAGGGATTAAGACACTCACGTAGGTTTTTATGACTGACTCGACCAGTCCTTCAGCAGCCCTGTCCATCAGAGGAACAGCAGGCAAAATATTTAAAGCAATAGTAAAATCTTAGTCTTACTGCAATCAAATTTTCACCCTGGATCTTTTATGGCAACTCACAAGCTACTGGTAGAAGAGAGGATTTTGTGATTGTGCAAATACTTCTGGAAATTCATTTTAATTGCAAACTTGTGTCTTGGACCATAAATAGATTCACGGCAAAAAGCCCTAAGCAATCTTAAAAATTGCTCCAAAATTTGCATGGTGCATGTCAAATTCAGATGCACTTTGGAGATCACTGCAAAGTATTGTTATGGTTGCAGAGAACCTCAAGTCTCCAAATGCAGAGCCAAGGTTTTGTTTTGCCGGCTATAGACACAGGAGACAAAACCTGTAACCCTTGCGTGGCAGATTTCAGGACATCGGCCCAGAGGTTACGTTCAGGCTTCTGCAGAGAAATTTTAAACTTTTTTTTTTTTTTTTTTTTTTTTTTTTTTAAGAAAAGATTCAACTTAGCCATCCACAGAGAGACAAAACTTCCAACAACTGATCGGGAAGACATTTATCTGAATGCTTCTATTTTTTCAAGCTGTCATCCCACATGATATCTTTAGATCTTCGGTACAGATGACAGCGTTAGATTTAAAGGCTCATAAACGCAGCAGAAGTTGGTACAGCACTGGGAGTACGTGAGCGCATGTTTCGGGGTACAGTGCATGTTTTTTGTGCGCTCTGTTTACCCTGAAGAGCCTCATACTTCCTCACACTTCCCAGCACTTCACGTAATTCAGCACTACTGAGAAGGGCCCTTGGTTTGGGCATCCAAGTAGAAAGGCATCTTCATGATTCAGAAAAACCTGTCCTGGCAGTCCTGGATGATCTTTGACCACAGGTTCAAATTAAATCAAGTAGTTATGAGGACTTGGTTGTCCCAGATAGCCTCTGGACTGTACTGCTGAAACATTACAGGCAGGAAATACATCAAAGGACTAATTACTTCCAAAAATAACCAGGACAATCACCACACTTCTGCATTCGCCTGAACGGTCTTAGCCCTCGCTATTACGATTTAGGTTCCTAAAATTGCACCTTCCAGAAATAATATCAAGTTGCTGAACTACTTTGGCAAGGAAGCCAAGCACAATTTAAGTAAATGAATGTGCAAAGTATTGTGATTAGTTACTCTCTAAAAGGCCTTCACTTTTAAGAACAAAGAGCATAGGCACTTCAGCATAACAAAATTTTCCCTGGATCCTTGAATATCCCAGGGCATTTGTGAATCTAGACTAAATGGAAGAGCAGAGCTAATGCAGGATAAAGGCACACGAGCTGCTGTTTATTATCTACCGGGGAACTAAGATTAGGTCAACACACAGCAACAACCTCTTCCTTGGCGTTTTGGTTTTGGCTTTTGACTAGCTGATGAATCCTTTTCTGCGCATTTCTCATCAACATGCTTGTGCACACCTGATAAATAAAAAGGGGTCTCCAAGCTGCTTGTAACCCGGCTTCTATCTTGTTCTTCCACCTCATCGCTATTATAATGATAGGCATATTTGGGGGAACTGGCAGGCTTGTGAGACTTCAGCAGGCGAGGGTTGGTCGGCTGGAAAGGCAGGGCGTGTTGTCCTCTCCGTCTGCACTCCTCGGCAAAGGCTTCCTCATCCGCCTCACCTGAAAAAGCAAAGAGTGCAAGAAAAGTCAGCTGCACCCAATACACTTAAATTTAGCCTGAAAAAATCCTCAAAACTGGACTAAAACTTGGGTGTCACTAAACTATGGCCTTGGCTGTGGTTAGCTCACAGATACTGCTGTCTACCTGAGATCAGGGAGTGTCCAGAGCAGAAAGCTCCATCCATGGCCTCTCACCACACTGGAGCCACCCAAAAAAGTCAGCTAGATATGACAACTCTGAGGCCACTGCTTCCTTTTTCCCAAAAGACAGGGTGAGCAAGCCGAGACATGGCCCTGGATAAACTTTCTGTCCTGTGCAGAGCATGTCATCTCCTCCCACCTCACCTGGACTGTCTGCCTAGGAAGGGTTGGCCATGGTCAAGGAAAAGCTATAGAGGAAGGAGGGAGAAATACCCAAGATGGCTACAGGGATGGTGGGAGAAAAACAAAGCCAACGTGGGTTCAGAGGGGCTGGATTTTGGACATCTGTAAGTGGAAGGGTGGTAGAGAAGCATGAAAGATCACATGAAGATGGGAAATGGGGCTGAGTACGTAAGAGGTAAGCACAGTCCAGGGGGCAAGGCAGGCACGTACAGCAAAGGTGAATGAACGCAATGGGAATAGCAACCCAATGTTTCCAAAAATTAGTATGAAAGATGAGGTATTCCAGTCATACTCATGGTATTTTGCAGATGACGCTTTCCTTTGCTGCAGAAACTGTAACAGTATCAATGCTGCAAAGCAGAGAAATCAGCTACCGTAACACAAAAAATCCCCCAGCAAAACCACACATCAAAAAGCAAACAGTAAGACAACAAATAAAAAAGCCAAAGATTTCAACGGGGAAAATAAGAAAAGAAAAAAAAAAAAAGAAAGAAAAAAAAAAGAGAAGAAAGGTGTGTACCACATTTGTCTCTTAAAGGCTTTTTAAAGTTTCATTAATTCAATTACTTAAGTACTTTTAATAGAGCTGATGAAATATGGCATCATTTTATTTGCATCAAAAGTGGTGTGTCACATTCTGGAAGTTTTTCCCGGGATGTGCCCGGCATCAGCTGCTTAGGGAGGGGTGTGCTCTCTCAGCTAATGCCTGTGCTCTTAGTTCATGGCTGGAAAATGCTTTGAAGATGGAGAAAGCACCACGTATGCAGTAGTAACAAGAGCAGTAATACCCCGTTCGTTGTGTGCACCAAACCACCAACAGTTTCAAACAAAACAGGTTGCGTCGTCTTTACCTTGTGATCGTGCATGGGGAGATGCTTCTGAGGGCACAAGGGAAAGGAGGCAAGGTATGTTTAAAAAGTCATTTCACAGTGTAACGTGGCACCCGAGGCCTCGCAGGAGAAGAGGACTCCAAGACGTGCCTCACATCTCCCCGCCGTGCGTTCGAGCACCGGCTGTGCGTGGATCTTACACCGGGGACCCGTTTCCCCAGGTTGTTAGACGCCCATTTCCCCCGCACAACACTCACGGTTCGTTACCCTGGCGTCTCCTGCACTTCCGAAGGCACAAGCAAACAAGACAAAACCACAAGTGAAGATAACACCAAGGACGGGTCTTTTCCCCTCGCGTGGGGCACAGCGCTCTAGCTACGAGAGGCGGTGGACAAGGAAAAGCTGGGAAAACGTTCAGATGCAGAATTGCCGGCATTTCCCATAAGAAGCTACAGGATTTTACAAGCTATACCAACAATACTGAAGCATGTCTCAGTCTCACGATACCAGGTCTATGAAGGTGAAGCCTATAAAATGCCAGGAGTAAAAAAAAAAAAAAAAAGAAAAGCATAGAAAACCCACATACACCAGTTGCACGTACAAAAAACAGTCAAGAGAGTTCACTTCCTAACAAATCATGGTGCACCAGAAATAGGTGATTCCTCCCCTCTCATGGAAACACAAACTGCACTGCTTTCTTTTTGATATGCAGAGTCTTGCATATTTAAAATTTATATTGCAAGCAGATGCAGGACGGAGAAACGTGCTGAGACCATTCTTGAAGCTCTGTGTGTGTGTGTGCATCGCAGACACACCCCAACCAGACGTACTAACGCTTAACGCAGTTAAGTATTAAACCAGATGCTCTACACACACCCCAACAAATTACCCCAACTACGCTAGCGATCAATCCCGACACCTTTAGTCCAGTTCAGCTGGTGTGAAAGGCACAGTTTAACATTGGAAGAATTCTAAATAATCTTGCTCCTCCCTGGTGACGTACCCGCAGCATCGTTGCGGGCTGGCCCTCTTGCACCCTGATGCCTCCTTGATCTGCTGCTGGAAGCGACCGCTCCCGCAGAGCTCCTGTGCTTTGGAGCTGAGCTGTGCCACCAGCCCCACAACGCCGAGCACCTAATGAAGTTGCAGAAAGATCTTCCAGCAGGCACTCACTGCTTGAGTCCAACTTAAAATAAGATATAAAAACACAGAAGGCATTCCATACTCCCAACTTTCCAATTAAACCAACTGCAATCTAGAGAAGAGGCAGGAGATCTTGTCCTGCTTTATCAAATCCCATGAGAGCTGTTCAGCTCCTGAGGGTTCAAGCATGGCTCTGACTCTGGGAAGTGATGGTACCTGCCTGTTTACACACCTCCTGTGAGTTTTGGGAGAAGTCCTTCCAACTACGCCACTTTTTGTGAAAAGTCACAATACACCTCCCCAAGGTGCTTTGCCTGGGGTGTCCTCCAACTGTGGCTCGTCTGCAAGTGGCCCAGAGCAAGGACTGTCCCTCAGATCCACACACCCTCCTCCAGCAGGGTTCATAGTTCAATTGCTCCATGAAACATGATGCATCAACAAAAAAAACAAAAACAAAAACAAAAACAAAACCACAAAAAAACCCCCACAAACCAAAAAAACCACCCCACCTTCAAAAATGATCCAGAACTAACCCCCAAAGCTGGACCCTGCACTGCATCATCACATTGGCTGAATGTTTTGTAGCAGCCCAACAAACCCAGGAGAGCCCTGGCTGTGCTTGGTGCTGCCGGCACGCTGCCTGCCTGCTGCCTGCTGCCTGCTCTGCCAGCACACTGCCTGCCTGCTGCCTGCTCTGCCAGCACCATTCTGAGACGCGGGACCCAGCTGCTCCTGCTTGGGGTTTCTCTCTGCAACGCAGCTGCGGCTGAAGCACAAGGAAAGGGCACGCGGCTGAGGGTGGGAATGAGGATGAGATGCTTAGAGACCGTCCGCTGAGAACTAGCGGTGAAGGGGCTGTTTGCAAACTGGTTCAAACCCAGCCTGTGCCCCAAGAGAGGCGGCAATCCGTGCTAAAACCTAGAACACAAGTCCTCAGTTTGGGACTCAGGGAACAAGCAGCCCTTTGGAAGTTTGTGTTAAACCTTTCCTCATAAGGGCCCCAACTTTCTGTCATCAAGGATTTGTAATGAGCATTTTTGCTAAGCTGAGCTGACCTGCGTTATGCTGCAAGAAAATTCCCTCTTAAGCTGCCACGGACATTATTCTGCTGTTTGGGGTGTGCTGTGAAAGCGTCAGCACACCAGAGGGGCTGCATCTGTATGCCACAAAACATAATACAGTGGCAACTGAAGTCGAATACTTTATTAACTTTGATTAGACTACAAAGTTACCGAGTTTTCCTCCAGAAGAATAATTTGTGCTTCCTATTGCTGGGCTGCGCAGACCTGTCCCCATCTGTCCTTCGCCCCATGGTAGGGCCCTGGGGGGATGCAGAGCTGCTCCCCACCACTACGCGGGCAGCACATTTTGCAGGTAAATCATAGAATCATAGAATGGTTTGGGTTGGAGGGGACCTTTAAAGGCCATATAGTCCAACATCCCCCAGCAATGGGCAAGGACATCTTCATCTAGATCAGGTTGCTCAGAGTCCTGTCCAGTCTGACCTTGAATGTTTCCAGGGATGGGGCAACCTGTGCCAGTGTTTCACCACCCTCATCGTAAAACGTGTCTTCCTTTATCTAGTCTGAATCTCCCCTCTTTTAGTTTAAAACCATTACCCCTTGTCCTATCGTAGCAGGCCATACTAAAAAGTCTGTCTCCATCTTTCTCATAAGCCCCCTTTAAGTACTGAAAGGATTAAATCCATCTCAATCACCCAGAGTCATTCGGTTTTCCATCTCCCCCAAGGTAAAGACAAGTTTTAGTTCAACAAATAGACCCCCAAAAGCTGTCCAAACTTTTTCCCCTTTACGAGTTGCGGGAGAGCAGGATGGCACCCCAAATTAGTTAGATGTCGTAACATCACGTCGGCTGTGATTCTAATATTGAATTGAATGCAGTGCTGTGCACGGTATGAGCCATCAGAACCTTCCTCTGATCATCTATCTATAGCACCCCTTGCAAAGCCAGACTAAAGTGTAATTTGCATCAACTGTTTTCTCTTGTTCTACATATTTAAACATATTTGAAACATTCGAGCCAGACTCTGAATAAAGCAGGCTGTACCAATGGTAAATATGAGACCTGAAAGGAGTTTACTCTGGGGATAGTCAGTCACACAGGGCATCACCACCAAAAAGTGGTTAAACATGGCTGGAGCTAAGTCAGCAGTGATGTTGGTCCTGGAAAAGGCTTTTAGGAGGACAGCTGGTATGGACGGGGGGTCCATAGCTGAGTTCAGAGCTGGAATATCTACTTGAGAAGCAACTTTTGGGGTGCTCCAGCTTTAACCAGCCCTCGGTTCCTCCCTTCTTGCCACCTCCCGTGCCTCCAAGCCAGCACACCCACGTGAGAGTCTGGGCATATGCACCATGAACCCAAGCAGGAGACTGACCTGGGTTAAAAATAACACTCGGTTCTGTGAGCTTATTTTTAACCCGGCTCAGTGCCTGGCTCCAGCTCATCGTGCAGCCGCCCCAGCTGGGGCAGGGAAGGGGGCAATTATCCGGGGCTGCTGGAATCAGCATCCAGATTACAGCATTAAGAAAAAGGTTTTATTCTACTAATGCAAATAATAATTAAAAACCTTGCGGTTATTTCACTTGCAAAACCAGTCTGGAGAAGTTACATTTCTAAGGGTTAATTCTGAAAATGAGGGATTCAGCATTACTAGTAACATTTAAAAACAATAATTAAAGTTTGGTGTTTGGGTGCACCAGGTCCTCCCAAATGAAAAGCAGCTTCTTGGGAAAAAGAAATTAAAGACAAGCTGTAGCATCCTAAGAAGTTGCATTAGGACCAAAACCTGCCTTCTGCTCTGAGCAAGAAGGGCTGAAAAATAATTTCTCATAGCAAAGTGCTGCTGTGCGAAAGGGGAAAATATGGATCCTTTAACCTGTAATTAACCAGTAGAGGGCAATATTGCCTATCGTGAGGGGCAACGTGATCAGAAAAGTCACTGCCAACTTGTATTTATTCGTAATACATCCATTTTATGTGTCTACGGCAAACCGTGAGTACAGTTCTTGGACAAGGTGGGCGCTTTGGGGGAGCCACCAGCTACACCAAGGGGTCCTTGGGTGCTCCTGGAAAATGGAGATAACGCACGGGAATAAAACCACTAAGGCAGAGGATATTCCAGGTGAGGTGGGACAGGTAAGTCAAGGACTACTTCTCAAAAGAGCAGCCCTGCATGAGCTAGCATTATTACTTTGTGTTACGTTTAAGTAACATCCGTGTACATCCTGGAATTGAACTGAAATCCTACCAGGAATCAGCAGCAATTAATGACAAGATAGTAATTAACAGAACCATGCCGAACAAACCAGGGTAAACATCCTGAGGATATCAAACCACTGATTTACATTTACCATGTCACTTCCCGTGCAGGAGGAAGCGGAGCCTTCATGGTTCCCGCACGGCAGCCCTACTGCTTGCGTGCTATTTTCTTACACACCTAACCCCCTCCAAAAAAAAACCCCAACCAAACCATGTATCAGGGGTTTCCCCTGTATTAAGAAACAAAAGGTAGGTGCACCGGTTTGCTCAGTGCCGAGGAAGACTTCCCGAGGCTACAAACGCACAGCCCTTCCCGTAACCAGCACCAGGAGAAGATGCACCTGGTGAGGGACGCCTGGCTTTAGCTAATGACACAAGACAGTCCGAGCTAAAGCTCCAGCCAGCCCGTTGTCCAAGGGCAACTTGCAGGAAACTTACTCCATTTAAATCTTTCTCGAATGATGGCCAGCAAAGTGTCTAATACATTAAGACTTTGGAGTTAAGAGGTGGTGTATTTTCAGAAGCTCAGAGCAAGACATGGTATTGCTGCTTCTAGAGAGGACTAGGAAGCATTTATTGAAATTGCTGAGGACCATGTTAGTCTGGGCTGATTCTGACTGACGGCAAAAAAAGAGTGCAAAAGGAAAGAGCTTTGCTTGATTTTTTCCCCCCTCCTATTACAAGGACTTGGAATTTACCCCGCGCCTACGGAAGGCACTGGAGTTTCTGATGACTCAACGCTGCTGCCGGGGAGAGCCGAGCTGTGAAGGAGCAACCCAAAGAGAAAGGAAAAAAAAAAAAATCCCCGTTTAAATACACTTATCTGAAGTGGATATCCCTATGATCTTTGTAATCTGTTGATAAGATTTTTGTACTGAAAAGCTTTTCTGCTGTTACAGCAGCTCTGGTATGAATCTTTACCTTAGCAGAAGATACTAGGGTTCTTCTAAGACTCAAGTCCGACATTTGCTGGTAATCTCATACTTTAGAGGAACCCACTGGAGCCAAGAACTTATTTACTGGAAATGACCTGTCTATAGGCCTGGATGACCCTGGGCTGAAAAATTCCTGGAGATTAACTAGTTCTTTTGTTTCTTCTTTTAAAAGCTCCCTATCTAATACATTATAGCACAGAGAAAACGTCAGGAGACCAAGTAACTCTACTAAAACATAGAAGTGGTCTAATTTGGGGGACCAAGCTTGAAAGGTGTTTTCAGAAAGATGCCAAATCATCACAGTTTCTTTTAATTTCTGTTGGGAGCGAGGGATACTCATAAGATACCAAGCCCGGGGTATTTTACAAACCCGCATGTGCGCACACACACCCCCTGCTCCTGAAACTGTGGGCAAATGCTCAGCCAAGAAAATACTCTCTCATCATTACTGGAGGCTATGTTGAGCAAGTTCTTCTGATTAATTGTTCTTAAACTTGTTTCTAAATGCCAGGAAACACTAATACCGCGACGCTTAACAGCAGGAGTTACAAAACCCACTTTCAGGCTGTGCTCTCTCAGGTTTGTCAGACTCGAGAGAAACTAAAATTTGCATCGAGTCCTCTTTGGAAAATGTCACTGGCTGAGTTTGACAGTGACAGCCTTTAAAAATCTCTCTCCTGCTATTTGATGTGATGCTTATAAGAAAAAGCAGCCATTTTAAAATCTACTGATAAAAAAAATGCAAGTAATCTTGAAAGCCAAAAGAGCCTGAAATCACTCAGAAACTATCCGGGGAATGCCGGAGCAGCTGCCCCATCCGCACCACCACTTCTAGGGGCAGAGCTCTTGTAAACAGTAAAGGGAGTTTATTTCAACACTGAAGTTTATCAGCTAAAGCACAGGATGAAGGACGACGTTTTGAGTCATCTCGCACAAATCAGTGGCTTTCACCAATTATTGGCAAAAATTTTTTCTTCCGGAGCAATTGCACATTCCTCGGTGCTGCTGAGAGCCCAAGGAGATTCGGGGTTTCCTCTGGTGCAGCAAACTGATGTGTCCCCGAGACCTCCCTCCTGCAAAATGCTGGCAAATACTTAGCCAGAGTGGCACCCAGAGGGCTCAGCTGGTCCGAAACCAAAGACGTCGTCAGGTCTCAATCCGCACCCTCTGCGGAAACCTGCTTCCGTCTCCTTCCTCATCCTCTGCCCACCTCACACCCTGCGCTGCGTCCGACTGCACAGCTCTGCTGTCACCAATGTCACCGCGCTCAGACGTGCATTATGTCTCCCTGCTCCAACTCAAAACCTCGTATTATACAAGTTTATAACCTGGGGGATTTGGGCCACGCTTTCCCAGGCCAGGACCAGCACTGCTATTTCCTCTGCCATGGGAGACGGGCATTTCCCGCGAGGGGGAAAAACAAGCCCACGAGCGGCAGGAAACAGCAGGGGAGGTGGTGGTGAAGTCCTGGGAAGTGATGGGGGGAAAAAAAGGAGGTGGGATTTGGGAAAAAGGACAGAGACTGATGGAGTGACTCTTGCAGTGCTATTTCTGTCCTGGGAGAGCCATGGCTGCAGCACGTCCAGTATCCGGGCAAGGGCAGGGCTCAAAACCTTTTGCTCAACGCACATAGCAATCCTCTGCCTGCCTGGCTTCCAAAGCTGGCAATGGACTTGCCCCTTTTATTTTTACCCTTGTATCCAGCTGCTCCGGTGCCAGCTCACGCTGTTCCTACCCAGCCCGTACCCCTGTGGCGCAGGGCAGGGAAAGCCCCACGTCGGGTCCGCTCACCCTCCCTGCCCCGCAGCAGCTCCTCTAGAAAGCTCAGCCTCTCCATTCTCTTCTTTTTTTTTTAGCCATCCGGATTTTACCTGCCACCCCCATACACACCCAAGAGCCCCATTATATGCTGCATTCAGCCCAGCGTGTACCAACACGACTCCTGCATTCCCAACACATCCAGTTACTCCGGGCGACGACGTTTCGCCACAAAGACACCCCATCCGCAACAAATTGGGAAAATTAAATGAGGTTACACCATACACTAACTGCAGCGGCGTTGCAAATGGGCACTTTGAAAGGAGATGTCACCGTGCCGTTCCCCTGAGCGGCTAAACGGGGATCGATGGCTAAAGCTGTTTGACGGCGCCGAGCTCCGCAGTCCGACGTATAGACAGGGGAGTTGCTGAAAGAGCCCGGATCTACCTCCTCCCTGCCAAACCTTACTCATCAGAAGTTCTTTTAAAGCCCGATGAACGGCCCTATGTGAAATTTGAGGCCAGAGAGAAGTGCAGGCTGAGCACATCCAGGCTTCTGCGGTCATTTTGCGTCTTTTGAAACACGTACATATTAGGCCGACTGCTCTCATCTTAAAGATTTGGGATGTGGGAAACGCGAATGGCAGGAGGTAACAGAAATCCCCACGTTTCCAGCAAACAGAGAGATGACCCCATTTGCATGCTGCTGCTCAAAGTGAATTTTATTAATTTTAAAAGACTTTATCACACAGGGGTCTTTTATTCATTTCGAAAGGAAGCAAAGAGCAAAGAATGAGCTGCGCAGCTTGACAGATATACATACAAATTAGCAAGATTTCAAGCTCAGCGTTTGAGCAAATGGACCTGATTAAAAAAAAAACCAAAATACACAACAACAAAAAACCACCCCACACAGCAATTGAGATTACTTAGAAGACAATTCTTTCTACATTTTTCAGGGTCACGTCAGATCTCTACCATCGTTTCCTGCAAGCCACGCTGTATGCCGCTACGTTGCAGTGCTGTCAGTCAGACCCCCTTAAAAAGTTGCACCAGGGGCTCCTACTCTTGGGGCTTCTCTCCTCAACACACTCCCTACGCAACACGTAGGTGAGACGGGGCTCAGGTCCCAGCAACTGTCTCCCTCTCTTACGTGGCCCCTCTTCCTCCAAAATTGGCATCACTGACATCAAAATGGGTTCAATACTCGGAGGTTCTTTTCATCTCGCCTACATTTCAACCTCAGACAAAAATGCCTGCAGGTTTTATCTCCACCATGAGGAAGCCTCGCAGTGCACGTTTCACTTTGAAATTGGATTTGAAGTGCAAAACAAAATACTGAGAAAAAAAGAGAGCCATCCCTTACGATGCTATTTACTCATTACTAGAGGAAAACAAATCAACAAACAAAAAATATCCACAGCGCAACTACACGCAGCCCAGCCAGTTCCTCCATCGCGTACCCAGACACCTTCCACCAGCATTTCCTCTCTCCTTGTGCCCGAGCAGAGCCCCATGGACCTTCGCGCCTCTCACACTTGCGCTCCAAAACCTCCCAGTGCCGGACGAAGCAGCCCTTTCGCTGCCCCGAAAGACAAAACTTTTGCTTTGTGCCTTCAACCCTCCTAGGAGTTACCACCACCAGGTGAAGAAAAATGGGCTTCTAATTAGAAAACTCTTCAGACAGCAAGCGGAGGAAAAGTCCTCTTCGACTTTCCCAAGGAACAGACCTTTAACTCAGTAGTTTTTAAGAGCTGTAAAGTATCAAGATGACACCTTTTATTTCCATTAGTTGCCCTCACTAAAAGGAGTAACTCCAGAGCAGTTTGTTGCATATTTTTCCATTGATTATCAGCTTTAAATTAGTCTTCAAAACCTTCATGTACAGCAAATCCAGATTACCATAAGAGAAAAAAATTATATATAAAGCAAAAAGCCATGCTGTTAAATTTAAAAAGAAAAGAATCTCATGAGTGGCTTCAGAAAAATGAGATGACTTCCCCAGCTGTTTCGTCAACACTTCCATAGTAATTTGGCTAAAGTACAAAATCACCAAGTTTATATTTTCATCAAATGGCTATTAGCGCTGTTGAAATCTCACAGACACAAGACAGCAAGAGCAAACTCCATGTTTTATATTGCACTGCCCGCGCTCAGTTTGTAAGCTCTCATCTTTTCAGGTGAATCATTTGAAAAATATTCTCCCTTCCACCCTAAGCCTTAAATACGACAGTAGGGGTTTCACATATTAATTACAAAAAAGGAAGACATATCTGCTCTCTCCAGATACACCCCGCAACGCGCCGTTCATTCCTCATCCGTTCCTGCATTACGAGGACTAGGGCAAGCAAATCCCAGCCCCCAGTGCCCGCGCACATCCCTGATTCGCAGAGCTCCAGGTACAAAGACCACCATCTCTTAATCGACCCTGAACGTGACACGTGCCCGGAGTAGCAGGAGGTCTCTCCTGACAGCTCAGTAGGTTTTATGAACCTTCACCACAAAACCCAGTCCTATTTTTGACATCTTCCTGACAACATGAGCGCTAAGCTGTTAGCTGATGTTCTCTTCGATAACGTTGACAGGCTAATGAGGAGTCTGAATTTGAAAAAAACAGTGTTTGAAGTTGATGTTCAGTACTAATTTTGACCAAATACTGCAATTTAATTAGGAGCCTATACCTCCCAAGCTGTACCCCTTGTTGTTGTTCAGCATCTCCAATCCACCAGGGAACTTTCAAAGTTTCCAAACGATCTTTTTTCCCCCATTCATAGTCAAGCTCTTCAGCCTGTGCCTTAACCCCCCCCAGTTCAGGAATACAAGTAATTTTTCAAATCCAAGACCTATCAATAACTAAATGTTCATACGCACAAATGTATACGCACACATTTATACATACATACATTTATGCACACAAAAAGAAATTGCTCTGTGTATACCGCTCAAACTGAAGTGCTGACCAAAATAACCAATAAATGGAGAGCACAGAAATTAAGATTTTCTCAATTAAAAAAAAAAAAAAAACAAACCAAACGCCAAACCAGAAACATGACTATGACCCAACAATAACAATACTTACAATTATCTTTTGTGCCTGGCAACAGTATTGTCAGTCAGTTTATATGCTCCATCTGCAGAGATCCAGTGGGAACAGGGAACGTTTTACCAAGAGAGCTTTGTGAGTTTTGGAAACAGAAGGAGAGTTTGAACAGCGACATTAGTACCCGCTTGTGAACTCAACACGGCCAGGCATCTCCTGGGAAGGCCACCCCAGAGCTGCCCATGCCTGGAGCGATGGCCGTTCCTCTCCTACGTTGCCGCAGCAGCACCATCCCACCTTCTCCTTGTTTTAACGCACCTCTGAGATCCATGGGATGAAGCACCAAGGACAATAACAACTCTTTCCAAGCACAACCTCTGGGGCCAAAGCAAAAATGGGGGGGACCAGTGTTTAAGAGGTACCACAAAGGCAGAGAAATTGGAACGCGCCACATGCCAGATGGGAGCAAAGAGCACCTGAATGGCTGCTGGCCCTCGGTGGAGGCATCCATGGAAGGGATGCGCCCACTGAAACTTCAGGACAGGACAAAAACTCAACACCTGAAGTTACTGTAACGAGCTTCTGCTCAAAATCACCTGGCGTACGCACATACTCACATCTCCTTTAATTCCGTAATGGCAATGAAAGCTTTTTTAAATATTGAAGTGACTATTTGTCAGCAGACTCATTATACCATGGTATAAATATTTGAAAAACTTTCATCAAAACTGCAGAGGTTCAAACTGTTTAAATACAAAGACAAATTTGTACTACTGGCAGACCAAAGTGCAGGATCCAGCAAAGCTAATCCACCTCCCTCTTCAACACCAGCTAACTCAAAACCTTCTCAGAAACACTTGCTAAGAGTTCTACTAAGTTTGAAGATGTCAAACTTTGTTTATGCTACAGCATTTCTCCTGGGCCTTGTAAGATCATTATTGCTCCCCTTGCGGGGTTGAAAACATCCTGCAGTCAGCACTGTGATATCGAAAGGAAACCTAGAACAGATGCACAACAGATAAGACCACATTTGTTATCATGCAAGTCAGTGACTGACATAAAAAGTCCCAGACTTTGCACTTTGAGAACATTTCATCACTTTCCAATTACAATTCCGGCCTGAACTCTTGGTATTGGATACAACCCGGTATCTCTGTAGAAACAATCTCCTTTTACAGTAATTTTAAAAAATACTAAAAAAGGAGTTAACTGTTTTTCTAAAGAAAAAGTTGCTAAGTCAAGACTGAGTGGTGGACTGGAGACAAAATTTCAGCAGACAATGGAGTCATTTCACCTTCCGGGTGGTGGGGTCTGTTGGCAGAAGCCATCAAAGCACTGTACTACTATCGAGACGATAAACCGATAAATAAAACCACGCTGTTGTAACACTAATATACTGGACATTGATGACAGTTCATTTAGGACCTCAGTGTCCAGCTTTATCACAATTTCAACTGAAAACCTGGAGGGCCTACGTTTTAAGGGAAGATTAACCAGAACTGCCACAAAAATAGAAAACTGGAGAGGCTCTGACCTCTGTCAGCAATATACCACCTAACCTACGTTAAAGCTGTACCTCAAGCGGCTAGCTTGGCTCTGTGCACTTACAGGCAACCCCGGAGACACCGATAATTTGGGGAATTTTCCCGCCACACCCAAAACCACAAGAGTTTGCTGAATCTGGAGCCCGGTGTGAACAAAGGGTCGTCTGCTGCCTTCAGGAGAAGCGGGGAGGTGTAAGGCAAAATCCCCCTCAAACAGCTCTCGGTTTTAAAAAAAAAAAAAAAAAAAAAAAAGGTTTTCCACTATTGGAAACTATTCTGTCCAGGACAACGAGCACCTCCCCTGCAACGGAGCACACAGCATGGGCATGCACTCAGCTGCGTGATTTATGCTATGAAAAGGGTTACCAGGGATGTAGTCATCTCCTTCTATAAACATTTCGGGAGCAAAGTGCACACGTGATCTCAGAGCAAGTGCTAGAAGAGAGGGAGGAGTGGAAACCATGTAAGAGTAATCAATTACTCTTTTTTGTTCATCAAGAGCAGGGAGGCTTAAACACCTGTGTCTTTGTAGAAAAATGTTTTATTTCCTCGAGTTAGGCTTCTTGTTTTCAGGAGTTACTGCAAGAAGCATCCTCTCGATTATTCACTGCATTAGAAAGCACTTAAAATTCACCTCCTGTTCTATGACACTTTTCAAGACAGAGTTGTATTTGTTAATAAAGAAATTATTAACGGCTACAAAACCGCTATGGGTAGGATTCAGGACAAACTACTGGTTTCTTTTAACCTTTCAAACAGGACTATCTTCCAATTCTTTTTTCAAGATGGATCAAAAGTCATAGAATCACAGAATGGTTTGGGCTGGAAGGGACCTTAAATCCCATCTAGTTCCAACCCCCCTGCCATGGGCAGGGACACCCTCCACTAGACCAGGTTGCCCAAAGCCCCATCCAGCCTGGGACTGGAAATGGTTTAGACAGCCCCCCCTGCAATAGATACTGCAAGTTATACACCCTAGAGTAGCCGCTGGCATTGACATCTCAAAAATAGGAATATGCATAGAAAAGTTCACGTAATTTTCTCTTTACTTAGCAGTGGTAAAAACTATCATCTACTCTGCCATTTTCTACCTGATTCTCTAGAGAAACTGCTGTGTTTCGCCCAAGAACACGTGGTATGGCTCTCCCAGTGATGTAACAGGGGACGCGAGCTGTACAGTGAACAGAATTGCATTTCCTAACTCTGAAATAGGTTCCACATGGGATGTGACTCGAAAATTTTGAAGCTCTTTGGAAAATATGGATTAAAAAAGATATAATTCTTTTTCCTTCCCAAGTTACAGCTCTGAGGCATTTAAAAATAACTAGTTTTGAAGTGATTTTCTGCTAACAAACAGTCACCACATACAAGGTGTACACTGGGTATATACTTTGCCAACTACAGAAAGATTTCTGTGCAGCACTTCTTTTAAGGCAGCAAAGGGCAGAGCAGTACGGCACGTACACTTGTTTGCTTTTCCGTTAACAAGTTTCCTTGTCGCTGCAGCTGCGTCTGTCCTGGTGAAGCTGGGCTGCTTTGACTCCGCTGCAAGGCAAAAGCCTCACAGCTTTTATCATTTGTATAGAAAGGAGACTGCGCAAAAGCTATTTTAAGAGCTGAATATTTAGATCTCAAAATATGCTTAATTTGACTGCAGAACTAAGACTTACATCTGGAGTTCCAGCACTCTCCAAGCAGGGTACCTTCCCCAGATAATTAGGAAGGATCCAGAGATAGCAGGACTTCACCATAAGAGAGTTTATGTTTTGGGTTTGTTCCAAACTATGTTTTATGGTTATATGACCCAAATGCTGCTGAGTTATAATTCCAGGCATTTGCCTGTCCACAAGCTTCTCCTAGAAATAAACTTGATTAACAAATGCAGCTCTGGGTGTACACAAAACCCAGATAAGCGTCCCCAGCCAGTTTTTTCACGCACATAAGCCCTGTAGGAGACGCTTCTCCAGCTGTTCCCTGTAGAAATATTTTTGTGACGTATTGCACTCTCAGGCATTTAGCACACCACCAAAGACGATCCAACGAACAAAAAGCCAGGCTTTTTTCATCGCAGTAACTCAAAATTCAACACACACGTATTGCTATCCACGTAAGGTTTAACACGTACTAAAAATAAAAACTTTACATCGTTAAAACGCCCACATTTAAGAAAATTAATAGTTCATTTTGCCAAATGAATATCATAACATTACATTCATTAATAAGAGACCTCCTAATCTTTCTCTCAGGAGCTGAAATTAGGCTCTCTCAAGCTCTGCAGTCTGTCCTCGGTGAGAAGACAGGAGATGCACAAGGGCTCGCTGCAACGCAAATTCCAAACCAGATTCCCTGGGACAGCCCTCACGGCCCTGGCCCTGGTTCCTCCTCCTCACTAAACACCCAATTTGTCCGCTACAATAAAGCAACTACTTACCTTAATAGATCCAGAATGTCTTCTCCCACATGAAGTCCACTCTCGGCACCCACACATCCCGAACTGGATGCTTTAGGGCAAGAGTCATCATGCCCCAGATGCACGCGTTGTCTCCTTTCTTCCCAGCTACCCTGCTTCCCCAGCCTCCCCGACAAGGCGGCCCTGCACGCAGCCCCAGCCATCCCTCAAATTCTTTCATCACGAAAGCACCCCCAAGTCTCCAAAGCACAGTAAGAGAACATGTCATGTGCATTAACATCAACACATCAGGGGAGGGAGGGAAGAAGCGAAGACTCTGACTATGAAGAAAGGCCTGAAGGAACACTGCACCCTACGGTCCGTCTCAATCCGTGCCCCAGGCTCCTGGGTTTCCACTACTTCTCTGTAAAGCCCAAACACTCGCTTCTCACTAAACCACATTTTTCAGAAAGCTAGTCTTTTAAGACACTAAAAGTTGGGAGAAACTACTTCTCTTGGCAGGTTCTCCCAACAGTTAATCACCCATGTGTTAAAACTGCATGTTTATCTTCGCATCTGAATTTGTCTAGCCTTATACAAATGTTTATACCCTTCTTCCAAACAAGGTGACCTTTAATATGAACAGTTTTATCTTAGTGGCGTACACATTTTTTTTAGAATCAAACTGGAATTTGGCACACCAGCCGCAAGCTGCAGAAGCACCTCCCTTGCCGACGCTGGCAGGGAACCAAGGCTCTGCAGCAGCACTGAGCTTGCGCCGGCAGGGAACAGGCAGGGTGAAGAGGAGACACGGGCAAATGCCCACTGCTTCTGCATTCACTGTGGTAACCCGTGATCGGGTTTTCCTGATGAGGAAGGTAAGGGCCAAACGAGGCAAAAAGTCCTTGAAATTTGTCAACAGCACAAACCAGGCTGTGTTGGTTTCCTGCTTCTCCCCTACTGGCCTCATGGCCTGCAACTTCCATTGCAATGAAGCTTATCAAAGATGTCAAGATTTGCCATTCTTCTTGGGGCTAAAAGCCCAGAAAAAGACGGAAGTAGCACTAGAGGTATTGACTCAAAGAAACGCTTTGGTGATTGTTCTAACTCAGAGGGTGAATCTTCCCCCAGTTAAAAATCTTCTACCTCTCTGCACTCATTCAGGAGCCCAAAGACTGCGGGCAGAGGTTCGTGAACATTACTCACACTTGCAGGCAATACCAGATGCATCCAAAACAGCTTAAAGTGAACTTCTAGCTCTCTAGTGCTCTCCTCAACATCCAGCTCCCAGTCTGTATGGAAGAGCTGAACAACGCCCTTTCGTTAGTGAAGCGCAGTATGCTTGGCGGTAAGGACCTGACTGCACTTCCCATAAGCACCCAGCAGTAAGAAATGTATACGTTGAGATTATCAGACTAATTCTGGGAGGTGTCTGAGTGACTACTTAACAGGCATGTCCACATAAGTCAAAGTACCAAAGTGCCTTCTGATGAGAGGCAGCATTAGTACCGAAAGCCAAAGACAAAATGCCTGGTTCTCTTCTTTCGGCTATGACCAAAGGAAAGGCTGAGTCTTGGCCACGTGATTTTTCTCCATTTTCCTCCAGAAATACTTCCATAGGGAAGTCCAAAACAGTGTTAAAACACCATAGTCTAGCTCACTTTGGAAGAATGGTGGAGAGTGATACTACAGAATATGTCCTTTCACAAAAGCGAGACGTGGTACGCCGTTGCTATGTAAGACAAACATCGCAAAAGGATGGCAAATTCAGATTTAGTTTCTGTACTGGGTTTTGTGCTGCTCAGAGTAGAAGGCAGCCTCCAACTACACGCCTAGGAAAAAAGATTTCCAGAGGTGGCTATGGTGACAGTTACGCAAATGTGTGACAAATAAGCGAGTTAATCTTACTCTATGTATCAGTTACAAAGACTAACACAGACGCATGTATCTATGGAGAGACACCAAAACACTGCTGGATCTGCCCAGCTTCTCCACCAGCTGTGTCAAAGCCTCTGCAAGCTTAGGATTTCTTCTTCCAGGTAAACTCCTCTCCTGGACCACATTTTAATCAAGCTTGTGACTACAACAATCTTACTCCAGAGCTGCTGCTTTGCATCTGTTCAAGCAACTGTTACAGACACAGCCAAAATAATACTCTCTTCTGGCCATCAGGAACGTCCGTTCCACAACCCGCGTTCTATGACCAGTCTGGATTCCTCTCCCATACCCATTGGTAACTCATTCCAATAAATTTAAAAACAAGAAACAATGCAGGAGATTTCATATTTGATTTTTAAGAGTCAATAAAAGGAGGAATTGAAGCCTCTTCAATGTACCATGTCATTTGTTACACCACGTAAAAACTAGCATCCTTACTGTAGTCTTTACAAACTAGGTGTTAATATTTAATCCCTCTCAGAATTAACATTTGGGTGTATGAAAGGATTTAGCTTTATTTTGAGCACTGGTAAATTAGCAGCTACAGGGTTGGTTTTTTTCTATTTTTTTGAAGTTCATTCGAAGTTGGCTGCATTGAAAAGAGCTCTCATCTGTAATTCGGTATAAAGGGTAAGTTACAGGGCAAAGTTTTAAGAGTTATTGCTGTAAGCCTCTAAAAATCAATTTTCTTGATTGTCAATTTTAAGTTAAGCTCAAAAATGATCTATTTTTAGTCATTTTAAAATGAACCCACTGAGCTGGCATTATTTAAAAAGCCAGAGAACTAAAGAGACAATTCTACCTAATAGCATCCTTCTAATAAAACTTTTTACTTATCTTCTGAATTAAATACACTTTAATCCCCACCATTACATCTCAAAGCTGACATCTCAGACAGAAGTTTTTAGCTTCCTTTACTTGGAAGATAATTAGCACTTTGGCCGCCAGTGCAATCTACCTCACACCAAGACTTCAGAACTTTCAGATTTGGGTACTATCCCATCCAAACAACTGCCTGTATTTTAGAAACAGCAAATATGACAGGGGACATAGTACTCATGGGGGTTTTCAATTAACTTTCTACCAGCTGTCCTAAGATACCACCTAACCCAGTGCTAACTCTGCCAGAACACAGTTTTCAGAGAAGTTTCAATGAGTTTCAATCAGCAGTCAGCTTGCACAGGATCAGGGTTATGGCTCATACGGTCACAGCATTTTTTTTCTCTTTTAATCTGACAGCAGCATCTCAAAAGTGAGGCTTCCTGTTTTGTGAATGCATGAGCAGAGTATAAACCAACCATCCTCAGCTCTAACTTTTCAGAAGCGCACTTCACTCAACAACCAACTCCAGTTGAGGTATTTTTTTCCAAAACCAAAGCAGATCAAGCAGTAAACCCACTATAATGATGAATTCAAAAGGTATAGTTCGTAAGAAAATAAATTTGCTTCATTCCATCACTATCACAACATAAGGACCATTTCAGCCTTTCGGGTGGAAGATAAAAAGCTTTTTACGTAGGCAACCACTTGAAGAGAAGCAGTAACAAGAAGAAAACCCAAACTGTCTATGTTGAGTACTACATAAAGCAAGTTTGTAGTCACAATTCAGTCCCAAAGTAAACAAGACCAGAGGGAGCAGACAGTGCAAACAAGGTTCCTTTTCTTGCGTTAAACTTTCAAAGTCCGGGTTACTGCTGAATGGAGATTACTGATATCTGTATTGCAACTACCTTGACTTAAAAATAAGCCCAAATACTAAGACGTCCAAAAATCACGACCAAATAGAAGGGTTTTCCAAAAGCACTTTTGAAATCCTGCATGTAAAGGTTAACAGGAATTCTAATACTGAGTGCAAGTATAGCATTAGTGCTTTTGAACAGCTCTCTGACCACAAGCATCGTACAGCTGTAGCTTTCATTTTGCAATGCAGCCATCTCAGTGGTAAACACTACCCTGGTGCAGTCACAGATTATACTAAGGCAAAGTAGGAAACAGGCTCACTTTTCACACAGAAGAAAATTCAGGAACAGAACTCACATTTCCAAAGATAAAATCTAACTTTATCACTAGACTGTCCCAGAGATGGCCTGAAACACCGAAGCACAGCTAAATACAAAAGACAGAACTCCACTCCACTCACACCCAACGCCAACACGCTGAAGGAGAAAACAAACAGGACAGCCAAACACGAACACTGACAGATATAAAACCCTTGGGCTTGTTTAGAGATGATGGGGGGGGTTAAGTCTTTACCAATCTTGTTTTCAGCATTCTAAGACTCAGTCCATCAATTAACCACAAGCTGGTAACAGTATACATCTTACAAATGTTACGTACACTTACTCCACAGAGCAGCTTTGCCACTTATACCACAAAACAACGCTTGTCATTCCCAATGGAGAAGGTATTGCAAAGAACCGAGAACTACAAAAGGTTCAGCAATTTTGAAGTGTGAAGCATTCTAAGGCAAAATCCCAAACTTCTTCAGTAAAGCCAAGTGAAAGGGGTAGGTGCCATGCAACCTAAAGACAGACTTGTGTTACAGTGTATTGCATTGAAATTACGGCCATGCACAAGAGACCAACAAGAGGTTGCACCCAGAAAAAGCATTACAAAGTTCTTGTATTCTACCAAGGAACTTTGAGGCAGAGCGTGAAAGGAAGTGACTTAGCAGGTTCAAAAACTCCATCCTAGTTTTTCCAAACCACTGGAGGAAGTTCAAATTAAACTGGACGGTGACTCCCTGAGCATTCAAAATTAATCCCTCCTGTATGAAGAAAGGGTACTTTTAATCAAACAGCACCTGTTTGTGAAAGCTACCTCATCCCACTGCACATTTTATGCCTAACATCTGCTAGAATTAAGAACCTTTTCTGTTAAGTATTTCGTGCTATTTTGGCCAAAATTTAAGTTTGAGGAAATTTGCTGCCCTCGATGATCCATTACTTCCAGTGAGTAGGTTCTGTACATATGTGTAATTTACATATTAGTAAGGAACAATATAAAAATTTTCAGAGAAACCTACTAAGTTTCAGCAGCACAGTTAAAGTCTAAATATATAATACATAATAGGAAGAAATTAAATTGGATCCACAGTAAACAAAGAATGAGGATTCATTTTGTGTAAAAATGAAGTTGGATGTAGGAATAAGGAGCAGTACTGTTTTTAAAAAAAAAAACAAACCTGTGTTCTACATATTGAAACAGGTGGAGACTATTAGGCTTAGGTCAAGTATATGAAGGTGACAATATTTTATCCCTGGAACTGCCAGTCCAATTGTACACTTGGACCAAGCCCACATATCCATCCAGTTCAACCACCAGACTATTCAAATGCTGGTGTCTGGGTATCCACTACTACTGTAGAAATCTTTACTGATGAATTCTGCCTTCTGCCAACTCCTTTCTTCTTGTCTGTTTTTGTGTTTTGCCAGTTTCTACAAAGAAAGTGCAGCACTGCCATTTAATGCTGCATTTTGTCCAGCTCTGACAATAACCAGCTTCGGGGATCTGAAGGCAGCAAGGGACAATACAAACCACTGTATTTTCAGCAAATTTACAGTGTTAAAAGATTTCATTACAAAACCCTGGAGTGAACAGTTTGTATGGAACACTGTGAGAAGGACCACACTTTTCCAGGTAAGATCTAAGGCAAGCACATGGGTATACATTTGCTGCT